>NC_136805.1:24298826-24651326 GCF_951216825.1 Electrona antarctica
AAAATAAAAAAGTATATCTTAGAGAGAGATGAATGAGAGAGAGAGCAGACAGACAGACAGACAGACAGACAGACAGACAGACAGACAGACAGACAGACAGACAGACAGACAGACAGACAAAGGAGGGGGGTGCAGGAAGCGACTCAAGCGAACAAGAGAGAGGGGGAGAGAGAGAGAGGGAGGGATGGAGGAAGAGACAAATGATAGCATGCTGTTGGAATGAAGCACACTCCTCTTATCTGTCTGGGGCGGAGAGGAGAGGAGAGGAGAGGAGAGGAGAGGAGAGGAGAGGAGAGGAGAGGAGAGGAGAGGAGAGGAGAGGAGAGGAGAGGAGAATCACACTGGGACCAAAACATAAAAATCAGATGGAGAGAAGAGAGGGGGGGAAATCAGCAGGCCCCAGACAAAAAAAGTGATTGAAACATGAAGCGCCTGTCTTTATGGTTCAAGAACAATGTCCCGCATTCTTTCTTTAAACCACAAAACTGCAAGGCACTTACCCTGGCTTGCGCGCGCACACACACACACACACACACACACACACACACACACACACACACACACACACACACACACACACACACACACACACACACACACACACACACACACACACACACACACACACACACACACAGAAATGGCCATCCACACGTGCACAGACGCAAACATACACAAAACATTTGCACATACCTTCCCATGACATATGACATATAGGCGCACGCATGCACGCACGCACGCACGCACGCACGCACGCACGCACGCACACATGCACGCACGCACGCACGCCTTTTCTCCACGGGCCCAGCTGCACATTAGACATGAAAGGAAGTGGGGTAGGTAGGGAGGGGGGGCACATAGTCTTCCTATCAGGTGGGGAGGGAGGAGGACAGGGGGGGGTGGGGGGGCTTGGGGCTGTTGTGTGCGTGTTGGGGGGGTACTGGTGTAAGATTTATCTCCTGCCGTCGGAAAACTTTGACCCCAGAGTTGTAAATCTGTCAGAGGAGTCTAGCCAGCTCAACAGGAAACACGAAGAGGAAGGGAGGGGTGTGTGTGTGGGGGGGAGGGGGGGGGGGGGGGGGCTAGTTGGGTTGGGGGTGGAGGTGGTGGACTGGGGGCAAGAGCACACCCACAGACTCAACCATTTGAAAAGAGGCACTTTGGGGGGTGAGGGGTGGGTTGGGTTTGGGGGAGGGATCGGAACGCTGTGTTTACAATCTTGCAACTGATCCCTCGCAGGCGGAGAATCTTCCTCCAGCCCTGAGCCTTCACCCCCCCCCCCCCCCCACCACCACCATCACCCCTACGCCTGTACGCCAATATCACGATGAAAGGCTACGGTTTGTCCCTATTGTCCTGCACTGTACCAAACAATACATTCACAAACACATGCATGCACAAAGTGCATCGATGTACACAGGTATGTACATATACATGCACACCCTGTACACAATAATGCATGTGGACACACTCCACTGTGTGTGCACTCTCTCGCTCACACACAAACAAACACACTTACACACACACACACATACGCACGCTTGCATGTACAGTGTGTACACACATACATGCGTGCGAGTGCACGCACGCTCACCCGCACACACACACACACACACACACACGCACACACACACACATCGATGCAGGAAATTGTCGTTGTGAAATATGAAAGTTTCCACAGTCTGCTCAAGTCTGTTTCCAGTTGTAGTCTATCTTCTGAAGTCAGACATCAGGCTCTAGATTTCAACTGGCAAGTGACGAAATCTCTACAAAGCAGTGCATGAGCTACACTAAACGGAATACAAAACAAATTGGGAAAGTAACATCTCTTTCTCATTCTCCCCCACCTCTTTTGCTGGTCTCTCTCACTCTCACAGACCAAATATGTAAAGCTCTAGTCATAGCGTTGGCGTCCCACTCTGCCCGCTCCAAATGCTCCGGCTTCCTTGACGAAAACAGGTTAAGTCTGCTTCTATCGGTGTGTTAAGGTCTTTTTGCATTCTCTGCTAAGTGGCCAGTCTCCTTTGCCAGCGGGGGCAGGGCAATTGGACACGCTACTGGAGCAATAAAGGCCCTATTAATGGGCCTGTGCCCTGGGAACCACACCAACCCCTACCCACACCCCCCACCTTGGCAGAGGGTGCCGCGCTGTCATAGGGCCTGCCCTGGTAACAGCTCAATTAGCCACCCGCTCACTGCTACCTCATCCCCCCCAATGGCGATTTTTAGTCTATGGACACTGGCGGACGTGGTAGATCCAGAGGACATGGCGAGGAGGATGTGCTAGTCAGCTATATTAAGGAGAGCCTTGAAGCAAAGTTCCTCTCAACAACATCTGCATTTTTTGGGGTAAAAAAAGCGTGGGTGGTCTGCTCCCATTTGTATTTCTTGTACTTTTATTATAAACAGACAGTTTTGGAGAGCTGCGAGAGACTGCAAAGACGAGACACTGGCGGATTACACTGGCACGGGGAGGTCGGGACGGGAGGTCCCAAGTGAGCTTTCCCAATACCGACCTCTCGAGTATATGAAGTAAGGGCAAAATGGCTGCCGTGCGAATATGGTTTATGGCCTCAGTCATGCAGAGTTTTTTTTCTTTTTGGCTAACCCCGGCCAGGTCTTTGAAATCGTAAACTTGTGAAAAGAGTTCTGTTGGGAGGGAATGAGGTCATGTGAGCAGCCATTGTTCCCCACGTGCGTTCCTTACACCTTCACATTGCATCACTGTAACCCAAATCCTGGAGGACAACAACAGGACAATGCCAGTGACGAGGCAGAGCGCCGGGGTCATCCAGTTCCTCTTTCGCAATCATCCATGCTATAGCCTTTCTGGGCTAATATGCAAACGCACGGGAGCAAACTGGGATAGCATGTTGTTTATAGCTGGCTTTAATGGGTTCACAGAAGTAGTGTATTGCCGAGTCTAAGAGTGTAAGTGCTTTCTAATGTGTGAGGGTCAGACATAGTTGTTGATATAAAGAGAAAGTGACGGTGTATATATGTATGTGCACAGTACTGTAGCAAGCAAACCTAGCTGGAGCCACTGAGGGCATGGTGGTTGGGTCTATGTGAATTTGGGTGTTAAGTGAATTTGGGTGCATGTGTGTGTATACAGTATATATGCCAGTGGTGGAGGGGGGATTGAAAGTGCTTGCGTGCCAGCGCATGAATGTGCACGTGCATGGACACAGACAGAGAGAGAGAGAGAGAGAGGAAGTCCAGGCCAAACCTGTGCCTCAAACACAGACAGTACACCACACACACACACACACACACACACACACACACACACACACACACACACACACACACACACACACACACACACACACACACACACACACACACACACACACACACACACACACACAGTGCATTGCACTGTGCAATATTACGGTGCCAACTTCTCACATTACTGTGGGCGTGGGCCGTTTCATGCATCTGGTTGAGTGAAAGAGAGAAAGGGAGGTGTGAAGCCAGTCACGCAATGCTACTATGGTGTCATTGTGTGTGTGTGTGCGCGCGCGCGCGCGCGCGCGCGCGCGCGTGCGTGTGTGTGCGCGTGGTATACCGCTATTCTGTGCACACAAATACGTGATACAGCGGGGCTTGCGCTTTTAGGCCTTTGACTGTCCCTCTTGTCTCCCATCCTCTCACCAATCACTGCACAAGCACAATGTCACCATTTGAAATCAACCACACACACACACACACACACACACACACGCACACAGGCGCACACACGCACACACACACACACACACACACACACACACACACACACACACACACACACACACACACACACACACACAGCACGCGCGCGCGCGCACGTGACACGACGTCCAGAAATAGAACCAGCGAACACTAACATGTTAGTGGAGGAAGTACATAGCGGTACGACTTCCACCCAAAACAAATTATCACCTTTGAAAATTCCCCTCAACATCTCTTGCCAGCGCTTGTCTGGTGAACATGTCTGGAAATGTCATTAGTGTATAACGGAGGAGCACAAAGCTCCCCATGGACAACTCCTGTGTTGGGGGGGATGGGGGGGGGGGGGGGTTACAGTAACAATCTAGCTAGCCTACTGGACTGTCCCTCATTCAGTTCAGCCTGGTGGCGCCACGACCTGCACTGCCTCTTACACTACTTTTACATAACGTTGCTTTTGGGTGAAAACCTTTCCTTTTTTAAAACACTACCAAAACAAACTGATACGACTACTTTGCAGCCTTAAGCCCATGACCAACCTAATTCCAACACACTTTGCTATAGTTTGGGATCGCTCAGGGTAGAAGATAAGAAGACCAAATTAAATGAAAGTGGGATTGGTATTTAAGACAGAGCACTCAGTACCCTCAGACCCGACTAACTTCTCCAAAGAAAAAGTGGACATTTATACTTGATGATCATGTTTTAGGGTGGAAATAAATAACGGCAATCCATCTTTAAAAAATGTGAATCACTGGTATCTTTCAGAATTGGCCTGAGGGGAGGTAAATCCCATCGCAAGGAGGTGTCATTCGATGCCATCATTTTTCTCCTTTGTACAGTGTTTTATATCTGTTGATGACATGTATTACTGGGTACATTTGTCATGCTATGTTGATTAATTGAATACAATGCAAACAAGTTCCCAGGAAAAAAAATTACGTTATCCTTTTAGCCTTAATGTCTGACTGCACCATGTCTTCTATTCATTTTGGACTAATACAGTATTCAATATAAAAACGTTTGAACTAGATCTGCTATTTTCACTATGTTTGTGTGACACTCTTGTATATGATGTAGTAGGGCATCCATCTATGAAAACAATATGGAGTTAGGAGGTTTCTGCCCGACAGTGACGATAAGTGTGTGGGCATGCGTGCACACATACAGACACATCCATGTACTGTATGTCCTGGCATGGGGGGCTGGGGGGGGTATAGGGTGTTGTAATATATCTAAAGTACTCGACCCTCGTCTGGTATTGACCGACAGGTAGTGTGTGCAGGCAGGGTGGTGTGTGATAATCCAGGTGAAGTATTCCTTTGGTACGACGACTGCGGCGGCGGGTACCCGGGAGAACAAATTAACGAGACACGAGACAGTATCACGCTAAGGTTCACACTAAGTTTATTACACAAACAGGAAACATATATAGTGCTGGATCATAATGACGTGACAATAAGATATGAGACAGAAGAACGTGCCTACTGCAGCAAGGCTGACCTTGCTGCCGCCTAGATGTCTCTCGTAGCCTATCTATAAAGTATGCTACAGTACCGGCAGTACACAATACATATCAAGTACACTGTATCTCAAGTTCAAGTACATAGACTAAGATGTACTGTGCATGGGCTTATATCATAACATAGGGTTATAGGGCACTATGATTGGCAGTGGCGTGCACAGACATTTAGAGGGGCAGGTGCTCAAGTTAAAAAAGGGCACCTTGTGCAGCGCGTGGAACCGGCCGGTTGCCTTAATCCATTTTGGGCGGGAACCCCTTTTGGTGTTAGCATTATGTTATGCTTTAGCTATTGAAAAATAGCAGATCTACAAGCTCATAGCGCGCCACCGAGTGGCGCGCTATGAGCTTGTAGGTCTGCTATTTTTGAAAAATCAAAAGAAAAAGAGAAAAAAAAGTTTTTTTTTTCTTTTTTTTTTTCAAAAGGGCACATTGCCAAAAGGGCAGGGGGTGCTCTAGCACCCCCTAGTGTCTATCTGTGCACGCCACTGATGATTGGGGAACCTGTTGTGGTAACACATGCAGTAAATGGGAAGTGAAAGTCGGGGGCAGCAGCTGTTCACATGTAGAGTTCCTTCATCGACGCTGTAGCTACAGAGGAAATGAAAAGTTGAAATACGATGCGTGCATCACTACGCTCTCTGATTGTTGTGACAGTGTGGCCTACCATCCTGCGTGCTCTTGCCAGCGTGCATATAATTGGTATCTGTGCAAAGCTATAAAGAGAGCTGAGAGTTCTGCTTTCAGACCATATCCCTTTTGTCGTCTTTGGGTATACTGTTGGATAAACATGATCAGTGTGTTCTGGGGAAACATTTATTTGAATGAAAACAACCGATCATCCATCCTGCTAACCATAACATGAAAATGCAAATATTTGTGTTAAATGGTAGAATTATCCATATATTATGATAACATTACTATTACTATGCTATTGCAGATATTTTGGTCTATGCTCTATATGGTCTTATGTCCTAGAATAGAATGACAATGCAGATTACTGTTAATCACTTACTCTACACCAGTGGGGGTACAGGGACCCCCAAAGTGGGATCCGCGGACCCCCAGGGGTCCTTGAGTGAGTTGCAGGGGGTCCCCAGCTAAATGATAGTTAGGAACCAAATGGACCCTAATGGGTCTGTAACTCTGAGTGTACAAATGGAACGAAATGGACCAGTTACAACGGGTCCATTTGGTTCCATTTGTACACTCTCAGAGTTAAATTAACATTGATTTTACAATATAAATTGGGGGTCCCAGAGATATATAAATCCCATTAAATGGGGGTCCGTGTAGACTAATGCATGTCAAACTGGTGGTCCTTGAAATTAAACGGGTTGAGAATCACTGCTAGAGCCGTAAGAATCTTCTCTTATGGGGGTCTCTGTCATCTCTTTTCAAATGGGGGTCCGTGGGATAATTGGTGTTAATTTGGGGGTCCTTGACATGAAAAGGTTTGGGAACCACTGCTCTACACAGTACATCGTCTCTGTCGGGTGGAAACCTCATATGTCCAAAACAGCTTTGTGACGCTGTAGTATGAAGTATGATCGAGTAGGGAATTCATTGACGAAAAAAAAACGTTAAATAGTTAGAATATAGGAGGTTTCTGCCCGACAGCGACGATGTACAGTAGTTGACCAGGTCCCCCCATGGGGGACGATGTACAGTAGTTGACCAGGTCCCCCCATGGGGCTAAGATGATGTACAGTAGTTGACCAGGTCCCCCCATGGGGGACGATGTACAGTAGTTGACCAGGTCCCCCTGCATGGGGCTAAGATGATGTACAGTAGTTGACCAGGTCCCCCCATGGGGCTAAGATGATGTACAGTAGTTGACCAGGTCCCCCCATGGGGGACGATGTACAGTAGTTGACCAGGTCCCCCCATGGGGGACGATGTACAGTAGTTGACCAGGTCCCCCCATGGGGGACGATGTACAGTAGTTGACCAGGTCCCCCCATGGGGGACGATGTACAGTAGTTGACCAGGTCCCCCCATGGGGGACGATGTACAGTAGTTGACCAGGTCCCCCCATGGGGCTAAGACGATGTACAGTAGTTGACCAGGTCCCCCCATGGGGCTAAGACGATGTACAGTAGTTGACCAGGTCCCCCCATGGGGCTAAGACGATGTACAGTAGTTGACCAGGTCCCCCCATGGGGCTAAGACGATGTACAGTAGTTGACCAGGTCCCCCCATGGGGCTAAGACGATGTACAGTAGTTGACCAGGTCCCCCCATGGGGCTAAGACGATGTACAGTAGTTGACCAGGTCCCCCCATGGGGCTATGTATGATGTACAGTAGTTGACCAGGTCCCCCCATGGGGGACGATGTACAGTAGTTGACCAGGTCCCCCCATGGGGGACGATGTACAGTAGTTGACCAGGTCCCCCCATGGGGGACGATGTACAGTAGTTGACCAGGTCCCCCCATGGGGGACGATGTACAGTAGTTGACCAGGTCCCCCCATGGGGGACGATGTACAGTAGTTGACCAGGTCCCCCCATGGGGCTAAGACGATGTACAGTAGTTGACCAGGTCCCCCCATGGGGCTAAGACGATGTACAGTAGTTGACCAGGTCCCCCCATGGGGCTAAGACGATGTACAGTAGTTGACCAGGTCCCCCCATGGGGCTAAGACGATGTACAGTAGTTGACCAGGTCCCCCCATGGGGCTAAGACGATGTACAGTAGTTGACCAGGTCCCCCCATGGGGCTATGTATGATGTACAGTAGTTGACCAGGTCCCCCCATGGGGCTAAGACGATGTACAGTAGTTGACCAGGTTCCCCCATGGGGCTAAGACGATGTACAGTAGTTGACCAGGTCCCCCCATGGGGCTAAGATGATGTACAGTAGTTGACCAGGTCCCCCCATGGGGCTAAGATGATGTACAGTAGTTGACCAGGTCCCCCCATGGGGCTATGTATGATGTACAGTAGTTGACCAGGTCCCCCCATGGGGCTATGTATGATGTACAGTAGTTGACCAGGTCCCCCCATGGGGCTAAGATGATGTACAGTAGTTGACCAGGTCCCCCCATGGGGCTATGTATGATGTACAGTAGTTGACCAGGTCCCCCCATGGGGCTAAGATGATGTACAGTAGTTGACCAGGTCCCCCCATGGGGCTATGTATGATGTACAGTAGTTGACCAGGTCCCCCCATGGGGCTAAGCTCACAACTTGTAGGTCAGCTATTTTCGCTGAATGTTCGGCCCCAGAAATATAGGGTCGCTCGGGTTCATGTGATTAAACTGATCCTCTAGCTGGTTTCCTGCACTCACTAACTCTGCCACCGTCAGATAAGGTCATGCTGATGCTGTATTGCATCTGTCACACATTGAAGGGCTCGGCCGGCGCTGCCAACTCTCCCGCTACGCTATGTGTGTCATCGCTGTTCCACGCAAAGGTCAGGCATTTGGAAAGGTCACACAGAGGAAACCTATATGAGAAAATCACACCTCTGCCAACACTTGCCAACGTTTACGAAATCTGAAACATTCTGATGGGCGCCAGGGGAACAGAATCTGGAGAGGTGGCAACCTAGAAGGTTAGACTGGGACAAGAATGTCACTTCTTTACACGAAATCTGGGTGGTGCAGGTAGGTGCTCTTAAAGGAGCATTTCACCCATGTTCAAGCTTATATCTTTATATAATTGATCTTCTCTAATCAGTATAAGATGGCATCCTTTCTATCTACTAGCTCTGTGTCTCAGAGGTGGGCTATGGTCACTTCAGAAACCTGCCTCCCAATCAATGGGGATTCCGAGGTAATAGAAACTACAACCCTTCTCTTCCTGGTTAGCATTCTGAAATTCTCGTTCTTTTTTTTATCTGCATACCAATGATGTCTCTGTAAGGCAGGTTTCCGAACTGTCCACAGCCCACCTCTGAGACACAGAGCCAGTAGACAGAAATGGTGCCATTTTAAGCAAGAGATTAAATCATAAACTGGAGCTGCTCCAGTGACCAACAGCAGAAAAACTATAGTTGAATTTGACGTGCATCACAGCTAAAACAAACTAGCATGTGCTGCTGGGAATGCTTTTTTTCCTCTTCTGAAAACATCTTTTCCGTCAACTGTGTAACATTCCCCCCCCCCCCCCCCCCCCCCACACACCCCACACACACACACACACACACACACACACTACACCTGATTTCAGTACACACAGCCGTTAGGAGAACTGGAGGTGGGGGTTGTTTCTGGGCTCAACCTACACACACACACACACACACACACACACACACACACACACACACACACACACACACACACACACACACACACACACACACACACACACACACACACACACACACACACACACACACACACACACACACACACACACACACACACACACACACACACACACACACACACACACACACACACACACACTTAAACTTCACCTCCTCCTCTCTTCCTCCCTCCTCCCCAGTCTGGTAGACTCCCTCTCTAAGCCCTGAGCTTCGCTATGAAATCAACATTGGGCCTGCAGGAAATGAGAGATCTCCACAGGAGATAGTGGAGGGAGGGAGGGGAGAGGGGGAAGGCGGGAGGGAGGGAGACAAAAGAAAATAACGGAAAGAACCGGGCCTTTGACTTTCAGGTACAAACGTAAACTCTCGCCTTCCCCTCGTCTCCAGTACCTTTGGTCTCTCTCTACCTATCGCTCTGTCTCTTTCGCTTCATCTGTGTGTACAATATACCTGCTTGTCAGCTGACCTGTTTGTCAGCGTATAGTGAGGCTTGAAGGGCTCGCCTTGTGAAAGGCTCCAGGTTTGTTGTTCTTTCCTGGCGGTGTAAGTCGCCCCGGCTAAGCCCTGAAAAGTGGCCGAGCGGTGAGCTATTTCACCGGTGCCTTTGTTTTTGTAGTTCCACGTTCAAAATCAACATGACCTCGGGTGACCCCCATCCACTGACACGCTGAAATGCAGCCTAGTGTTCAGCTTGTTTTATATCATATAAGTCTGAAACACACTTCAGGTTGTTTTATATCATATAAGTCTGAAACACACTTCAGGTTGTTTTATACTGTACAACACCTCTTCACCCACTTCGCATTAGTCTTTGCAGTTGCGTAAATTTGTCCTGCTCTGACATTAGTCGAGGCATTGGTGCTTAGCAGAAATGAGAATTTAAAAATATGATTTAAATATATTTTTAATCATTGTAGTGAACGGAAATGATGAACAGGTGACAGCTTCCGTCTGGGCTTTCGGGAGGTGTATTTTAGACTTTACTAGGGATGCACAGACATGGAAACACATTGTAGTGTTCAGGACTAGGGATGCACCGACATGGAAACACATTGTAGTGTTCAGGACTAGGGATGCACCGACATGGAAACACATTGTAGTGTTCAGGACTAGGGATGCACCGACATGGAAACACATTGTAGTGTTCAGGACTAGGGATGCACCGACATGGAAACACATTGTAGTGTTCAGGACTAGGGATGCACAGACATGGAAACACATTGTAGTGTTCAGGACTAGGGATGCACCGACGTGGAAACACATTGTAGTGTTCAGGACTAGGGATGCACCGACATGGAAACACATTGTAGTGTTCAGGACTAGGGATGCACAGACATGGAAACACATTGTAGTGTTCAGGACTAGGGATGCACCGACATGGAAACACATTGTAGTGTTCAGGACTAGGGATGCACCGACATGGAAACACATTGTAGTGTTCAGGACTAGGGATGCACCGACATGGAAACACATTGTAGTGTTCAGGACTAGGGATGCACCGACATGGAAACACATTGTAGTGTTCAGGACTAGGGATGCACAGACATGGAAACACATTGTAGTGTTCAGGACTAGGGATGCACCGACGTGGAAACACATTGTAGTGTTCAGGACTAGGGATGCACCGACATGGAAACACATTGTAGTGTTCAGGACTAGGGATGCACAGACATGGAAACACATTGTAGTGTTCAGGACTAGGGATGCACAGACATGGAAACACATTGTAGTGTTCAGGACTAGGGATGCACAGACATGGAAACACATTGTAGTGTTCAGGACTAGGGATGCACCGACGTGGAAACACATTGTAGTGTTCAGGACTAGGGATGCACCGACATGGAAACACATTGTAGTGTTCAGGACTAGGGATGCACCGACGTGGAAACACATTGTAGTGTTCAGGACTAGGGATGCACCGACATGGAAACACATTGTAGTGTTCAGGACTAGGGATGCACCGACATGGAAACACATTGTAGTGTTCAGGACTAGGGATGCAACGACGTGGAAACACATTGTAGTGTTCAGGACTAGGGATGCACCGACATGGAAACACATTGTAGTGTTCAGGACTAGGGATGCACCGACATGGAAACACATTGTAGTGTTCAGGACTAGGGATGCAACGACGTGGAAACACATTGTAGTGTTCAGGACTAGGGATGCACCGACATGGAAACACATTGTAGTGTTCAGGACTAGGGATGCAACAACGTGGAAACACATTGTAGTGTTCAGGACTAGGGATGCACAGACATGGAAACACATTGTAGTGTTCAGGACTAGGGATGCACCGACATGGAAACACATTGTAGTGTTCAGGACTAGGGATGCACCGACATGGAAACACATTGTAGTGTTCAGGACTAGGGATGCACCGACATGGAAACACATTGTAGTGTTCAGGACTAGGGATGCACAGACATGGAAACACATTGTAGTGTTCAGGACTAGGGATGCACCGACATGGAAACACATTGTAGTGTTCAGGACTAGGGATGCACCGACATGGAAACACATTGTAGTGTTCAGGACTAGGGATGCACCGACGTGGAAACACATTGTAGTGTTCAGGACTAGGGATGCACCGACATGGAAACACATTGTAGTGTTCAGGACTAGGGATGCACCGACATGGAAACACATTGTAGTGTTCAGGACTAGGGATGTACCGACGTGGAAACACATTGTAGTGTTCAGGACTAGGGATGCACCGACATGGAAACACATTGTAGTGTTCAGGACTAGGGATGCACAGACATGGACATTCTTGGCCGATACCGAAATAACTGTTCAGAATATGCAGAAACACAACATAATTGCCTTGATGCAAGTAACATTAACGAGTGTCAACGAGCGTCAGCTGGACAGTGACACACCTCAGCAATGATGAATTGAAAGTGACTGAAGTTTTTAAAGCCCTTGATTATGGCATGATAATGTTTACTGTGATTATGGTAAGGTTACATTTCATATCACAAACTCCATGAAGTTAAAAACGGCCAATACCGATAAGTGGCCTATATATCGGTGAATGTTTTATACTGTATGAAGCTGAATCACACTGTAGTGTTCAGGATGTTTTATACTGTATGAAGCTGAATCACACTGTAGTGTTCAGGATGTTTTATACTGTATGAAGCTGAATCACACTGTAGTGTTCAGGATGTTTTATACTGTATGAAGCTGAATCACACTGTAGTGTTCAGGATGTTTTATACTGTATGAAGCTGAATCACACTGTAGTGTTCAGGATGTTTTATACTGTATGAAGCTGAATCACACTGTAGTGTTCAGGATGTTTTATACTGTATGAAGCTGAATCACACTGTAGTGTTCAGGATGTTTTATACTGTATGAAGCTGAATCACACTGTAGTGTTCAGGATGTTTTATACTGTATGAAGCTGAATCACACTGTAGTGTTCAGGATGTTTTATATACTGTATGAAGCTGAATCACGCTGTAGTGTTCAGGATGTTTTATACTGTATGAAGCTGAATCACACTGTAGTGTTCAGGATGTTTTATACTGTATGAGCAGAACCACAGCAGTCTCACCTCTTCCATGAATTTATACTCTATAGTGTTGATTGCTGAAGAATACCTTATTTGCTGAATCGGCTCGTCAGCAAGCGATGGCGTGATGCGATTGAGTACAATTTAGTCGTGAAAATCGTAACAGTATACAGTATGTTCAACGCAGCGAAGCCAGGCGATGTGCCTCCAAGTCCTGGAAAGGATTGCTGAAGCACCGTGATGGTGCCTTGACAAACAAGTCTTACGTACAAATAAATGTAGCTGCAAGAGTGTGTGTGTGTGTGTGTGTGTGTGTGTGTGTGTGTGTGTGTGTGTGTGTGTGTGTGTGTGTATGAATGAGGGAGAGTCTGTAGGACATGGCCTGTGAGACAGATATATATGCGCATATGTACATACGTATGTACAGTAAGAACACACACACACACACACACACACACACACACACACACACACACACACACACACACACACACACACACACACACACACACACACACACACACACACACACACACACACACACACACACACACACAGGGGTGGGGTAGCTATGAAGGGGCTCAGTTAATGGCTTTTAAATTTCCACTGAGTGAGTGACTTACAACTGTGGAGGAGCACAGCTGTTCCTGATTTGGGGAACAAAGAGGGGGGAACGGCAGCGATCTGAGAGATTGCTGTGCCGAACTGGACCAGGCTGCACTCATTTAATGGGCCAAAATCTCCCAGGAACGACACAGATGTGTGTGTGTGTGTGTGTGTGTGTGTGTGTGTGTGTGTGTGTGTGTGTGTGTGTGTGTGTGTGTGTGTGTGTGCATGTGCATTGTCTTTGCTCATAAATGCATTTATTGCATATTTATATATCTGTGTGAGAACGTGTGTGTTGAAAAATGCATGTACAGTACTGTGTATATCTGTGTGTGTGTGTGTGTGTGTGTGTGTGTGTGTGTGTGTGTGTGCTCTCAAACATTTATGTAGGCGTAGATATTGTGTACATCAGTTTGCAAAGAAAAAGGTGCATATGTGTGTGTGTGTGTGTGTGTGTGTGTGTGTGTGTGTGTGTGTGTGTGTGTGTGTGTCTATATGTGTTTCTGCATGTACATACACTACATGTATACACTATACAGTAGGTGTACACATCAGTCTACATTCTTACATGCACATGTACATGAATTGTGTCTGTGTGTGAAATCCATCTTGTGTGTACACATGTGTGCATATACAGTACGTACATCTATGAATGTGTGTATAATATATGGCCTGGACATCTACAGTGTAAGATGCAGAGTGATCATCTTACTGTGATTAACACCCAGGGGTAATTTTCTTACTCTCAGGACGTGATGGTGTAAACCTGTGTGTGCATTTTTGTGTTCTTGCGCGAACAATGTTGTGTGTGTGTGTGTGTGTGTGTGTGTGTGTGTGTGTGTGTGTGTGTGTGTGTGTGACGTGGGTGGGGAGGGGGCCGAGCGTGCACAAGAGACTCGGCAGCAGCAACAGGATACGTCTGCGTCTCCTGCCATAGATTATGTCTGTGAAGCGAGGGAGGGCAGACTTACTGCTCCAGAGAGCCGAATGCTAGCGAAGGTCAGCTCATTTGGGGGAGTGGAGAGGAGAGAGGAGTCTGTGAGATTCTGTGAGATTTAATGCAGGGGGAGAGGAAGGGCGGACAGAGAGAGAGAGAGAAAGAGAGAGAGAGAGAGAGAGAGAAGGATGGGATGGATGGATGGATGGAGGATGGGAGGTTAGGACCTACAGAGACCTATAGAGATCACCATGTTGGGGGAGAAAAGCAACACACATCCATCCCAAAGGCTTCTGCCACCTTGCACTTTGCAGCCACACACACACACACACACACACACACACACACACACACACACACACACACACACACACACACACACACACACACACACACACACACACACACACACACACACACACACACACACACACACACACACACACACACACTTGTCACTGGCAATATTGTCTTTATCTCACTTCTTGATGCTGTTTTTAATAGATGAGGAACTTTGTTATAAGCCCTATGCAGGGTTTACTTCCTCACCTGCACACACATCTGTTCCGTTGTGCACTTTTTAATTCACTTTCATTTTGTGAAAGAATAGATAAAACAAAACCTTACATGAATCCCACGATCCTCCACCCCCTTCCCCAGCTGCTTTCTTGATGTGAATGATGCGGAGTTCCATCTCAGTATACACAGCATCCAGCCCCCCACCACCACCACCCCACACACCCCATCCCCTCCCATAGCCCCCCCCCCCCCATCTGTGCCTGTACAGTGCTTTGTTTCCTGCCGGTTGTGAACGCCCACCCCCTCCTTTTCTTCCCCCCTTGGAGGCCCCTGCCTTGTAAAACATAGCAGGTCAGCGTCACATGACTGAGGGCTAGGCCGCTGGGGGCCGAGACGTTAAAGTACACATGGGCGGAGGCTGTGGAGAGGGGGGTGGTGGGGGGCTTGATAGGTCGTGGTGGTGGGGGGGGGCGACAAAGAGAGAAATGCTGAGTGTCATACACTAATGCACTGCTTCCCAAACAGTGGGACAGGACCCATTTGTGGATCACAAATCAATTGTTATGGGTCCCAACTCTTGTAAAAATCCCATTTTCTTTTTCTACATTTAAAAAATATATATTATTTCAAAAGATTTTCACCTCCACCTCTTTTTTTTTAAAGAATGTTATACATTTTATACAAAAAACAAACAAACAAACAATTTCTTGCAGAGCTGCTATTTTCACTAGTTTGGGTCACGGGCAAACGTCTAATTTTTGCGTCTCAAGCTAAAGACTTTGAGAACCACTGCACTGTCTAATGTGAGAGGAGAAAGTAGAGGGGAAGAAAGTGAATGATAGCATGCCAGAAAGAAATATAGCATTGTCACAAGAAAATGCAGAAAACCTGAACTCAAAGGAGGAATGTTTCCATCCGTGCAGGCCTCCCTCCCTCAAGCACACCTTTCACAACTCCTGCTTTCTCTCTCTCTCTCGTCTATCACCTCCTCCCACACGCCACACCCTTTTCCATGCCTCCCTCTCCTCTCCTGTCCTCCCTCCCCTGGATCCGTGACAGTGTGTGAAAGGAACGAACCCCTCTTCACTGCTTTCTTTTGGTGGATTTCATGTCTGGACTGTGTGTCACAGTGTCACCACATGGACAGCTGTGTAGCTCTCTATGTCCCTCTCTCTCTCTCTCTGTGCACTGTAGAGAGTGTTAATTTAATTCTGAAAGGGTCCAAGTTTACCTGTAAAGGCACTTCCAGACGGTAGACCGAGCAGACTTGTCCAGAGATTTCATTGGATGACATACAACTGAACAGTGTTGTCGGGCGATATCCCACACCACTGTATTCACACACACACACACACACACACACACACACACACACACACACACACACACACACACACACACACACACACACACACACACACGCACACGCACACGCACACGCACACGCACACACACACGTCTGTTGTGTCCATTGTACCTGTGTCTTGTACAGTTTAGTATGCGTAGAGTTGCGGTGCAAAGGATATACAGTATACAGAATATGTATATATGTATAATTGTCAAATTGATCACATACCCAAGTCACAAAGACATCACAGTGTGCAGAAAACTGCTTCAGCTTCCTGTCATATCACTCATATATAGGTTATCAGTTATCAGCCGTAGGGGTTATGAGTTACTTACCACCCTCTCAGGCCTGTATAGTAAAATGCATTTGTAACTCAGAGTGAACACATGTTTGACTTTGACCTCTTTATTGATGATAAACATATGTAAAATACATATATTGTCAAACACATTTGTGCAAATATGTATATGCATGTGATGTGCATATGTAGTGGATCCATAAAGTCCGTTTGGTTAGCCTACATAATTATCTACACTATTATGTTAAATTCAAACTATGCACATTACTGTGTAGACTAGGAATGTGTTGAATATAAATGCTTAGCTTGGCATTTGTCATTGTCTGTGGTTGGGTACAGAGGGCTTTGATGCATTTGAGTTCAAAACCTTTAATCCCTATCCAAGTGGATCAGATTTTAATTTTAGGTGTTATTTTAGATATCAAAGTGATCCCAATGCTGTGTCTTTTTTGAGGGGCGCTAGCCCCTCCTATATTCAGTTATTAGTGTAGATCTTCGTCTTACACAAACATTAAATTCCCATTGACAATGAATGGAGAATTTTACGTCATGTGTCTGAGAAAATCGGCTTAGTGTCTATTTTTGTCTTACACAAACATTACATTCCCATTGACAGTAGCCTGAGCCAATGTGTTAGGTTTGTGGTCTAGAGGGGTGGGTCGCAGCAGAGATTTGCACACGCCCTGATTGGATCTCACCGATCTGTCAGTCACCCCGGCCCCTCCTCTCCCCCCCAGTGCAACGCTACGTCACATAATTTGGAGCGACGCCCACCCGGAAGGGTTGACTCCCACTTCTAGCCCAGAGCGGCCAATGCGTTCCTCCAGGCTTTCCTTTTTCACGCCGACGAAAATGAAAGCCTGGTACAGAGGCTACATTGACAATGAATGGAGAATTGTACGTCATAGTGTCTGAGCAAATAGGCATACTGTACATTTTGCGTCATGCTGTACGAGGGGTCCTCACTTCACACGGGTGTGATTCTTATTTCAAAATGTGATCCACTCAGGATAGGACAAGGAACAAATAGAACGTGATCAATCATCGACAGGTTGAGTTCCTTTCCGTGGTGAGGTCACTCATTCATGGTGACAGTGGAGCACATGGTGGCACTTTAATTTAGTGCTGATTGGCGAGCTGCTGCCCTGGTACTGATATCAATTATCAAGTCTCTCTGTGCTTTTATCACTGCCCTCACACAGGACAAATAAAAGCTGGGAATGTGAATGTGTATATTGTATACAGTATAAAGTAACTATACACATAACATTGCTTAATTTATGTCTAAACTTAAAGTATTGTCATGTAACCTACTGTCAATTAAAAAGGTATCTTCATTTGTTGTCATTGTATGTATAGCAATAATTTTCAAAGACTATAACACACTTTCCAAATCGTGTCCTGGTTGGTAGCTGTGAACTAAATCTCTTCAAACTGCACTAAACTGTCTGCATTCGGCATCTCTCATAGCTATGTCTCGTCAGACCAAATCCTAAACTAAGGTATTCTCAGAGGAACCTGTGCCATCACTCACACATCTCTCTCTCTCTGCTCATCCCTCTTGTCACATCACATTTCCCAGGCTGCAGCTGGAAAAGGGCAGAGGTGCTCCTATGATTTGGTGCGGGTCGCAGACAAGCGGGCGGGCACAGAACACGCACACACACACACAGCACACATGATGCGCACGAACACACACACACACACAGCACACACAGCAAACAGATAACATGAAAGGTTATCCTTACAGGGGTCCAAGGGTGTACACAGCACACAGACTCCGGTCACTGGGGGCCTGTCCCTCAGCTGTCACCTACTGCAGTCTCCAGAGACCCTCAGGTGATGCCTATTATGAATTGTGTATTCATGTTTATTTATTAACTGAAAAACATACATTCATACTGAAGTAAATTGAGTTCTAGCTACACTAGCACTGACACAGGATTTCTTTGCCTGTAGAATTCCAACAGTGTCTTTTTCAAAAAATGGGTTTGATCGCTGCACCAGGACTACTGCAGGGCATGACCCAGGAACACAGTGGACAAGGTTGCCACCTATTGGCTGAATCTTAAAACTGGCTCTGTTCATTCCAATTGGAGCTGCTGCAAGGAGGACATAGGAGGTGGATAACCATGGATATTGACTACATCCATCACCAGGTGACAGCAGATCCTTGCCAGAAACGTCACAGTAACTCATATGCATCTGTCATAGGCCTGTCTATTTAGCTGGACACGATTGAGAATGCAACATATGCTATGAGAATCAGATGCAAATGGTGTATAAACGTCCATTTTATAATGTTCACGTCATTGTTTTGGTTTTAATACAGTTATTTTCATTGGTCTTGGGCTTTCCCGCCTTCGATCGCAGATCTACTTTCTCTTCCTCTCTCAGTCTTCTTCTTCCTCTACAGTTCTTTTTGGTGCTTTTCTGTGACTACCAGCCTTGCTGATTTACTCCCTTTGCACACAACCAGCAAATAGTCCCTTACACATCCTGTTAAGCAATTCCCTACCGTAATTGGCTAATGGAGGGTGAAGGGGGCTGACGTGAAAGGGAGAGTCCTGGGTGCCTGTGAGGCCTGCTTCATGTCCACTGGACTGGAAGAGAGCCAGAATGGAGTCTCTAGTAGGCTTGCCCTCTCCAGTGCCCCCACATGCATCCAAACTGCATGGCTTCAGGGGGTTCCGTTGCATTGGGGCATTGCATTTATACAGGCACGTGCCACGTGCACACATAGACATCAAACAGGGATTCAGTCCCTGCCCTTTTACCCGTCTGTAAAACAACTGCCCTCTCTAGACCATGAATGCCGCATTTACTATGGTGAAAGAAATGCAAATGCCCTCCTCTCCTTTCCATTCCATACCAGAGAATTGCTTTTTTCTGAAACTGATCTTGAAAGCAGCATTTTGTGTTGAAAGAGTTTGTTTAGAAATCCATGTCATCGCCGCATCTCCAGTAGCCACGAGTGTGGGGTTGCGCTGGTAAAATAGCAGAGTTACAAGCTTGTAGATCGTCTATTTTCTTCCAAAAGTGTCTCTTTCGGAATTTCAGCCCCCGACTGCAAAAGCGGATCTACAAGCTCATAATGCAGCGATCCATATGGACATTGCAATCCTGGGTGGGTGGGGGATTCAGATTTTACGGAGGCCAGTTTAGAATTACAGCTCTGTGTGCACGCCTCCCAGTCAATACCCGCCGCCATACAAAACCCTACAAGTGATCCAAAATGCTGTGGCACACCTGGTCTCCGACAGCAAGTTGTTTAGACAGATTTGTTTAGATTTGACGTTTGCCTGGTATACTAGTTACTTTGTAGCATTGCATTTCTTTATTTGCACTCTATTTCCACTTCCCTTGTTTCTCACTAGGATTCATGCACTTGTGTTGCACTTTATAAATCGTTCTGTAATAACATCTACTAAATGCTTAAATTGGCTGTCACAGGGATAAACTCTTGGCTGGGAGAATCTGTGCCATAGAAAGAATATAAGATAGATAAAGTAACAATTGCAGGGAAGCTCAACTCACAGTACACCTGGCTGCTTTGCAACTGCAAATGTGATTCTATTGTCTATGATAATAGGGGGTAAAAGTACAGCCTTGCGTGTATCCAGACAGTTTTTACTGTCTTAGGCAAAGCACTGTATTATTATTAAAAATTAATTGAGTTATGAAACTGTGCAGGCTCCCACACACAACATTCATTAACAAAACAAAACCAAAAAGCAATAAAACACGTTTTTCTTGGGCGGGACACAAAAAAAAGTATGAGTGTACCTGCAGCAAGGGCAGAGAAATTGTTTCACATTAATAATGCATCATAAAACAAATGCATTTTTGCAACACAAACATCAACCCTCTGAGAAAAAAAGAAAAGAAAGTTGCAACATAATATCAAGCTGCCCGTCCCACTCAGCCCTTTAGAAAAACACTGGGTGGAAAAATAGAGCGCTTTAGAGGCAGCGTAGTGAAGCTCAGTGATCCACAATGCTTCTGCACGCAGTCGTTTCCCTGAGGACAACGAGAAACACTGAAAAGAGAAGGAGACAGTGGACGTAAAGGGTATAGTGGAGGTGGGGTGGAGGTGGGCGGCCGGTCAAGGCCCACTGAGAAAGGGAGGGGATGTGAGGTGAGCGAGTGAAAGAGCAAGAGAGAGGGAGATGGTGATGTTGAAGAAAAAGAAGATATATACTATATATAGACAGGGGAGTCATGATGTCTTTGTCTTAATATAGTACCTTTTATACAAAAGGTCAAGAGAGCATTGTGACATCTTCTAATGCTTCTGCTGGCGTGGCCCCCCCTCCTGAGGCAACGTCTTTCCACTATCAAGTGCTTCTGGGAGCTTGTGAGAATGTGGACTGTGCAGCCACTCACTCACCCTGCCCTTTTGGTTCTGTCCGCTGTTGCACTGGTCGATGTTGTGAAGATGCGGAATGGCAAGTGTCTAAGGTGCCTCAAAGCCAGAGGTTCAAGGCCCCCTCCCCGAGGCTGTCAGAGCCCTGAACAAAGACAAGAAACTTAAACAAAACTGCATTCAATCTGTACCCCCTTGTAGTTTTGCTCACAATGTTACATGCACTAATGTATAGTACATGTGAGTAGTGCCGCACATTCTATAATCCAGATACTAATCCCCCCTGTGACACTGTTGTACGACAATGTCTCGTGCTGAAAATAACATATCTACTATATAAGCTGATTATGCTCATATAATGTATTGCACGTTTTATGCTCTTAGTTCACACAACGGATTCTATTTAATATATGTGTACATTTAGCACAGCTGGTAAAAGAAATACGATTGTATGTGACACACATGAATGAGTGCATTTAAACACCACATGACACTGCGTTACTCCACAAATCTTCATTGCACAAAACACAACGTTTTGATCCTGTAAAGCCCAAACCACACCAAAGGGTTGGGACGACCAATGCAACTCATTGAGTTGCAATGAGTTGCATTGGTGTGGTTTACCTTAAAAAAACATCTTGTCCCGACCCGACCCTTTGGTGTGGTTTGGGCTTTGATATATGTCAGATCAAATACCCTAATTTACATCCAAAATCAGGGTATGTTCTTAATCGGCAAAACGAGATTATGGCATTTATTTATTTATTTTTGCCCAATCTTTCAATTAATGCCCGTCTGAAATTCTGAATCATGAGAGTACGTACGAATGACTCAGGCTTACGATGTATTGTACACAAAACCCTGCTTTTGAGTAAAACATGTAAACCTGATTCTTCCCAGTAATCGGGGGTATTAGTGTGCAATGTAAATGCATTCACTGTGTGTTAAAAGTCAACACGTTAAGTCATCATCCTTTCTAAAGCGCTTAGCTTTCTAAAAAACACTCAAAACATGTCAGCTGCAGCTTCTCACTAATCTGTTGGCTTCAGGATGTCATCAGGATGACACAAAAGGTATGTTTTTTGGTTATTTTGTCGTCTGCTGCCTGCAAGCTGCAATGGCCTGGGGGGTGGACGGCAAAAGGGGTCACAGTGTGTGTGTGACAAGTAGCTAATGTGACCTCCTGTGATCGTCACCTTGCCAACATGTTCACAGAGAACATCAGCCAGAAAGTCATGGAACAAATTATAGAGGGAGAGTTTTGACAAAGCTTCTCATACTTTTTCTGCTTAAAGAATCTGTAAAAAACAAAAACGAGTCCACTCCACATACATGCAAATCATACAATTATTACAATTATTGTACTTGCTAATAATACTTACTTACTTCACGTGTGTTCTTTTACTTAAGTAAAAGTAGCAATACCACAAATTCCACAATGTAGTGAGTAAAAGTATCTAAGTACCGTTATCAAAATATTTCAAACAAAAAAGTACTCATTATGCAGAATTTAACAAGTTTTTTCAATGTGACATGTGAGTTTGTAGATCAGCTATTTTAGAATTAATGTAGAGTATTAAAAAAGCGCATAAATGGTTAATGTATATTTTGTGATAATAATAATCAAAGTTACAAAGTAACTTGGACCTAAAGTTTTCACATAACCGTAGTGGAGTAAAAAGTACAATATTTGCTGCTGAAATGTAGTGGAGTAGAAGTTGAAAAATGGACACACTCGTAAAGCAGAAGTACCTTGCAATTGTACTCAAGTACATACAGTACATTGAGTAAATGTACTTGTCAGTTCCCCCCACTGGGATTAAAGCAAGTTATGGTGCCTGTGGGTGGGCGGGGCTATGGCTGCGATGGCGGCTTATGGTACTGTCTCTGAGCAGAAGACGTGGAGCGATGGAGCTGGACAGCCAATGACATGTGGCCGCGATGTGGAGGGGAGGGGCAGGGTGGCAGGATGGTGCGGAGGGGAAGGGCAGATTGTGGGTGGGCCGGAGCACGGGCGGAGCTGGTATTTCTGCCCTGTCACATTGCGTTAGCGCGCAGCAGAGCACGACTTACTGAGCAGCACACCGCTATGGACTGCTCCACATGAGCTGGGGCGAGCTGCACACACACACGCATGCACGCTCACACACATGAATGCACGTGCATAAACATACACATGACACAAGAACACATGCAATACCTGCACTAGGAATGCGGGTGGGTGCACACACACACACCGACCGACAAGGACATGGAGGATTGACAGAAACCAGGAGAGAGCAGCTCAGAGCACTCATACTGGTCCAACCTCCCCACTTCACAATCATTTCCATCCATACTGTACAATCCATCCATAATTGTCTCCTTTCCTTTTCTACAGGAAGAGAGACTACAGTCCTCATTGGGGCCGCCCGGGGCATCAAAGACCTGGACGGGCAGCTTTTGTATCCGAGAGGAAGGAGAAATAAGGCCTGGTCCACCTCCTGGTCACTGTAACACATCATGGCTTTGTGGTGCGAGCCACACAAAGGTTCGACAAGACATGTCTGAGGAGAGAAGAGCCAGGAGAGGAGAGAGCAGTGTTGATGATGCAGCATTTACACAGTGCGTGGCTGGGTGTACAGTGGGGACGAAGGGATAAAGAAAGGCAGAGAGAAATGAAAGGATAAAAAAGAAGAGCAGACCCGAGCAAGAATAGTCAACACATTCACACAATGAAGGGACATTCAGACAGAGAAAAGATGAGGAGGAAAGAGAGGCATGAATGGATGGATGGATTGGTAAAGAGGGCGGCTGACAGAGGACAGGATACGGGGTGTGGGATGACAGACTTGAGCGATAGACATTTTAAGCCAAAAAGCATAGATCTGCAAGCGCAGGGTGCTATTAAATTCATTTCGAATTTAAAACTAAATGTGGCAAGAGCGGCTGCTCCCTAGCTAGCAGCATGTCAGGAGGACACAGGTCACACTAAGTCAGAGGGCACCGTAGGCACTGGAATAGTTCGCAGAGGATACTGTTATATAACCAGACATGAATGCTCATGCAGTATATTCTTGAATATACAGTCACCACTACACATTGCACATGTGCGTCCAGTGAGTCACATGGCCTGTGAGTGCCAGTGAGCCGTAGTGGACAGGAAAAGTTCCATGACCCTCCCTCCCAACAGTCACATTTGGTCGGTCACACAGGTCAAAATCCCACACCACGACATAATTACAGTACATGGACGTCTAGTTGCTCCAGTGACAAGAACAATTTCTACAGGAAAGCATTTTGACTGGAGGCAACTCATGTTAAAAGAGCAGTATTGTGAGTCTGACACACGGTTCAACATGGTGGCTAAATTTATCCTCCGTCACACGACGCCATCACATGCAGAAAATAGCAGACCTACTGTACAAGCTCGCAAGGCATCACGTCTGATGCCTTGTGTACTTCTAGGTCTGCTATTTTCGTCACGCGCCACCATCATGTGACAAAGAATGAATGGGGTTTAACAATATTAACAATGAGAGAGCATTTATTGGCTTACATAGACAATATTAACAATGAGAGAGCATTTATTGGCTTACATAGACAGTCTTCCCTAGTAGGGTCCCTAGTAGGGTACTTTTACATATACATGACATGGCAAAATGTCAGATGCGCCGAGAAGGTCTGCAAGAACATTATTTCCAGTCATTTGGAGCTGTCAGTTACAGAGCTAAGTCTGTCCTGGAAGGAAAAAAAAGCGTGCACATAGGTGTGGCATGGGCCACGGGGAGCCCCTGAAGTGGCTCGTCCTTGGGATTGAGCATATGAAGAGGGGAAGTACACACACACTCTCTCTCTCTCTCTCTCTCTCTCTCTCCTCGTGTGTTAGTGTGAAGGGAGTCGCTAAGAAACAAGATGACCTACATTCACTTTGAGACAGACGGCAAGAAACAGAGGCCTCCCAGGAGTCGCACACACACACACACACACACACACACACACACACACACACACACACACACACACACACACACACACACACACACACACACACACACACACACACACACACACACACACACACACACACACACACACACACACACACACAGAGGAAGGGGCCCAGGGGGTATACGATGGGAAAGAAACAGAAAGAGGGACTCAAAGAAACACAGGTTACACTTTGTGTCTAATGAACTACACAAGAGAAGGTAGATACAAAAGACAGACAGGAGAGGGGAAAAGTTCACCCATCCGTTGCTTTCCAGCAAGCACCAGTGATTATATAAAATACATTTACAATTCCATTGCATGTACATCAAAGAGCTATGCAAATCTGCATGCTGCGTCCAGGGACCAGTGGGAGGTGTGTGCGTGTGCACGCGTGCGTGCGTGCGTGTGTGTGCGCGTCAGGCAAACGGTTGGAGTCAGAAATAGTTTCTCTGGAAAGTTTAGAGGCTTTGTATTTACATGAGCCACTTGGATGTCTGAACTGCAAAAGCTCTCAAAAAGGATTTTCCCATCACAGACTGCTCTCATTGCAAGGTATTGCAGTAGTCATTAAGACCCAAGTACCATTCAATTCAATTTACATGGTACCATGGCCCAATTCAGCGTGGAATGGGTTCAATAAGGCACTGTAATGGTTTAATCTGACTTGCTTCTCGTCTGCACACGCAGCCCAGCAGCCATGCTACGAGGCAATTTACATGAATTAGCAGCTTCATGTTATGCAACGGGCTGGGAGCAATCAAAAATAAAGCCACCCATGAGCCTGGAAAGCATGGATATTGTCAGTGGAATTATGTAGCTGTAAATGAAGGATGTTGCAAAGATCACGACTTCACAATCACAGAGAACTGTTTCCTGTGGCGATGCTGCCCCCTAGTGGTGTTGGGAAGATGCAGCAAGAGTTAGAATCACTAACAGTCAGTCAGTGAGTCAGTTTACATACATGACACTTACAGTCTTAGGCCTATGTGACAGTAGGTTATTCATAAAGATTTACAACCGCCTATTACACCCCCTTCCCCTCCCCCACCCCACCGTAAACATGTTTAGGGATGTGGTGCTGACTGTTGAGAGGTTAGCCTACGGAACCTACTGTCTATGAGGCAATGGGCAACCCGAGTATAGGCCTATTATAAATAAAATAAGTAGTTAGGCAATAATTATGTTATTGTTGTGGCAATGTGGCCTATACACAAATTGGCCACACATAGCATAGGCTACTCTGCCCACTGTGCACAGTGTTAGTTGTTCTGAAAATAAATATAGGCTTAGATATCTACAATTTCCAATGTTATTGTGGTTGCGAACGAAGTGATTGCGAACGAAGTGAGCACTAACTATAGTGCTCACTGGCCGAAACTGTCTGTCTGTGTGTCAGTCTGTCTGTCTGTCTGTCTCATAGAGTATATATATAATAGAGACTGAACTGGCGCGAAGCTCCGCCCCCCAGCTATTCATGTCAGTGGAAGTTGCTCAGTGCATAGAGTATATATATAATAGAGACTGAACTGGCACGAAGCTCCGCCCCCCCAGCTATTCATGTCAGTGGAAGTTGCTCAGTGGCGTTTTGAAGCACCCGGAAGACTGCCGGAAGTCCCTCCCCGGACCTCAACTTTGAGGTCCTGAGTGACGTATAGGGCAACCGAGCGCTCAACGTTAAAGCCCAGCTGCACCGGGGTTTCCCGGTCATGAATCCACGGGTCCGCCTGTAGTCCCTCCTCCTACCACTAGGACCCAGAGCTTCAACGTTGAATAGCCTCACTGCCCCCTTGGCTCAGTGGCGTTTTTAAGCACCCGGAAGACTGCCGGAAGTCCCTCCCCGGACCTCAACTTTGAGGTCCTGAGTGACGTAGGGCAACCGAGCGCTCAACGTTAAAGCCCAGCTGCACGGGGTTTCCCGGTCATGAATCCACGGGTCCGCCTGTAGTCCCTCCTCCTACCACTAGGACCCAGAGCTTCAACGTTGAATAGCCTCGCTGGCCCCTTGGTCTGTCTGTGTGTCACGCTTTAACACCACCCGCCCGCCACTAGAGGGCAACTACGAACTGATACAGGATACAGGTCTGTGTGTTTTGATTGATTGATTGATTGAAAATTGTATTAACAGTTTGCAGAATTACAGTACATTTCAAGCACAAACTCAATACAAAGGCTGTTAACTGTGAGTGGACGACCCAATTAAGCATTACACTTGTTTACAACAGGGTCCACCATGTTCAATTCATCAAAACATTTAGATACGTACAAATAGACACTTCTATATAGACAAAGAACAGTACAGGAATTCATCATATGTGTGTGTGTGTGTGGGTGTGTCAGACTGCCACAACAGCTTCGTTCGCTTCCCGCGTTTACGCGTCTGTGACTGAGTGCTGATATATGAGTGTTTAATTTGACTTTTCGCGTTGTGACACAAGTCAGATCAGATAAAGCTTTACTTGACTCACACACACGCATCCACCCAGTCCTTACCCTCTCTGTGACGTGCGGGCAGGCATTCACCAGGCGGAGGATGGACGATTTGGATGTTTTTGTTTTGCTGCAAATGTCTTAAGGCAGCTGCTGTGCCGTTAACACCCCCCCGCCCCGCCGCACGCAATAATATTTTTGTTTATTCGTTTTGGAATCGATGACGAATCCATAATTAGCCTATGCATGTAGGTTCTTGCTTATTCCATTGACATTAGGTCCGGTTGAAATAAAGATCGAGTTTCGAGCGTGTGTGTGTGCGCGCGTGCGGCACGTGCATGTCACTAAATCTGAAAAGCTGTCAGTCAATCAACCCAAATTAGTCACAGGTGTTCAGTCATTCCCCACAGGCCCAACCTGCTGCACCCCCACTACCACACGTGATGCCTTTCTAATCTTTTTAGCCTTGCTCATTTATAACATTTGTGTTTGCCAAATGCCACCCCCTCCAGATAATTTATTTATTAAATTGCCTACTAATTTATAGCCTATAGGCCTATGCTTAAAAAGTACATTTACAGCCTACACAGTACACAATGTTAATGCTCATATCCTTATATCATTTCAAAGAAGGAAATCTGATGACATTAATTAATAGTTGTAGCTTTTGATACAAGTCTACATCCCAGAAAAGACAGGGGGGGGAAAAAAAGAGTAATCTAAAACCTTTCAATTTGGATTAGAAAATCGTTTATTGATAAATCGTGTTTGTGCTCTACATTTTAAGCAGTCAAGTAGATCACATTTCATTATGGAAATGAATGGTTCATGTAGCCTACATGAAATGAAATGTGTCACTGTGTCACATGAGACATTTTTTTTGCAGGCAGATTTTAATCAGTTGTCAAATGTTGCTGAAAAATGCTGCTGCATGAGCCTGTTCACATAAACGGTCAATCTACTTTCAGAATGGCAGATTAAGGCTATATAGATAACAGAATATCACTAAAACATAATGTAGGCAATTTCAAAGTACAAATAGATCCATGACACATGCATGCATGCCCCTTTCCACCAAGGCTACTACTGTGGAAGG
Source organism: Electrona antarctica (assembly GCF_951216825.1). NCBI lineage: Eukaryota > Metazoa > Chordata > Actinopteri > Myctophiformes > Myctophidae > Electrona > Electrona antarctica. The sequence goes on from NC_136805.1 coordinate 24,327,425, forward strand.
GTTATCATATATAATAATTAACTTATATTGACCCTGCAAACAATTTAATATAGGCATGGTTTTCCCCACTCAATTCATAATTATGTTGCAATTTTAGAGCTCTGACTCATGGTCTATAAGAACCTGGCCGGTGATGAAATGAAGCTCTTTAATTAAATAGTTGTGGTATAGGCCTAATGGTTGCTGTCAATGGTTGGTTTTTGTTTGCCATGACATTTACTAAAGCTCATAATTCATAATTCATAATTATGAATTAGATCAAAAATGAATTAGATCACGTGATCACGTGATCACGTGAATTAGATCACGCATTAGATCAAATGCGTGTTTACTTTAAATTTGCCATTTTGTACACCCTGCTACAAATGTGTGAAATCTATCTAAAGCCATCTATCAAACACTACTAGCCCATGTAAAGACAGCCACCACTCGAGAGAATGCAGATGTGCATTAGCCTGGCATTGCCTGACTGCATGATGACGTAGATTCACTCAACAGGTGAATTAATCCACGTCATCAGTCATTCGATCGATGCAAGGATAGATCTGCGAGCGCTCTTGAGTCCCCACAACTCTTATCTCAATATCGCCCTGTCAAATTAGTTACAATGTAAAAGGGAGGGTGGAATGTAGCTACATTTTGTTTGTAATGTACACAGTATGAAATTTAACAGGAAAAAAGTATCAGGATGATCGTACAGAATGATGTTTGCACGGTACTAGAAATATGATGGGGAAAGTATGTAGGCAGTTCTATTAATCTATTCTATTTATAATTTAGTTATAGATATAGTTAAAGAGCCATGTCCCTGTCCATTATTTCTGCCCCAGTCTGCTACTGTGTTCCATTTCTAATACTAGATCTTGGTGTGCTGCTCTCTGCACTCACTTTAGTGTCTCCTCACTATAATTCTACATGGTCTAATAAAACACATGAGAGTGGACTCACTTTCAATTGTCCTAAAAATTTACTAAAATTATATAGTTCAGCAATCAAGTAAGGTTCAATGAGTAAACTTTTTGCTGCGTGATAACTATCAGGTCTTGTTTACTGTCGTGTCTTGTGAGAGCAATCAGAGCAATGCCATGTTATGACTTGCAGTAATTGGTTCCTGACTTCAAGAGCTTGATAAGTAGGCTAGTTTCCTCTGCAATAGTGAAAATAGCAGATCTACATGCTCACAATGCTGCTGTGAACTTGTAGATGGCCTGTTTTTCTCTTCGCCAAAAACAGCTGATCTACAAGCACACAGGTTCACGTAACACTGTGATCTTGACAAACCAGAATAGGGATATTATACCGTACTAGGGTTTATGTTATTAAGGGTGATCATAATTAGGTTCCGCCGTTCCGTTGTCACGAAGTCCCAAACTACAAGCTCACAAACTGTGTGTGTATGTGTTATGTGTGATATGAGATAGGCCTATATATAAATGTAATCATTTCTTGTCTTCATAGTGGAACAGTAATTTCATGCTTTTTCAATGTTTTACATACTCTTCAGACACCACGGTTAGAAAAAACATTTTAACTCCCTGAAACTGTATTGTTTACAAAACTAAAATCACAGAGATTTCCTTAGTTTTAGTCTTTGTTAATATCCAATATCTTTCTTACAAATTACTGAAAATAGCAGATCTACAAGCTCACAATATGTCGCATTTAATGACTTGACCAAACTAAAAACTTAAAACTCTAAAATGTATCTAAACTAAACTAAGCCTTTTCACAAACAAAAACTAAATTAAAGTAATAAACTTACCAAAACTAATACAATTAAAACCACCCTAGAAGAGAACCAACATTACTGTATATGCAAGGCCTACAGTAAATTACATTTGTCTCTATTGCAATAGATAATTTAAAACAAACTTAGTGCAAAGTGTCATTTCAAAATCCCATATCTCTATTTTGGCTAATACTTTTTAGTTTATATTGTTCAGTATAAAAAATGCACCTGAATACAACACAAATAATACAAATAATAATAAAATAAAATCACAATTTCTATTCCACAGTCAATCTACATTTTCATACCAGAGCAAGAACCTCATCTGTAAACCTAGTCAGGTGTTATTTTGAAGGCAGCAGGTCTGAAACAAACCCCTTTCACACCATGAGCATGCGGCTGCTAGGGTATTTGCAGCTCTTGCGGCCGATGCTGGACGACTTCCTGCTGGGACAGCTCCTCACAGAACAACCCTTTTGCCGCACACTGCCAGATACACTCTCTGAAGCGGCTGCCCTTGGTGACTTCTTTCCCTTCTCCGTGTCCTCCCCCTCCTCCTCCTTTAAGTTATGAAGGTTCTGGCAGACACAAGTTTGTTCCTCCGAAGGCGAATGACAGAACCACTTTATGGAAGCATAGATAAGCTCTGCGAAGCTGGACACGGCTGACACCACTCCTACGCCAAAATAGAAGCAGAGGAAGACGGTTTTCTCTGCGGGGCGGGAGGTGAAGCAGTCCACAGTGTAGGGGCAGGGGAAGCGACTGCAGGGGAACTGGGCCTCCACCTTGAAGCCATAGAGCCACCACTGTCCCACCAGGACTCCCACTTCAGCCAACAGGCGGAAGGCCACATTCACCAGGTAGAGCCTCCTCAGATCTTTGAAACCCTGGTTGTTCGTCTGGATGAAGCTGGGGCCGATCCTCTGCTTGTTGTGGTGGTGCATGGCATACATGAGGAAAAGCAGGGAGGGTGTGGCGATGAGGACAATGTGAAACACCCAGAAGCGGTACTGGGAAATGGGGAAGGCCATGTCGTAGCACACCTGCTTGCAGCCCGGCTGGAGGGTGTTGCATGCAAACTCTGCCTGCTCGTCCTCAAACAGGTCACTGGCAACGGTGCCCAGGATGAGCATCCTGAAAACCAGCATGAGGAAGAGCCAGAAGCGCCCCAGCAGTGGTGAATGGGCCTGGAGATTATCAAAGAGACCGCTGAGAAAGCCCCACTCACCCATGATATCACCTGGATCCCTGGGCTGTTCTCCTGGAACTCTGTGGTGTTAATCCACCAGTTGTTTTGTCAGCGTCAAGTCATCGACTCATGCACCTCAATTCATTTTCAAATCAACTCTACATTATGAATCACAGAGGAACAGTGTTTATAGTCCAAGAAACAAACGAAAACGAAAACGGCTCGTCTTTAATTGTTTTATGAGACAGGTCAAAGGCTGGTCCTCAATTGTTTTATGTGAAGATGAATGGAGATCCTGAAAGAAAAGATTATCAAAGTGAAAATGATGATGCAACAGGGAGTCACTTGATTGAAGCAACACAATAATAAATGGGCAATAATTTACATCTGAAATAGTTTCCCTTTCTTTTTCAACTTGAACAATCTATTTCTATGGACAAAGTAATGAGTAACAAATTGTTGTCTTTGAAGGTAAGAGGGGGAAAAAAGTGATAATTGAAAGAAGCAAGAGGTGGGCTGTGGAGTGGCCATAGATGAATGTGTAGGGAGCCTGCCTGGGAAGCAGAAGGTCCCAGGTTTGATGCCTCGGCAATGTTATCCCTGATCAAAATACTTGACCCCTAACTACTCATTTGAGAAGCACTCAGCTGGCAGTGTTGGAAAAGTTAAAAGCACACCTGGGCTCAAACTGATAATGAAACACAATCTTTGAATTTCTGTGTATTAAAGCAGTTAAGCTCCAAACAAAGTGCTAGGCCAATATGTGCCAGTGCATTTCAATACAATCTAATGCACAGTGAACATAAGGATCAGTTCGTCACAGACTGAAATAAATGACACAATAATGTAAAGCTTTTCCTTTGAAAAAACAACATTTCTATATAACTGACCTTCCGCATCTGAGAATTCACATGTACAGACAAGTGCGTATCGTTTCCGTATTCGCTCTAGAGTCTAGATCTAGCAACTCCATCCCAACCCAGTACCATAAATAAACACTCAAGCACTACCAAGGCTTGTGAAAATAGTAACTAGTTACTTAGAAAATAGTAAACGTAATATTACTCAAAATGTGAAAGTATAATGTTACATTACTAGTTACTGGAAAAAAGTAATATTACTGAAAGTAAAGTTACTCGTTACTTTCCAACACTGTCAGCTGGGTAAATTTCCCCAGATGAAATAGGTCTAATCATTATTATGGACAGTTAACTTACCAGAAATGTAATCAGTGGTTTATTTCAAACAATTCAAATAAAAACAGCATTGTTATTGATGCAAGAACAATTGCTTCTATTTACTCGTGCTACATTTTCAGGAAGACAAATGCAGTAGTTTCCATTAGCTTGGAATACCAACAGATGATGTCATGGTAAGTAGGTTTCTGAACTATCCAAAGCCCATCTCTGAGACAAAGAAAGTAGACGGAAATGGTGCCATCTTGTGAGCATTAGTGAGGACCAATTATATGAATACATGGTTGAAAATTTGCAAAATGCTCCTTTAAATATGAAATAAAGTTTCACCAGTCTTTCTCAACTCATTTCTGTGTACTACATACAGGTTACATACAGTTAACCTTTTCTTTTTACATACCATGTAGTAATTCAATCCAAAGTGATGATTGGTAATCTCTTCTAAAACATCTCTAGGTCACAGGGTATGTTCTAGAGACGGTATGTGATTTTAAACCAAGAGCATAAAGAATTTGATGGAGAAGATAGCCTATGCCATTGCCTATGGTAACACCTGAAAAAAATGCTTAATGTCAGGTTATTTTGTTATGCAAAATACAAAATGTAACTTACTCACATATTTGATCAACACTGTAAAAACATGCTTACAAGCCTCCTGTGCAAAAGAAGAGTCAGACTGAGGATTAACTCCTTAACAAGTCTCATACTCTACAACTCAACAAGTTGATACTTGCAAGCGTATTATATTAGTAGTTTGAAAGTAGTTCAGCAGGCTGGTTGAACCACTATCCACCCTCAGACTCTCACCCCCCCCACACACACACACACACACACGCAGTCATTAGTGTCAAAATAAAATAATAAACACCCATGGATATTTTTTTGTACCTTATGAAATCAGAAGTAACCAAATCCTACTTCAGAATTAAAATAATTTGTTGCCAATGTCTTCCCCTAGTGAGCTTTCATCCACTCATCCAATGAAAACGAAACATTAAAAGACAAAAAAAAAACTAAGTAGCCTACCCACCTCATTGTATAAATCCACAGTTCGATACCAAGATCTATGCCTGCCAGCTTGCTTGACTTATCCTCATAGTTCACTACAAAAGGCCACAGGGTTTATGGCTCAGTAATGATTTATAGGGCAGAGGCGGGTCAGGAAATTCCTGTTGCGTTCCTAATCGGCGGCTATCAAGGGTCCCAAACAGAACTCAAGTTTACTTTAGTCGAGCGAGCTCTTGATGAGCACTTGAAAGAGCTTCCCTAATGACAGGAAGGATCTCAATCATAAGCTGTACATGCCAGACCAATCTTCAAGAGCACAAGGTCCAAAACAGGAACACCCCAACATGAATAAAGAAACCTCAAACATTGTGTAACCACAATTCTTTCATTTGCAAAAAGTTGTATTAATGAGGGAAAATGTTTTGTTGTAAATGCACGCCAATGAGTTTTAATAATATGCAAGTCTAAATGGTTTAACTGACTGCCATCCAATAATTGATATAGCCTACCCAGGCAGATCAGCCAGTAGTTTACCCAGCATTGAAAAACATGCCAAACCTACCGTCATGTTTGGTTCAGTCTCATGCTCAAATCTGATTTACCGGCATTAGTCTTCCATCTATTATTGTGTTGACAAAATCCAAAAAGGAAAAAAAAAAAAAAAAGTTTTTGAAAACAAGATAAAGAAGTCAGATGTATATGTCATATGGGTTCTTTATGAGCCATTTGACCTAAAACATCTTAAATTAGTCTTAAACTTACTCAGATTGTGCTTCCCAAATGACAGGTTCACCGTTCATCTGAAACACTCGGCATTGGTATAAAGCTCCTTCCCAAGTCATCTTATTTAAATAAAAGGACACACCCACTTCTTTTGCAGCAGTGCACAGGACAGGTCTATTCTTCACCAACATGCCAGCACATAAGCACACCAAAAAAAAAAGCTCAGAAAGAATAATGATCACAGCACAAGACATTTTTATATGAAACTTTATTGGCAAAAACAAAACAAACAAACAGCCATTCAAGTATTTACATTAAAAGACAGGAACAGACAGGAATTCAAAGAGAATGATGAAATGCAACATTTATAAAAGAGAATGGTGTAACATTTATAAAAGAGATGGTGAAACATTTATAAAAGAGAATGGTGAAATACAAACATTTCTAAAAACCTTACATCTTTTAACCAGCCTTATAGCCCATTTCCTTTTGAGGTTAAGTTTAACACACTAAGTATAAACCAAAAATAAAATGGGTGTGCTTCATGTATTCTTTTTTAAATTTATGTTTAGGCCATTAACTAAATGTTTCAAAACAAAACATACAAACTGACCACATTTGGTCTTAAAATTAGTTACTGTCGGAGTCAGAGTCCACAACGTATTTGACAGGTTTCTTGGCACGGGACGGCATTTCCCTCTCTGCTGCAGGAGCCTTAGCTTCATCGTCTGAAATGTGGAAGCTGTCGTCCTCTTCATCCCACTTCTTGGTTTTCTTTAAAGGTCACAATGAGAGGCACATGTAAATGAATATGTTTTTTTTTAACTACAGCTCTGAAAGCTGTGCTTATATAATTATACACACTGCGAGAGGAAACCCAAAACCGGCAGGCCAAGTAAAACACCCAAAACTAAATTCCTTTCCTCTGCCAACCTCTTGGGCAACAAACCACAAGTGTAACATCTAAAGTCACTTCACTGACCTTGGTGGCAGCCGTGGTTGTTCTGCCTTTGAGACGGGTCATGAGGTCGTCTGAGCTGCTGTCACTATCGTCTTCCACAGCCTTCTTCCTTTTGAGGTCAGGTTTCCCCATGGCTGCTGGGGCTCTGGCAGGGGCTTTTGCATCACCCTCAGAGTCGCTGGAGTCAAACGAAGCGATCGTCTTGGTAGCTTTCTTGGCAGGGGCTTTTGCATCACCCTCAGAGTCGCTGGAGTCAAACGAAGCGATCGTCTTGGTAGCTTTCTTGGCAACAACAGGCTTCGGTTTAGACAGAGCATCGAGAATGGACGGTTGCTTGGCATCTGGGGAGAAATGGAGCGGTTACAGATTGGACACCAAAACTGAAACAATGTTTCACTTAGTTATGTTTATGTATAAATGAAAAAGTACACATTGTACATAAACTTAAATCTTGCAGATAGTTAAGACTATGTCTCATAGCTATGACAACACAAAACTAAAGCAAAGACAGTTGGTTGAATCCAAAGTCTGGTTCAGCTTTTAGCTGTAATAACGCAATTCCGTAATATAATGTAAAAAGTGAAACTTCATATATTCTAGATTCATTAAATATTTCACTTAAAGCACAATGATCTAGAATATAAGTTAAAGGTCAGGGAAATTAATTACAGATTTTAAGACTACAAACTGATGATTATTTAGCATTTAACTGCAGTCCTACCTGCAGACTTTTTGGAAAGAGCTGGTTTCTTGGCAGCAGTAGGTTTCTTGGGTGCCGACTCTTTGGCCTTTGGTGCAGCCTTAGGCTTAGCTGGGGGCTCCATGTCAGGTTCCTCATCAGACTGAGCTGGGGAGGAGAGAAAACAAAAAACATCATTAGTCAAGTTTCAAGCCCCAACAATTCTCATAGTCCGCTTTATAAGGCATCATATGAAAAGAATACTTACAGCTGGACTTTCCTGTTTTGCTCGTCACCACTTTCTTCCTGTGCAAAAGAAGAGTCAGACTGAGGATTAACTCCTTAACTTTTAACCACTTGACCCACTGAGCCATTGACAAGAAAACTCTAAATTATTATATACATTTAAAAAATATCACAATGCATTTTGAGCTTGTAGATAAGCCATTATTGAAATAATGACATGGTCAAAATTGGGATGCAGGGTTAAAGCCCTGCATCCCAAAAAGGGTTAAAGTACTGGAGAAGAAAAAAATCTCCAGGACTATAAAACTATAGGAGTAGGACCGTGCCGACATCATGGACCAATACCGTACATGTGGAAGTTAACCTTTAGCTTCACTACTGTAGAAGCAGACAAAATACAATTAATACACCATCGATAAACAAGGGAAGAGACTGCTGCATAACAGTCTCTGGTGCAAACTGTACTCCCCATCATAATGTCGCAGCCTCGCGTTCACACTTACGTGGCCCTGGGGGCTTTGGGTGGTGGCGAGGGGTCAGCCACTTCACTGTCTGACATGTTGCTTTCGTCAGAAGCTGCTATGAAGCTGCTGGTGTCAGACATGTCACTGAGGACTGCTTTATTTTTTGGAGCTTTGGCCTCGACAAAGTCATCATCGTCCTCATCCTCGCTGTCCACACTGTACTTGACCGCACCTTTGTGGAGCAGGTGACAATGGTTGTGTTAATGTTTTCCATGTGCTTGTCATGGGCGATTCTGATTATGAGTTCTCTCACAGAGGTTCATTGCTCAACTTTGGTTAACTTTAGAGAAAAGTCATCCTAATCAGACATCAAATAATTTCACAATTCAGTAATAGAGCTAATTTTGGCAATTAATTTCCCCTTGCATTGTTAAAACACTCCCAACAATATAAACAATTTAACCGATTCTCATATTTTGAATCAAATTGATGTGTTTGTAGTTATGACACCATGTTTGGATCAGTGTGTTGGCAGTTATCACCCATTACAGAAAGTCTATTCAAGAGCATGGGAACACCCCCGCCACACTCCAATCGATCAATTTACTGACGTAGGATATGCAATCATTTTTTATAATTAACTGACATCATTTAAGGGGATGTCTTGTTTAGTGTTTTTATTTTCTCTGTATTTTTAATGTCTTAATGCATTTGTATTTTGTATTATGAATGTCTTTTTTTCAAGATTGCACCTGTTTTTATTGTGCAGTGTTATTTTTTTATTGTGTTGTGTTATATGTATTGTTTGTCATGGACCCCAGGAAGAGTAGCTGCTACTTCGGTGGCAGCTAATGGGGATCCATCTGAATAAATCTAAATCTGAATAAAATCATCTCCATGATTTGTCTGTAATCACAAGATTAGGTATAGTGTCTGTCAAGCACAAACCGAAGTTAAAGTTGAAGGCAATTAGCCTCAGGAAAAGAGACTCAGTGTTTGAGTTTCAATGTGCTGACATGCTTGATGTGATTTCACCAGCCATGCAATGCAGCAAATTAAAGCATTTTGGACTGAGGCTGATTCTAAAAATGCCTTGAAAACCTGACCCAAGTTTTCTGAAAAACTTCAAATATTTATATACCAGCAAAAAATAATTTTTGAATACTGTACAGAACCCCAAGAGGGGTTTCCATCCAGAAGGGTTATAACACCAAAAGGGGTTCCCGCCCAGAATGGTGACGGGCCCAGTAGGTGAAGATTTATTACATTTTGTTTTGCCACAGAGATGATATTGAAACACTTGATATACATTAACCACATGAACCCTAGACCCGTCCCCATTCTAGCTACTCTCATGAACCTTGGCGTCCCCTCACAATAAGCAGGCAAACATTCCACGAAAATAGACGACCTACAAGTTCATAATGCGTTTGCGATGCGTTGTGAGCTTGTAAATTGCCTATTCTTGCAGAAGAGATTTTATGTAGAGGGGCGAAAAGTAGGGGACCAGGTAGACCCAGATCAGAAGTATATTGGGTGTAAGTAGTTTAGTTAAGCTAGGTGATCAATTAAGAATGAGACAGTACTGCAGCATAGAAGCAAAGAAAAAGAGAAAGCCACCTCATCCCACACTCACATATAGCCCGTTTTGGATGCGCCACGTTGTGAGCTTGCAGGTCTGCTATTGTGTGACCGAGCAAAAATGAAGACTTGTTCGTGGTCTCACCTTTGGTTTTGCGTTCGACCTTGGCCCTGGGTGCCACCAGGTCATCTGACAACATCTCAATGTCTGAACCAGACTCTGAATCTGACCAGGGGTTTCTCTTGGTCTTCTGCTCCACAGGCTTGAACTGCAGGGTGGTTTGCTTGCCCGTGTTTGATCCTCCTGGAGAAACTGGTACACAAGTAGTGGTAACAATAAAGATCTAGAGTATAGCCATGTTATATTCTTATGAACTTGATATCAATTCAATTAGGTGGAAATAAAGTTTTGGGAAAAAAAAGAAAAAAAAAGGTATCTCCAACTTGTCAGGGTATGCAACTAGGCCACAATGTGGCACAATTTAATTACTGCACAGTATTTGTACCCATCCTACAGTATATGCTGGTTTATCTGTCAATCATTTTAATCACTGTGGTCCCCATTTTAGGCATGACATAGGTGAAACGTTTCCCCACAGTTCAAAAATAGTGAATTATTGCTGATTGGCACTGTATAATACAACCACCCCTCATTATATTAGGGGTGGAAATTAAAATCGATTCATAGATTAATTGCGATGCGGAAAATCGTTTTGTATGTTGCTTAAAAACATTAAGCAGCTTTTGTTTTGTTTGTAATGTAATAAGAGATACTACAAGTACAAAACAAAATCTGTTTTATTATGGATCACTAGAAAGCACTTTTAGTCAGTGTGGGAATTGGAATAGAGATGCATCAGAAATGGATTTATAATCAAATTGACAGGTATCTAAATATTTCTGCCCCGTACTAGATATATCACCTTTTTCCTTAGCGCCAGCCTTGGTCTTAGCGCCAGCCTTTGTCTTCTTTTGCAGTCGTTCTGCCAGACCCATCGGCTCTTCCTCACCATCTTCTCCAAACTCAATCTTTGTCACTACAGTCTCGCTCTGAAAAAATAATTTCATTTTATTAAGGGAAAAGTCCATCCCAAAATGCCTGGTGAAACATGTGAAAAAGATATTGTCCCCCAATCTAAAACTGGTTGTGCCATGCCCTGTGGCAACAACAGTTAACTGGCAATGAGGCAAATACTTTTTCGAGCACCAGTAGATAAAACAAATGGAAATAATGCAGTGCAGTAAAGTAAAAAGGTTTCCAATACCGTTATCTCTCTCACACATACATATGGTCATTGGTTTGTGTGAGCTTGACCAAATTACACACCTTGACTTTCTTTTGCAGCTTGGCCTTCTTGACGGCTTCATCCTTCATGGCACTGGTAATGCGTGGGACGACACGGCGACCATGTGGTGAGGGCTGGTACTCCAGCTTCACCTTCGCCACTTTCCCCTTGCCGCCCTTACCCTTAACTACGGGCATGACAGCGTCTAACTTTTCCTGCGCCTCCAGACGCTACAAAGAAAAGAGCAGGACAACGTAAATAATGATCGGAACCAGATACCCGAGGAACAGGAACCATGTTAATGTCAGATGCAACAGGATGGACTTGTGAGTGGCAACACGAGCACAGCATTACTCAAAAAACAAAGTGATTTGTGTTTAGTGCACAGTGGTCCTTTGAAAGTCACATTTATACTTTTAGATTGCCATTTTTGCTGTGACAGTATGCAACAAAAGTATGTCAGTATTTAATTTCCAGTTGGTTTCTCCTAGATTTTTTATCCCACGATTTTGAAACCCATATTTTAAAGCATACCGGTAATTCAAATTTTAAATTATTGCCTTATATGGGTTTTCAATGATACCTCAATGTTCAACCCCTGAATTTACCATGATCCAAAATGTATATAATAATCAATTTTAATGTTATTTGGATGACCTTAAGGATCATAAAAAACCTTGAACGATTACTATTGCAATTTATTTTGGGTGAAATCTTAGATTGACTGGCCTGTAATCATTTTGAGCAATAGGTAGTTTGTTACCTCCAGTTCCTCTGTGAAAGCAGCCAGGTCTGCCTTCCACAGGTCTTTAGGACTCTTGGTCTTCAGGACATTCAGCTCGGTCATCTACAGGACAAGGATTTGAGACGGGAGAAGAAGCCATTACACAATGAAACATCAACGAACCACCCTTTTCCAGTCAGCTGTTGATGCAGATAAAATGACAAAATGACAACAAGTGACATTTTGTCATTAGCCAAATGAACCCTATAGTGACCATCGAACGCATTGTGAGCATGTAGACCTGCCATTTTAACAGAATGTTCGCCTATTATGATATGAGCTGCCCAGAACATTAATTACAACGAAGGTCACTGTTGAATCACCTTGGCGTCCCTCTGCTTGCACAGCTCCTCTTTCTTTTCTTTGGTGAGGTACCACATGGGCATGCTCAGCAGATAGTTGTAGTCCGGGGCATTCTTGTCTTCTGGTTCCTCTGGAGTCTCTTCTTCCTCCTGACCATCCTCTGCATGCTCCTGCATATTTTGAGCGGGGAAATAAAATAACATTTTATTAAGATTCTGAGTTCTGACTTATTTTTGTGTCTGGAAGCAAGTATTCAACCACTTAAACCCCATTACTTTGATGGTGTATCCCCTGGGATTCTGTAGTTTGTAGTTGGGGACTTTTCCCCTCTACACTAAATCTTTGATCAAACACGTCACAAGCTTGTAGATCTGCTATTTTCACAAAATGTCACTATTTTCACAAAATGTCTGTCCATTATAACATGGCCAGAATAGTAATGCCATGGTTCATGTGGTTAACATGCCACATTTTTTTTTATTGAATTTTAATCAAACATACATGAAAACGAAACGACTGACAATACATACAACCGAAAACAAAACAAGACAATATACGTACAATACACACAAGGGGAGATGTCTGCCTCTCTTCTCTATCGATGATCATTCATAATACATAAGTACCTCAAACAGGTGCATATACAGGTTAAACAGGTTTAACTGAAACTATACAAAATCAGGTCTTATGGTAGAAACATGAGCAATCCATCTAAACCAGTTATCTGTGAAGACTTCAACTTGACCTCTGAAGCTGAAGGTAATTCTCTCCATAATAAATATACTATAGATTAAATCAATCCATTCATTTATAGTTGGTATTACATTTGTAAGCCACTTTTTTGTTAAGGCTTTTTTGGATGCCACCAGCAATACCCTCAATAGATACTGATCCTGCTTTACAAATTGAAGTCCCTCCAGATCTGCAAGATACATGGTTTTAAAATCAAAAGGAATGTCAACACTAAAAACTGCTTCCAGGACACTATGGACACTTCTCCAAAATGGAACCACAGAAGGGCAACTCCAGAACACATGAAAATGATTTGCCAATGTTTCCCCACAGAGTCTCCAACAGTCCGACTGATACGTGTAATGTCTTTTCTGGGCTGGAGTGCAAAAGAAACGACTCACATTTTTCCAGCTGAATTCTCTCAACATGCCACATTCTTTATGAACACTGCAGAGAGCAACACACCTTTTCTTGGCTGTCTTTCCAAGCCTTGACCGGGTCTGAGTCATAGCCCATCTCTTGTAGCATGCGGATCAGCTCCTTTTTTGGCTTGTTCTCTGGAGGTGCAAAGGGGATTTAATTTCATTGCATTGCACGATTGCAGAATTTGCAATCATGAAAACAAACCAAATTCTATGCATTCATAAATGCTCATGCAGGGGTGTGAAAAATCTAACAGACAAAGGTAGTAGACAAAGATGATTACTTCCTTGCCTCGAAATACAATTTCACCAAAGATGACCTTCCTGCAACAAGTTGCAAGTAAAAAGTCTTTGTCAATGGAGAAATGTGTTCTTGGCAGCACAACCTCAGCATACACGGATGCAAACGGGGAAAGCATGTTCACAGTGTAAATAGCGTACAATGACCACAGGGGTGGGGATCTGGGGGGTGTGTAAAGTCTGCACTAGGCTTCAGTCTGAAAATGTAACCCGATATTGCTGGAGCCTTCAGAAACAAATGTTTGGGTGGCATGCTGCTACTCACCGATTACCAGGGTGCCTTCAATCTTCTCCAGGATGAAGCGTGCCTGGTTGGTGAGTTTCGCACTCTCTGCCCCCAACATGCCCACCAGCCATTCCTTCCTCAGCCCATAGTACTTAAGCCTAAGTTCATAGAAGGCCTTCATGATCTCAAGAACAGAGTCGAACTTCTTCAGGCCGCCAACATGATCGAACAGCACCTGAAGGAGACAGTAGGAGGTGCTTGTTGAAAAAGGAACAAATTGAACAAAATTCCAACAATGTTCTCAAGAAGAAAAAGTAATGTGCATGCAAGGAACTTGCTTTGCAATGCGTTGTGCGTGCGACTCGTTGTAGGTCTACTATAGTTGGCATGCGACAAAGCATAAATTGAGTTTATGGAGGTGTGTTTCAGATAGTAGTTACCATGGAGTTGCAGGTGAGCGAGGTCTGCAGTTTGAAGACCTTATGGAGTCCAGCAGCCTCTGCTTCCATCAGCTTCTCTTCCGTCATCTTGACCATGAAACGCACCGTTGTGTCGGTGTGGTACTCCTTGTAGTCCGTGATCAGAGCGGGAATCTTCTCTGTGCCGTTCAGCATGGGCTCCAACACGCTCTCCTTGTAATTCTAGAAAGCAAAGGACCAGAATGGCAGCGGAATGAGACAGATATAAGTATTTGGTTGTACTGATGAACGCAGCCAAATCAAGGGCATGTATTAGAAATATACAGAAAATAGTGAGGGGCCAAGGGCAGACTAACCTGAGTCCATGTTTTGACTGGCAATTCAGAGATTTCGATGGTGGTTGAGTCGATGATGGCCACTTCTCCACTGTTCATGTACTGGTTCTCATTCAAATGTTCAAGGGTCCCCTTGAAACCCTTGTAGTTGGGAAGCTGCAGGCAGGAGAGCAAAGTAAATACTTAGTGTCTAGGTCTTTCTCATTGGATTGCTGGACCTTAAATATAACAAATATATATTGGATAGGGACTCAAGTTGTGCAAGTGCAATGGATTCCTTAAAGAAAAGCTTTGCTTTTGAGCAGCATAGGAATATCTTTTTGACAAAACTAAATGTTATAATTTTCTTTCTAAAAAGAAATGTTAACATCCATTTCCCTCTATAGAGCATAAGACTAGGAGCAGAAGATTAGGTATGGGTTTGGTTAACATAAAGGTAAGGATCTGTGCGGGGGGTCTATAGGCATTCCATGCCTTGACCCTCCTTGCGACCTGGCATTAAACCATACAAACTTCTCACCATGGGCAGCGGCTCTTCTTCGTTGAGCATGAGGTGAACGTTGCTGACGATTTCCCTGATATCGTAGTTGGGAATCTTTGTGGACCAGCCGGTGCCAATGCCGTCGGCTCCGTTCACCAACACAAGGGGGATAATGGGAATGTACCATTCTGGCTCCACGCGCTGATTGTCGTCAAAGTTGGACTTGAGCAAGTTGTCGTCCACAGGGGGGAAGAGGAGACGGGTTAAAGTGCTGTAGGAGAGACAAACTTTATTAGTACAGCATCAGTGATACATAGAATGTAGCTCAAGTTACGTTAGATGATCAGATCAGTCATGTAGCCAATAGCACAATAGTCATGTAAGAGAAAATAGCAGATCTACCAGCTCACATATGTGTTGCGAGCCAAGTTGTAGATCTTCCATTTACTAGTTTTGAATAAAATACAGATTACAAGTGTCTGACAAATATACCCAAAACAGGGTTAATGGTGGTGGTCAACATGTTTTTAAATAGAATTGTGTCCATTTGATAACATCACACCAACAGTCTACCAGAAGCAAGAATCAGATCTATCACCTTGAATTTTAATGAAATGGTGTACTAGTAGGAGACTGAACAAACAGTCAAAAAGGACACGCACATCAATACCTATAGGCTGGGTGCTGGATCAAAATGAAGTCATATAAGAAATGAAAAACTCAGCACACCAATTCAGGCTCCCAAGTATCTTTACTTTAATTCGGTATGAAATGGTGTACTCCCCTAGCCTGGTGAAACCACTCCCCCTGCTGGACAACATGAGACGATGCACCCCAAACCAATTCTGGTCGGAGCTATATGCGGCTGTATGCGGTCGCTAGAGGCGGGATCAACGCGAGACTTATGACATATTGAAGCTGTGCCACAGCGCAAATGTAAACACAACCTAATGTTGTTTGTCCCGCTGCTTCCGGTTCATCGTATCTGCTTGAGAGCCCAGATGCAGGCAGGAGGGAACTTGTGAACTCAATACTGCCGCAATCTGGCAGAGTCAGGTTAGTACTCCCCAGCAAATTGAACTCTAGAAATGAGGGCTTCTGACCTGAGCATGGTAAAGATGTATCGAGGGCTGGCAGAGTCCTTGCCACCATGGAGCCTGGTTCCAAACTGACCCTTGGGCTGCAACAGGTTCAAGTTGTTGCTTCCCACAAAGTCCTGAGCTAAGCCAATAATGGTCTGCATCAGAGAGGCCTGGGGAAAACGATTAAGCACATAATTGAAACGGATCATGAAATATTAGAACTGAACAATTATGACTATTATGATCATCCCAAATATTTTTACGGGATTTTGTGATGTGGCCCGTTTATACAAGTAGGCCTTTTTGAAATCACACTGTGGCAACAACAGTTAATTGGCTTTGTAGCTAGAACTTTCACAACTCTTGGATTTGGCTTTGTAGATGTTTAACAATAATTTAATTTACAAGAAGTCTATACAATTAGGAGAGATAACGGGCAAATGTTGATCAAAATAACAATTGTACATTCTCTAATGGTACCACCTCAATACAGCATGGAATTGTGGACAAAATCATATAGTTTTGGGTCTGAGAGGCTAAATCTCATCAAATGGTGGTCCGTGCGTGGTTCAAATGTAGAATAAATAATGGGCCACTGTAAAGGTTATGTGGTCTCAACAGCTCACCTCGCCGTGGTGGTAGGCCGACATCTCGGCTATAGAACCAGCCAGCTGGGCCACCTTCACCTCCCGCTTATCGTTCCTCTTCATGCAGCAGAACAGCACCTTTCTCTGACCTGGCTTACAGCCTAAAACACAACAGGAAACAATACATGCATCACCATGATAAGTACTGCTACAGAGGTGAAGTAGAGGGAGTGTGTGTACATGTTGTCAATAACAAACGTGTAATGCTGTGTTGTGCACAGCCATTTTACTTTGCAAATACTGCAATACTACGTAGTTTGGCTCATATATTAGTCATCATTTGACTTTTTGCAATTATGCAGCCAATGTGTCGAGATATTTGTTCCTTTTATTTTTTGTTTATCAAGTAAATTGTTCTCTTATTTTATCAAATCAGGGGTTAATTGATTTCAAGATAAAAAATTATCAAATCAGACTTTTTCAAATTGATTTCAAGATAAAAATTATAATGAGTCAAAACATCGGTAATCTCTGATTAGAGGACCCAAGAATCTGGTACCGGTTAGACTCCAATTAAGCCACTCAACGACCATTATCAGGCGAAGTCGGACATGCATCAGGTATTACATAATCTATATCGCTTACCATCAACTAGACAGGGGATCGACCTCTCGTTGTCAGAGTTGGAAAAGAGCACCAGCTCCTTGTTGACAAAGTCATTATAGGAGAGAGACTTGGTGGTTTGACCGTACAGGTAGTCCTGAGGGGAATAGTGTAGAGACAATGGAAGATGACAACATGACCTCTTGCCATAACGCGTCACATTTTTACAGAATTCTGTAATATAATATTGGCATACATTTCCTACAAAAGCACAATGTACTTTCCCCTCAGAACATGCCATGAGAATACAGTTTTTTTAAATACTTTGTAGGTACCTCTGGTAGGTTGTTTTCCCTTTGGTGGCGCCTTTTGTTCATGAAGCTGGTTAGCCACTCTTTACGCTCCTCAATCATCTTCTTACTGAAGGCCTGAGTGAAATGCAAGAATGGGATGAATGCAATGGTGTGGCGAGTCAATCCTGACCAATATCCAGGGCTTGCACCCTTCAATTCATTCACTGTCTCAATGATAGCAATATTTTAGGGCTGGATTACACAAAGTGTATTAGCCAATAGCCACAGTTCAAAAACAGATATTAATCAAATGGTAGGTGAAATGACACCATGGCCTATTGGCACTACACCATATTGTATGGAAAAACAGGTCATGAAAATACCTTCAGTTGTTGACCAGAATTAATTAAGATTTCAGGCATATTTGGTTCTGCCAAACAAACACTTTTTATAGGTGCCTCAATGACATGGAGCCAGGACACTAGTGACGGAGAGATGGAGACATCATACCAGGGTGATTGCCTCGTCGTCTGCGACCCCACCGTACTTGAATGGAATCCGATGCTTCTGCATGTCAGTGAAGTACTCTTTGGCCTCCTTGGCTGTGCTGGTACCCAAACCTAAATAGACACACCATGTTAGACATGCCAACACTCCAGCAATGAAGAGATGTGCATGTGAAATAAGAGTGCTTACTTGTTCTGGATTGTACTACCACACAGGGGTTTGAGACAAACCTTTGTAATACTTGATTCTCCAAGATTTTAGGTTAGACTGCTTCTCCTTCCACTCGTCGAATTCCGGGATACTGTAGAACGACACCTCCGACTTCTTGGTAGTGGCCTGAAGGAAGAGTTACAATAAGATCACTTAAGACCCGTTTCATA
This sequence comes from Electrona antarctica, assembly GCF_951216825.1. Lineage (NCBI taxonomy): Eukaryota > Metazoa > Chordata > Actinopteri > Myctophiformes > Myctophidae > Electrona > Electrona antarctica. The sequence goes on from NC_136805.1 coordinate 24,345,941, forward strand.
GTTTTGTTGTGCCATAATAGTTGTATTATTTTTTTTATCTCGTGACAATATAGTCACAACACCAACTTTGATGAGGCAGTATTGATTAGTTTTCCAAATAAGGTTCTTAATTTCCTGAAAAACGTATATTTTTCATTTCCTGAAAAATGAACATTTTAGAGTTGGGTGGTTTCTTCGACAGCAGAGATACTTATTGAGAGCAGACATACAGTAGATGTCAGGAATACATAGGCCAGGGGTGGGCAACTGGCGGCCCGGGGGCCACATGCGCCCCCCACCTTCACTTAATGTGGCCCTCAGGTTAATGTCAGAATACTGAATACTAATTCCACAACATGCAAACATGACCCACTTTAATTAGTATCTACATTAGTAGATCATTGCTCAACACAAGTATAATTAAAGGCATTTGAAATTACATAAAAATGTAAATTTTCAGGATTCCAATTCAAATATAGAAAAAAATAATTCAAGATTTCAATTCGAATATAGCAAAAATAGCCGATCTACAAGCTCAAAACGTGTCGCAGCGCGACACGTTTTGAGCTTGTAGATCGGCTATTTTTGCTACGACAATAATATATGGCCCTCTGGAATGAGTGTGGAAATATAGTGGCCCTCTCCATCGTCAAAGTTGCCCATCCCTGACATAGGCCAACAAAAATAGACTGGCGGTGAGCACACTTGTATAGCCCAACACTTGAGAAAATTGCAATTCACCTGCTCACCCCTGGTGAAGAGGCTATGGACAAAAGCACATTATATTTTACTAAGCCTGTACCTTAATGATGGGGGTGATGAACTCTTCCAAGAAGTTGTGGCGCAGCAGGGAAGGCCAGTTGTGATGGATGAAGTTAATCAGCAGACCTTTGATGTGGGATCCATCCTGATCCTGTTAGTAGAAGAGAAGCAGACAGCAACTGGTTACATACATAACAGAGTTCTTAATCACATAAGCCCCATTTTGTTTCTAAATGGCCGTTTACTTTTCCTTCCAAAAATAGCTAACTTAGAAGCTCACGGCGCATTGCAGCATGTTGTGAGTTTGTATATTGGCCATTTACAAAAAAAAGGGTTAAAAATTACAATTAGTACGATCCTTCAGATAAATGCACTTCCCAAATTTTATCCATTTCAAAAGATTATTTTATGGCCATTTTATGGTTGCTTTTAGACAGGAAAGTTAAGTGTGGCAGATAAATGCGGGCAACCATGCAACAGGTCTCCATGATGTGAATTGAAAACAGGGTGTTTGAAGTTAACTGCCATGGATTTATTGTCAGTGGTGAATGTGAAATGAAATTGTGAGCACACCTGATCGGTCATGATCATGAGTTTGCCGTAGCGCAGAGACTTCAGAGACTCCACGTCACTGTAGTTTTTCTTGTACTGGAGGCCCATGATCTTGATGACGTTGTTGATCTCTGCATTCTCCATGATCTGAAAATGTTGTATTGAGTATTCAGCTGTTTGTTTAACACAGTCATAGGAGGATCAAGACATTTCTTAAATGGAGGTGCATGAATAACAAATGCATACAGTAGCAGGACAGGGCTGAGCATATACTCTGTAACCTAAAAAGCTGCAAACCTGCTTGTGAGTAGCTTCCCGAACGTTCAGCATTTTACCCCTGAGGGGGAAGACCCCGTAGCGGTCCCTGCCGACCACACCCAGACCAGACACAGCCAGAGTCTTGGCTGAGTCTCCCTCAGTGAGGATCAGGGTGCAGCCAGAAGAGTTCTTCCCACCTGGGGGAGGATGGGGTTACAATACATTATTTCGCTTGAAACCCACATTCAGGAATGAGCGGGTGAATATTTCAAGAAACTTATATAACAATCCCATTTTGTAATGCAACTCAATATAATTTGTGTTGGCCATGGCCAGATGTTTACCTGCATCATTGGCATCATCCAACTTGGGCACGCCCTTGATTTTGGTGTGTTTGACAGCTGAGCACTTCTTATTGAGTTGTGCCTGAGCCTTAAACTTCACCCAGTTCATGATGCTCTCCACGATCCCACAGGTTGTAGCCTGAAGGCGTAAAGAAACACAGCGTTGGGAATGCTTTCAGGAAGAACAGGTGGCTTAACAAAACAGTTGGTCAGAAAATGCTTATTGCTAATGAATACAAATTTAGACAATCTGTATGGTATGTTACTACAATATAGCCTGCGACGCGGACTCCCTACTCTTCCACCGAGAGATTTCTTATAACAAATCGAGTGTGGTAGGATGGTGTTATTAGGGCTGTCAAACTGGAACAACGAGACACTACATACACACAGATTGTGAAGGTCTTTTTAGAGATAATGGTAGCCTAAAATGTAGTGTTGGATACAGAATAAAGAGGTGTGGTTTGTTCATACCTGTTTGATGAACTTGTCACTGAGAGAACAGGTCGATCCGAAGCTCTTCGGCTGAAGAGTCATGTTCTCTTTGGTCTGAGAGTCAAAGGTGGGGTTCTCAACCAGGCAGTTGACAAACAGCCACATGTGGTTTTTCACCTGGATAGAGAAGAGCACGTCACTTAGTTAGAATTAGGGTGAAACTTGGCCCAACCGTCTGGGCACCTAGGCTGCTGAGTCGTGCCGCAGGTTCGACCCCTGATCCAGACGGCCTTTGCCGCGTGTCTTCTCCCCCATCTCTCTCCCCATTTCCTGTCAGATTACTTTCAATCTATCAATAAAGGCAGAAAAAGCCAAAAAAAAAGGAAGAATTGGGGTGAAACTTGGAGACACGCACCAAGTCCAGCTAACCAGTAACCATGGTGGAAAATGTGAATGGGTCCAAGATTAAGTGAAAGCTGGCCTCTGTGACGCATTGGGAGCTTGTAGATCTGCCATTTTCACCATTTGAAATAATGTAATAATCATTAGAGGCAAAAGTTAACCGTGATATTGATTATAAGTCAATGAATGAATCAGCCAGTACTAGAGCAGCTGTGGTACAGGTACGCTGCGGGAGTGTACCTGGAAAGGCTTGACAACTACTCCGGCTTTGTTCTTCTTCTTCACAACGTCAATGAGCTTGGTCACCACCTGGTCAGCCACGAAGTCTGTGTGCCTCCCTCCCTGGGGTTCAGAGGACAAAAACATTTTAATGTTTAAGTTTAATGTGATGAAATCCTCAGAGGGCAGTCAAGCTCCACACTTTGCTGCCAAAGAACATGTCCTGCTAATTCAAATAAATCCCCCAGAATGCTTTCTGCTCTTCACCGAGGATATGCAAGTACAACACAGCAAATTGTTACCTTTGTGGTGGCAATACTGTTGACAAAGCTGACTTGCTGGAATCCCTTCTCACTCATGGTTAAGCACACCTCCCAGCGCGGATTGACCACCTCATGGATCACAGTGAGGGGCCCGCCCAGCTCATCAGTCTTGTCCTTTAAGTACAGATCTACGTAGTTTCTGAAACTTGTCACCTGGAAGACAGAGGGCATGGTTGTGTTATGCAAGTCTGCGAGTACAGTGCAGAATGCAAATAGCTAAACAAAGTACATTTCTGATTGATTACTTTGCCACGTGCCTCTTTTTGCAAACTGTTTGAAGATTTATACAAAGGAATGCTAAAAGAATAACCCAGATAAGCTCTCAGAGCTTGTGTCCGTTAGGGTCCTGTGTATTAAATTCCTCAAGAAATCCAAAGACCAAAAATAATACAACATGCAACATCATATATACACGAGTAGTAATAACAAAGATAGATATGCCCATGTATGTCATAGACATACCATGCTTATGACTAATGAAAATCATTACCATGATTATGACAAATCATCATGTAAAATCATTAGTAGTACTGTGGTCGGCTGCGTATGTATGGTATGTAGGCCTGTCCTTGGTGGTCCCTAATTGGCTGTTGATGGTGACGTAATTACTTGCACAAGTGCTGTAATCGGCTGCGTATGTCGGTGTTGTCCGTCGGCCAATGGGGGACCACCATTCTTGATGACGTAACTAAGGTACGTGGGTAAGAATGGTGGTCCCTTTATTGGCTGTTGATGGTGACTTAACTACGGTACGTTTCAGGGTAGGTATAAGGTCAATAACGAGTCTAAAGGATTTAGAACAGCAGTTGTACCATAGTAGCAGTACTAGAATGCTTAGCGACAAGGTATAAGCAAATTAAGGAGCATGTTAACTTACAGGCAGTCGCTTGCCATTGAAGAACACACGGACCCCCTTGGAGGTGCCAGCGATGTCATAGGCTCGCCTGGTCATGAGGGCCACCGTGTCCCTGTCTAGGACAGACATTTTGAACTTGGGCAGATCAGGCTTGAAGGTGACGACGGTGTACTCCTCCCCGTTGAAGGGTTTGATCGTATGCTCCCCAGCACGACCCATGTTGTCGTACCAGGTCTGTGAAGGGAGACATGAGCAGGGAGACGATCGAGATGAACAATTCAAGGTAAATATGAGTCAGAATCAAGGGTGGCTGAATTTCCATCCTTACCTGCTTGAAAGTCCTCTTAGATTCCTTGCAGGAAGTCTCTACAGTGAACTTGGTGCTGAAGATGTTGCATAGCTTAGCACCATATCCATTACGACCACCTACAAGAGCAAGTAACCGGATGAAGATGCTATTCACGTTTCTTGAAAAGCCATTTTTAGTCGTCAGACAACCATATTTATGTCCAAAATCATACCTGTAACTTTCTTCTGATCATCGTCGTAGTTACTTGAGGTGAGCAGCTGTCCAAAAATGAGTGCTGGCACATAGACCTTCTCCACCTTGTGCTCCACCACAGGAATACCCTTCCCGTTGTTCCACACACTGATAATGTTGTTCTCACTGGGAAACAGGGTAGAAGAAATATCACTACCCGACTGTGGAGGTGGCCTAGCATTTACAGTTGGTCACCATTTTGACTTTTAATCACCGGCCGCACAACAGTGCTGTACTCACGGGTCAATGTTGATCTTGATGCAGGACATGGTCTGGTCCCTCTGCTTATTGTCAGCAGCATTCACTGAGAAGATACCAAAATGTACAGTTGAATACAGCTGTTCTCAATGGTAACACTTGCCTTTTTAACCTTGGGGACAATAGTTAAGTTTGAGGAAGACAAAATATTGTACACTGTAGTATTATCCTAGGGCTTTTACTCACCTAGGATCTCATCAAAGATCTTGTAGAGCCCTGGCACAAATTTTACATCACGGCAGTTCAGTCCCTCCTCTTCATCATACACCCACATTTGCTATATGAAGAGGTTACTCATGTCATTACACAACATCCGCGTATAATTGGTCCAGAAACATTTAAGATTATTGTAGAAAACCATCAGTGTCTAGTAGTCCAATAACAGTCAATTCTCACTTCGCAAAGTCAGTTAGTTACTTTTATGGATACATTTGTATGAAATATGTTCTATTTTCATGCGTTTTCAGAAGTAGTTGCATAACATTACAGGTCGTTTCAAGTTACCTGTGTGACCGGCTCCACCGAACCAATGTAGGAGTCTGGTCTGAGCAGAATGTGCTCAAGCTGGGTCTTCTTTTGGTAGATTCTCTCCACAGACAAACGCTTGGGATCTTTGTCTTTTTTTGTCTTCTCCACTTGCTTGTTCTCGAACATGTTCTGTTGGAAAGATTGTGGTGTCAGATTTCAACAGGCAATGACTTTTCTTGTAAACTCTGCGCTCTGACTTTCTATCCACTTAGATCATCATCATATAAATAAGGTACTGGGTCGCACATCGCACAGTGGCAAGACAAGTAGTTTGAATTATTTCCTACATTAAAATGATAAACGTTTCGGCTACCGGGCCTTCATCAGTGTGTGGAGTTGATATGAATGTCAGTTCATTTTCCAGAGGCGATAGTGTGCAGGTGCACATCATAACCACTGATCACTTCACGATGACACGATGACACAATGTTATTAAGATTAAGAACAGGGAACCATCATGTTGATTTGAACAGACAGAATTGTCCACACATTAACATTGCATCATTTTTGCACTTATCTTATCTTACCAAAACGTGCAAGTGTTACAGTACCAGCCTACCAGGGTTGGCATCTGAAAACATTCAAAATGGAGGGATTCCCACGTCAAATAGCCTAGGGGGATTATTCGACCTCATACACATGTCACATGGTTTGACCATGTGGTTAACATTTAGTGTATGTCATTGTGTACTTAAATGAACGTTTCGTGAAGATTCTTGTAAACCAGACAAATGTTCTAGTATGGACCCTATAGGGCACAGAAAAAACGGTTTACATTTTTTTATTTTCACCCTGACAATATTTACCATTAACATCCTATATAAAAGACAAAAAATTCAAAGTTTCATCATTCTTTAAATAACATATGAAACTAGGGGGTTTTCATGATTCTGAACCCATTCCAAGCATTAGTTTGGCACAAAAAAACACTCCTTGGGGCTAAAAACAGCCATTGAGGTCAGCACATTTGTGATGGCCGTTTTTAGCCCAATGAGTGTTTTTTCTGCAAAACTAATGCTTGGAATGGATCCAGAATCATGAAAACCCCCTAGTTTCATATGTCACATGTAAAGAAAAAGAATGATGGCATTTTTAATGGTAAATATTGTCAGGGCGAAAATAAATAATGTAAACCGTTTTGTGTCCTATAGGGTCCATAGAACAGAAAAATCAGACCCGTCTGAAGTGAGTTGCACTGTACTGTACTTATGCTGTACGTACTGTACAAGCCCTCCTCCCTGGCCTGTGTGTGTGTCTGTGTTAGGCTGTGCAACAGTGACACTTGGTGGTGAACAATGCTATTTTTGTGCTCGGAGTCGGACACAGCCAGGGACAGACCCAGGGACACAACGTCTTTACGGAGTGTCCCTTTGCATCTATCCCACGCGAAATGGTATACAGACAGATGGTGTACTGTAATTCTGCAAACTGTTAATAAATATTTCAATCAATCAATACAATTTGGGGGATAGTATCTTCTTAACTAAAGATCTTCATTGTACATGCAACTACAAACAGACATAGGCCTACTCCATATCACACACAATATTTTAACTACAACAGTATCGTCTTCTCTCAGCTCGTTAACTACTAGTATAGTTAACTACCGTAGTAGCGCCGCCGCCACCAAGTGCTAACAGAAAGACCAGGCCTTTTTGCAAGTGAGGCAAGCGAAAAACACATCATGTCTGGAAAACAACAGCAGACTAAAAATATATCGTATTCTGCACCAAAATACATTAATTGTAGTGATTGTACAGTTGTACACATTGCTAGACACTAGACTTTAGTGGGTGTCACACGAGATCTTTTTGATAAGAGCTTTCTTTGAGTAAAATGGGACCCCATAAAATGCAAAATGGCAGTATCGTACGTTGCATGAAGAGTAGACTAGGCGCATAATTTAAAAATACTGTCGGATAAACAATTTAGGTCTAAAATGTTTTGTATGGTGTTACAAATTAAAACGTGGCTATTGGCTACTGTTTTCCCTCCTTCAGAAAGCTAAGTTTGCTAGTAGCACCGTGTGCCTGCCTACCTTCAGCGGTACAGCCTGTGCCATTGTTCCTTTTGTGTTTATAGTCCTGCAGTGGAGACGAGAGAAAAACGACAACCGACAAAACGACAATATGTTGTTATCTCGCCTAAACCTACGAAATGTGTACTTTGTGTAGGGTTGACGGCGACAACTAAACTACTACGAAGTAAGAACCGAGACGGCTACAGCTGCCGGTCATTTGAAATTTTGAAAAGTCCTTCCTTGCGCAGTTGCGCTCCTCGAGTTCTCGCGCCAACCGCTTTAGGACCTCTGACTGACAGCCGCTTAGACCAATCATAGGAAACCTCTTGTTGCTTAGTTCATTTCGGCTGGCCAATGGAACGGATCGTTTCTGGAACTACAAATCAGGAGCCAAGGGGTTTAGCCATAGAGTATATATATAGGGTTTAGCCCGCCCTGCTGTCTTCCAATCCGATGCATGACAAGAACAGTCTACGTCAAGTACATTCTGGTCCAATCAATGCCCCTTTTCTGTTCTGATGTTTTTTATTTGTTGACCCATAATAATAATAATACAAATACAAATAAACTCTATGGAGAAACCAACATAGCGTCGCAGTCCCGCCTCCTACCCTGGACCAGGAAATGAAACCCAATGCATTATTCTCATAGACATTTCTTAAAGTATTTATTTAAAGACGGTTACGCCGCGGACAAAGCCAACTCGAGTCGTGACAACTCATGACAACACAAACAATATTTTGGATCAAACAAATAATTACAAAGAAGAAAAACAACAAAAAAAGTGTTGTAACCTGCCGTTTTTTTCTTCTTTCTAATTATTTGTTTGGTCCAAAATATTGTTTGTGTTGTCATGAGTTGTCACGACTCGAGTTGGCTTTGTCCGCGGCGTAACCGTCTTTAAATAAATACTTTAAGAAATGTCTATGAGAATAATGCATTGGGTTTCATTTCCTGGTCCAGGGTAGGAGGCGGGACTGCGACGCTCTTTGCATCATGACATGCATGGAAAACATTTGACCATCTTGAATGCAAAGGTACTATTGTAAGTCATATATTGTACAATGTACACTGTCTGTGTGTGCGTGTGCGTGTGTGTGTGTGCGTGTGCGTGTGTGTGACTGAGATACAGGATACAGAGCTTTAACTTTTTAACAAAGACCTTTTTAGTTTTAACCAAAATAATATGACATAATAAGACAACCAGTAGATGGGGCAATAACCCTTTCTATTCTTTTTCTTTTTTGTAACCCAAAATAGGGCATGCATCCATTCCATCCTTCCATCCAAGTAAATTCAATTATTTATGGGGGACTCTGTGTCTGTTGTTATCTTTCCAAGTGTACATCCCTGTGTCAAGATATGCGTATTAAATAAATGGTCCAATACAAAAATAAAGTATGTACATGTGATTTGAAATTGAAATTATATTTGTTTTAATCATACATGTTAATTGACACACTTTTTCTCCTGAGCTGTTATGGCTAATTGCCACCATCCATGATTGATCTCATCTTCCTTGTCCAGGGCGGAGGAGAGGGCATAAAGTGGGACCCACTTTATGCCCTCTGCAAACTGGCTGCATGTGTGGTTTGTCCTCATGTCATGGATAAGGTGCCTTTCACCACACCCCCTGTCCTAATGGCCTACCAGGGCCAAATACAGCGACTAAAAGGAAAGGAAAAGAAAGCCAGCCAAAGCAAGAAAGACAGAAAAAGAGAAGATCCCCCTTTTTTTGGATAGTAGTATGATAGGAAATGGGGAGAGAGATGGGGAGTGACATGCAGCAAAGGTCGTTTGGATGGGGATTCGAACCCCCGGCCCCGACACGCTGAAGTTGAAGTTCCTCTGCGGGAAATCCAGCTTGGTTGTGTGCTTCAACGAACCCAATTGGATATCATCATCATCATCATCATCATCATCATCATCATCATCATCATCATAACCTTTATGTATGCTCTTTAAATACAGTTGAGGGGCAGGCCCTCATTTTCATTGTAGCCGAGACAACAACAGAACACAACACTCAACAGGCAGAGTCATTCACAGCAACATCAAAATACATGAATCAGAAGACCAAAATACTCTCAAAAACTTAAAAACAGATGACAAAGGTGTTCCACCAATCATTGCCCTGAATTGACCCAAATACGGCACCTCTTCAGAGGGGTGTGGACCTATAGAAGGAATAGTGTGTGGGTACGTCCACATTTCATTACATTGTCCCAATGAAAATCCAAATCCTTATAGTCAGGTGTTTTAAAGTCTTCTACTAAGGTCTATGGAGAAAGGATTCCAGGGCTGACTAGATTCTTATTGTAATGAGATTAGAGAAACAAGATTAAATTGATCAGGTGTCAGGTTATTACCAGCCGTGACAGCACGGCTGGTATTGTTTTCACCCTGTTAGTCTGTGTGGTATTTGTCTTAGGTCAGTTTAAAATTGCAGCATCCCTGGATATTGAGGTAGGAATAGGATCTATACCAAACTCCTCCAGAGAGCCCCCCTCCCTTTTTCGACAGCTATTCACAGATCTGTGACACATCCAGCTTACATCTCCCACTGTTGCCACAGATGTCCAACTGCATCAAGGCCTGTGAAAACACAGGTCCATCAATAAATAAAGAGGAAAGCAGTAGTGTGTGTCCATGCCGCTGCAATGCTATGTTTCTCAGCCACTTCAAATGGGTACCTATTTTCAGATACTGTTTCGAACTCAGAGTTTAATGGACCATAATGGCATCAATACCTATCTCTATTTGTAGTGCTGGCCTATGAAGGCCACAGTATTGTACATAAAATAAACACAAAACAATTGTTCCGTAAAAAACGAAAGCTTTATTTTTTTGATTTTGTGTGTAGTATTTTCTAATTAATGTTACCGAACTTGGATAATTAAGTCAGTGTTGGATAACACTGACGCACGCACGCACGCACGCACGCACGCACGCACCCACGCACGCACGCACGCACACACACACACACACACACACACACACACACACACACACACACACACACACACAAAGACTGACAGTATTTGGTGTACAGTTGAGTAAACATATACTGGTGCCCTGAATGCAAAAAGCTACTGCACACACCACTCCCAATTCAGTGGTTCCTTATTCGCTTCATTAATACGTAACGTGAAAAACTATGACTCCCCGCAACGTCATGTTGTACTTACTTTACTCTTACTGCTCCTCCATGACAACATTCTATTATGGGCTACCTGATCCCCACCATTGGTGTCCCCGTCCCCTGTGGAACACATTTCCATCCGTCTACTTGAAGACATATAATGACCTTTGAGGTATATACCACTCCCTGTCTTTCTTTGTGAACATGTCAAGAGACACAATGAGGGACCAAGCATAATTAATTACTGTTAAAAGGGCAAAAGGGTCTGGCATCTCTCTAACCTGTATTGCAACAGCAGGGAACAATAATTGAACATTTCTTTAATCATATGGTCGCCTAGCTTCGAACAACACAATGAACAGTTTACACGCTATAGCAGCACAAAGTAAAAACCTTCTTATATTTCTGATATGACCAATAACCCATCTTTTTTGTGATTAATTTCCAGCAGCGGCACAAGCAACATGGATTCAGTAAAGTAAATACGTTACTATCTAGTATCTATCATAGGGTTAAATATAAATTCAGTAGTACAGACCTATTCAATCAAACATCGTTTAACATTTTTTATTTAGAAAAGAAGAAGATGAAAAGGAAATTAGATATGCATGAGGGAGGATGAGGCCAGGGAATGGCGGGGAAAGGATGAGGAAGGGAGGTTGAGGATGAGGGGGAGAGGATGAAGGTAACAGGGAAGTGAGGATGGTGGTGTGAGGATGAGTGAGAGATATAGCGAGGGGCAAGAATGGATGAGTGAGGGGATGAATTACAGTAAGTGGTGCAAGGTAGGTGAGCTGATGGGAGTGTGGGCAGGGGACGGGAGGAGGAAGATATCAGTGAGGATGGGAGGTGTCGACTAAGCCTCTGCGGGATGGGTAAAGGGGAAGGATGAAGGGCGAAGTCCTGGGGGGAGGAAGGGAGAAGGAGGGGAGGTAGAGGGGGGGGGGGGGGTAGGAGACCCTGAGTATTTGGCCTGGGGTCTGAGGAGAGAGGCATCCTTCTTGGCAGTCGTCTGTGGACAAACCTTCAATCAAGACCCCCATCTGGAACCTGAAACTAGAAACAACTGTGAGTACATGAAATGTCTACTCTTCCCTTATTGGAGCAGGGGTGGAGAGCTTGTCAGTTACCATGGCAGCAGGGCCACGGTGAGTAGCGATGGTTGTGCGATCAGTCACCATGGCATATAAATTGAGGGAGGAGTTTACTCGGTTACCATGGCAATGTTGATCAAGCTTGTTACCTGAGGAGAGGACTAGGAATGGGAATTAGCATATTGTGGGGAATAGTATGGTATGGTCAACAATCTTATTCTTTGAAGGCGTAGTCTTCCTCCTGAACATACATTGTACCAACTCCAGTTAGGTACAATGTACACTTCCAAAGTAGCCTGCTGCACCAACCACAGCCTCTCTTGCATCGACTTGGGTTTCTCATGTCATAGCATATCTCTCCTCTGACATATTATAATCAATTCATTAAACCTTCCGGAGTTTACAATCAAAAGAATGAACCCCACAGGGAACACAGGCCGGTAAAATGTAAACCTATTCATTATCCTCTTTCGAACTAATTTAGACCCAAACACGAAGATTTGTGACACAGCTCAGTCAGATCAGAACTACATCGAATGGGAATTCATTCTGCATTAGAGATCTACGAGCAGCCCCCACACTTTCTCACTGGAAGGAATTGTCTCATTGAAGTCTGTGTTACTGGACTTCAAAGAGTGCACTCGTCGCAGAGAATATGATATGACCTCTGTTACCAGAGGTGGTGGGGAAATATGCCCCTTTTTGTAGTAGCTGATTGAAAGGTTTAAAGACAGACAGGCATATAAATAAATCAACAGACTTCATTCACAAAGATGAGGTACCTTTGATCTGGCTCAGCAGCGAGGAGTTGGCTGGGAGTTAGACGGAGACAGTGCACGTGTGTGCGTGTGTGCGTGTGTGCGTGCGTGCGTGCGTGCGCGCGTGCGTGCGCGCGTGCGTGCGCAATAATGAAAGCAAATGAAGCAAATGAAAATTAGACAAAGAGAGAGACAGAGAAAGACAGAGAGATAGAGACCCAGAGAGAGAGGAAGAGAGAGAGAGAGAGAGAGAGAGAGAGAGAGAGAGAGAGAGAGAGAGAGAGAGAGAGAGAGAGAGAGAATGATTAAAGCTGTTATGAAATATGACCTCAGCTGCCTGTCTCAGTGACAAAACATGTATGTTATGGAATATGACCTCAGCTGCCTGGCTCAGTGACAAAACATGTATCTGCATAAGCATATTGATAACCATGACATGATGATCGGAGGGACTGACTTCATGTGCAATATGATATGAGATGCATATTTGTTCCAGCTCATTCTGTTTCCATAATCTGCTAGGGACGTCATAGATCCACTGTTCTTACTGTATATACAGTATTTCTCTGTGTGTGTAATACACTTTAGAATGTATGTGAATACCTTGTTGTGTTGGCATATGTTTTCTGCGACTCGACAGATCCTCACCCACCACCCCAAGGTTTAGATGGAGACTTAGTGACCTTATAGATGGCCACCCAAATCACAGGAGAAGGGAACTATTCATTAATCAGGATCGACTGAATGACTTAAGGGAGCAAATTTGGGCATAACATATAGTATTTATTTATTTATTGTCTTCCCCACAGGATGTGATACAGTGAAATGTATTCCTTTTGGATTTGGGGGGGAATGCTCAACTGTGTGTATGCGTGTGGAGTGGCATGATTCATGGTCTGAAATTGTATGTTAATAACCATTACTAACACAATTAACCCAGTGTTTTTGTATCTGTGCACTGTATGAATGAAAGAAAAGTGGGAATGTGAGCTCTCATCTTGTTTATATAGGCTAACACAATGTTATTTAGAAATAACAAAGTCTCTGCACAGCTCTGCTTGCCAAGGTCACCCACAGATGGAATGGTACAGTATGTATCAAGCGTCCTCTGGATACAAAGGAGCTCTCCGCACCCTCACATTGTGCACCCTATGCCTTGACTTCGCCAGGAAGCTATTCAAATCTAACTTCAGGAACTGGCTACCCCCCCCCCCCCCCCCCTCAGGAAAGAGAACTCTGGACGTCAAACTAGAAATGGAGATGACCTGGATACTCCATCATGCAGAACTGAGAGATACAGAAAATCACCAATCCCATATATGTGCAGACTTTTAAATGATAGTGGATTTTAGATTTGTGTTTTACATTATTTAGATTTTTAGATAGGCTATTGCATTTTAGATTTTATATTTGTGATGGGCAATTTTTTGTTTTGTTTTTAATGGCACCTCTGTCTTTTTAAAACTGTGATCATGCTGAAAAGTTGAATAAACATAAAACAAAAAAAAGCATAATCAATTCACACAACATCCTGCACTTCACACACATCAATTGTTGTGATTTGGGTGACCATCTATATTCTATAAGGTCTCTAGAAGTCTCTAAACCTTGGGGTGGTGGGTGAGGATCCGTCGAGGCGCGGAGAATATATGCCAACACAACGAGGTATTCACATACATTCTAAAGTTTATTACACACACAGAGAAATATATACAGTAAGAACAGTGGATCTATGACATCCCTAGCAGATTATGGAAACAAAGATAAGAACAGAATGGAGCTGGAACAAGCATGCATCTCATATCATATATTGCACATACAGTCAGTCCCTCAGGCCATGGGCTCACCCCCAGCACCCCGTTGATCCACTGTCTTTCCCTGCTTGCATCTAAAAATGCAAACATCCTAGGTGTGACCCAGAAAAGAAACAACACAGTAGGTGTCCTGGCACCATATGGAACAAAATAAATTATAATCATTATGACATTATACCTAGCTTCAGTAGAACAGAGAACAGGCCTTTTGTCATTGCTAGTTACATAGATAGAGTGCTGCTGGGAGCCCTCTCAATTGAATATGCTAAGTCTTGGAACAGGGCATTGCAACACATGGCTGAACATTATTATGAACTAATGAATAGGGTTCATCACGAATACAACAAGTCCTTTTGTTGCTCTGCCACTGGGAGCACAGGCTTAATGGCACATCATTCCCACGATGTTGATGAAAACATGACAATATAGCAGCCGCACTCTGCTCTACCACATTTGACATAGGCTATTTGATTTGATAGATATAGACATTTAGCAGATGGTCCTAACGACTGAAAGGCTACTAAAGGGTTCTTCAATATGAGTAGGCTTATATATGCCACACTGCCTCCAGCAATCTGCAGATGTATAAAACGCATTCCATTTATGCATTTTCATTCATGTAAGCTACTTAACATTGTGACGTGTTGTGAGTTTGTAGATCTGCTATTTTTGCTCATATTGACTGAAGTGGGCTGACTATTCCCACATTTTTGCTTTCAATCATTCCACCTACATCATTAAGAGGGACAATGATAAGTAAATATCATAATACTTAAGGTGGCACTTGACAGTTCGGAACAAACACAAGTTACACAACAGTGTCATCCACGTTGACAGTGGGGCATGGAATGGCCCATTAGGGCCGATGATGCGTGACGGATAATGTGTAGCGAATCCTTCCACCCTCCCACACCCCGGCCCGTAGTACTGAGCAGCCTATGCAGGGCTAATTTGATAACCACTGGGAAAGCAGAGCGACTTCTGGTGCACTCCCCTCCGTTGCGGCCAGGGAAACTATAATTCCATTCTCTGCTGTTTCATCTTCATATGCTCTTCCTCACATCTCATCTCCTCCTAATTGACATGAAAACCCTCCTCTGCCCTGAGCAGTCATTATTAGGGCAGCACAGAAGTCTGGAAATACAAATTAAATTACGGCAATCTGATATCAGGGTGAGTTGTATTTGGGTGAAATAAAAATGAGAATTTATCTACATTTAGTCATAATACAGAGTCAGACAGGCTGTCGTTGATGTGATGGTTTCATGGTATGAGGGAGGAAGTTAGGGTGGAGTACTTTATTGATTTTAATTCCATTAATACCTTATGACCGGCCGCTTGGCAGGCACTCCCAGGCGAATGCCCATGTCAGTTATCACGGTTCGCCTGATTATGGGCTTCCTTATCGGCTGGTGGCAGGCAGGAAAGGAGGCCAGTAGTGGAAAGTAACTAATAAAGGGTGGTATTGTACTTTTAGTCCACTACAACAATTTGAAAACTTGAGTTGCTACCATAGTTACTTTGTAAATGTTGATTATTATTACAAAACATCCAGCTCTATTTCAACTTTGGCTATTTGAAAATAGCCGATATAGTAGATAAGCTATTTTCAAAAAAAAAATTGTAAATTTTATTGTGAAACAGGACGCTCAGCATTATGAGTAGCCTACTTTAACTTTTAGTACTTATAAGTACATTTTGATGCCAATACTTTTGTACTTTTACTTAAGTAAATTTCCGACTACCGGACTTTTACTTGTGTACATATTGCAGTATTGATACTTTTCCATCCATCCATCCATCCATCCATCCATCCATCAATCCATCTTCAACAACTTATCCATAGTCGGGTCGCAGGGGCAACAGCTCCACCAGAGAGCTCCAGACTTCCCTCTCTAGAGCAACATTAGTAACTTCCTCCTGGGGGATCCCGAGGTGTTCCAAGGCCAGTGAGTCGATGTAATCCCTCCATCTCATCCTTGGTCTGCCCCGGGATCTCATCACAGTGGGACTTGCATCGAGGACCTCCCTAGGGAGATGCTCGAGAGGCATCCTAACCAGATGCCCGAAGCACCTAAGCTGGCTCCTTTCCAGGCGAAGAAGCAGCGACTCTACTCTACGTCTCTCTCGCGTGACTGAACTTCTCACCCTATCTCTAAGGGAGATGCCAGCCACACGTCTGAAAAAACACATTTCGTCCGCATGTATTCGTGACCTTTTCTTTCGGTCATGACCCACACTTCATGACCATAAATTATTAGGTGAGAGTAGGAACGAAGATTGCTCGGTAAACAGACAGCTTTGCCTTCTGGCTCATCTCTCTTTTTGATACTTTTACTTAAGTGAAAAATGTGAGTACTTTCTCCACCACTGCAAAGATCCACAGCACTGGCAGCCAGGACTGTACTGAAACAACAAACTCCAGATTAAAAACGTGATTACTGCACCAACTCCTCAGCTCAACCACTTTAATCCTAGCACCCCTATACTGGGGCAAAGATTGGGCAAAAAAGAGCAGATCTACAAGCTCATAACAAGAAGTGCATGAGCTTGTAGATCAGTTATTTTCAGCGAAGAGATTTGGTATAGGGAGGAGGAGCGGACCAAAGTCCTGTCCTGGGTGACCCCAGTCAACAAAGTATGATATGGTTTAAGTGCATTGCATTCTTGGTTGCACTTCCTTCCTATGTGTACTACTATTTACGAGGACATTGACATAGGCCTACAAAAAAAACAGAGAGATAAAGACCTTTACAATCTTCTATTTAGGGGGATTTTAGCATTATGGGTTAAAGTTAGAGTGTGACAGGGATAGAGTTAGGTTACAGTATGGGCTATAGTAGGATTAAGTTTCCGGCATGTTGGGTTAGGTCAAATCTGCAGTGTTCACTGTTCATTTAACATCCCATCACTGGTCACGTTATTTTATTTTTATTTTATTTTTTGTAGTTAGCCTACTTTTAAATCATGGTTGTGTCTAACAGCTCTGCAGACCCTTGTTGCTACATTATTGACTTTTAAAAGGGACATTTTACCGCTGGAAGAAACTACAGTCACTCAATGTAATAGTATTTATAACAGTAGCACAATTTGAAATTTGCACCCTGTGGCCAGAAATATAATGAAGTCTGTGTGTTTGACTGGATTGCTGAATTCCTACAATGCCCATAATGCTTTAATGCACTTCCCCTCCTTGTGGAGGTGTGACTTTGTAGTCCAGGAAGGAAGTGAGACGACATTTTCATGATAGGTTTTTGGTCATGAACATGGCATCATGACTAAAATATCTAGAAAAACATATTACACATATAAAAACCCCAGGAAAGTGTTTATTGTGAACATCATTAAAATAAACTCTGGTTGCAAAAGGGGTGAAGTGGCCCTTTTACTCCATATGAGTCAGTGCTAAGCCTGAGACCCTCAGACAAATAAATTGGTCTGGATGTTCCTAAAGGCCTGATCTGTGTCTTTGCCAGCAGGGCCTCTGGGCTTTGGAATGATCTGAGTCCGAGTATAAGTCAGTGTCTAGACCAGCGGTCCCCAAACTTTATTGGCTGTGCACCCCGTTAACACCTGACCTATAGCTGACACACCTCCAGCACTAAGTCTCGTTGTATTTGGCCGAAAATGAAACATTTTTTAATATGATAAGTAACTCCCTCCTTTCTGGCCTACCGGCATTTGCACTTACCAACTGATCCAAAATACTGCAGCTCGCTTGGTCTTCAACCAGCCAAAATTCTCACACTACTCCCCCCTTCTCCGCTCCCTCCATTGGCTCCCGGTTGCTGCTCGCACAGAATACAAAACTCTGATGCTGGCATTCAAAGCAACCAAAGGTATGGCCCCCCATACCTTGCAAGTATGATCGAACCCTACAAACCCTCCAGCGCACTCAGATCAGCCAACGCAGGGAAGCTGGAAGTACCTTCACTAAAAAACACCGGAACAACGCTCTACACGTCCCAAACTCTTCTCCCTTCTGGCTCCAAAACTATGGAATGCACTTCCCATTACAATCAGAACTGCAGCCTCACTCCCAATCTTCCGCTGTAGTCTGAAAACCCACCTTTTCAGACTCCATCATGGCCCGTAGCACTTGCCCTAGCCCCTTAGATAGCACTTTACGTAGACTTAGATAGCATTTTATACAGACTTATAGCATATGTTACGTAGACAGCACTAGAATTGCATTTTATGTAGTCATAACACTTTATAGTACATATGAAATATGAATAGTATAGTATAGTATGTATAGTTTATATGTATTTTACTATTTTCATTATATAGATATTCCACTGTTACGTTCTAGCTTACGCATGTTTCATGATAACCACTTTGTGATGTATTGCCATGCTTTTTTGTTCTTGCTTAATGTAAGTCGCTCTGGATTAAGAGCGTCTGTTAAATGCCTAAATTGTAAATTGGCAAATAATCACAGAATGTAACAGCACTGAGAGACATGCAGCTGATGTATACTCCCTCAGCTGCTCTATACATCTCCTTACAACAGTGGTTTACCAGATTTTGCTGTTTGTGCTGCTAAATAACACGATACAACCACCATTATACCCTTTTCATGTCACGGTCCCCCTAGAAGGCGATCACGCACCACAAGGGGTGCACGCACCACAGTTTTGGAACCCCTGCTCTAGACCAAGTCACCAATATATATACCTACTGAAAACCTGATTGTATATTGTATTTTAGATCATTTTCTTTTCTTTTAATATTTGATCGGTCCTCACAAGTAACTGGATACAGGTCCAGTGGGCACAAGGTTTATAGGTACCTTGTGGGAATCGCATAAATAAAAATAAAGTATAAATGCATGCTATCATTGTCAGATTTAAATTTACCCTTCAAAATCTTGTTTATCACCAAAATGACATCACAGGATATCACAGGTTTTGTAGAAATATAGCATGCCATTTTGTACAAATATTGGGCCTTAAATGTAAGCTAATAATGCAAATTCTCATTTAATATGTAAAACAAATGTGTGTGTGTGTATATATATATATATATATATATATATATATATAGGCCCTATATAAAAGCTGTCCAGTGAGTGTTCTCAGGGGCCCGGCCCCACATGTTCCGTACTGTATCTATGTGAGCGCGCGCGTGCGTGCGTGCGTGTTACGACGCGCGTGGGCGTCACTCCTTGATTGATTTCACTAGACCTGATGTATGCGTCGTATCAATGTCACACTCACACACACACTGCCTCCAGCAGTCCGCAGACGTATAAAACGCATTCCAGTTATGCATTTTCATTAATGTAGCCTACTTCCAGCTAGCTTTTAAATCTCGACTCCGGCGACGTCGACATAACTCCGTCCATATCTTCTCTGTGCATGCGCGTATAATGCATTAAACGTGTGCGCGCTATTCAGTAGCATATTCTTTAATAATTGGGATAATAGCAGTGCGATAAAGGGTAAACCCACCAGGAATTAGCAAGCTAACCTCGCGTCGTGCTGCTTACTGCCAATTTGCGACGGCTCCAGCAACGTTGCCTAGTTTAGTGGTTGCGTGGAAACTAAAAGGCTGCATTGCATTGAGCGAGCAGCCCTCATCTAAAGGTGCATTTCCACTGGTGCGTCGTGGTAACACCGGCTGTGTGGCTCTCTCGTCTCTCCTGCACAAGTTGAGCAAGCAGCGACAAGACTGATGGAGGCTTACCGAAATATTTACCAACCCGTCTTTTGGAGTGCGCTCTGACCCGTTTTGGCCGATTATTTATACTGTAAAAGGACACTGATCTTGCCGTGACACCCGTCATGAGAAGGAGAGGAAAAGCGATAAAGATGTAAGCTACGTGTTGCTTTACAAAATGCATGCGCTTGTCTTTGAAATGACAGATTACCACATATAGCATATCGGCTACATCTGCTCATTTTATTTCTTTGTGTAATTTAATGTAATTTCAGTCTATTAAAGTAGCCTATTGTATGCTGAAAAAAAGCTTTTGGATGTTGCGATCGTACCCATGACTAAAACAAAACAAGATGAAAGACAAACTTAACAAGGGTATCAATTAACACGAGGCACCATATCCATCTACTACACCTCTTGTCCTGTGAGTATATTTTCCGCCAGAAGCTTGTTGCATATGATATGCAATAACAAATTACGTATACATATGCGTAATTTGTATGAGACAGTGTTATGCTATACTCTACTGTCTCAGCGCCGGCGGCAAGAACTGGTGCCTATTTATTTTACCCAATACCCACAACCAGTATCCAGACCAGAACCCGTGTTATTATAAATAGCCTAATATGACAAAAATAAAGTTCAAGTTTATAATTAAATAAACGAATCAACGAGTGATTTAGACCTAGCAGTTTATCATTTGTATTTTGCAACACAGTAGTATAGGCATGATTACACAGAAACCAATCAATCTGACAGCCTCAATGAAAACGTTTGTTCCTTCCTATTGCTTTAATGTTTTGCAGGGTGAACAGAACACCAGCTTAGATTATTCATTATTTAATAAATATGTGGGTCATTGAGGACAATAATTAGATGAGGACTTTAATTTAGATGAACAGAGTCAGTGTATATATAGACTAGACATGCAGCCAGGGATGGCGGATGTAGGGAGCAGAGAGACCTTAAACATTGTTACACTGGCACTAAAAGCCTGTCTTTCAAACTAAATATGTTAAGATATCTTTGCTCACTGACTCTCATCCCATTTAAACAGTAGCCCGATAGCTGTAAGCTAAGTCCATTAGGCCTATGGTGGAGTAGTTAAATGCTTTCCTCCAGAGCTGCACATTTCCCTGCCAAGGATCAAATCCTCCTCTGCTGTGTATCTTACATTTGGGCCTGATGAAGTATGAACTGGCATGAGGAAAATAGTTACAGAGATGAAAGAGGTGAGACTGATGCACAAGCAATTTTGCACTAAGAATTTCTTTTCAAGAGATGTGCATCAATAGGGGCTGGGTGGTGTTTGCATGAGCATCTAAAAGTATTGCTCGTTGTCCAGTTGTGCTGCCAAAGACTGACTGATTGCTACACCATGGTCTGCAGTGAATTTATGAAGCCAGAAACTGACATTTGGGTGCAATATTTGTGGTGTAAATTAAACATCCAGCGGGGATTATCAACAGAAGAAGGCAGTGGTTTTACCAACACTGTCTCCCTGACATAATGGTCCTCAACTTATTTAGAGGCCAACTGATTTAAAGTGTAGACTAGAGGATGCCATCAATCGTGTTGAATGGCGACCGAAACTGATCACCGTATATCAGCGTCTTTGAATAATATATCTGTCAAAGTAATACACTCAGAGGGAACAGGCAGTCAATCCTCTCAATTTGAATAACACAAGTGTGTCTCCGAGCAGACCCTCCCAGCCTCTCGATGTTGCATCCTTCCTTCCTTCCCCCTCTACTCCTTTTAATCAGCGCGCCCACCTCAGCCAAAAGCCACACCTCTCTGCCCTTTCACTGATACTTCTTTCACAGCTGTCCTTAGTGCCCCATGACTTGCTAATATTTCCCCTTTCCTCAATATCTCATTAGTGTGTCCCTCCTCAGTCTGCCTGGCATAGTGTCTGTGTTGTCATTGTAATGTTACCTCTCTCGCCCCAGTTCCTTCGGACATGGCTCTTTCTCTCACGACTGTGTGTCCAATTTCCCGTCCTTGCCTACATGCATCAACTCCTCCACCACCACCACCATCTCCTCCTGCTGCTTCTGCCTTGTTATCTCTCTGTTAAATGTCAGGCTAGAACACTGTGTGATGGGGAAAAGAACTGCCCTTTGTTTATTATATTTTTTTAACGAACAAAACATTGCAGATCAAATTTAGCAGGCTATTGTTATTTCCCCAGGGCGTTTGACCCCATCCACATATCTATTCTGCTCCCAACAATATAAGCACCAGCAGGTTATCTTGTTTTGTTGTGGTGATGAAGGTATATAAACATCTCATTAATGCATCTTGGGAAGGCAGAGTGCATGCAGGCAGACAGGGCCTTGTGAGTCGTGACCCAGGCTTGAGCTGGATCTGCGTCCATCTCCTCATGGCTCATTATGGGGACAGTTTGGCAAGCGTTTCTAGAGCTGGCGTAGTACAATGGATCTTATTAGCTCTGTCCCGGCTCAGACAAACCCGCCCTCCACCATGCCCTCCCTTAACCACAGACACACCAACAACACACACCACTAGCATCACCACCACCCTCTGTCCTCCACCACCCCACAACGTCATGTGATACTAAGAGGTACTTAGAGATCGATTTCATTTTTAATCGTGGTAAGTGGATCTTGCCTAGTCTCCAGCAATTTTGAAGAAACTCAGAAGTCCATTTGGGCCCCATGGTTCCCTGCAGAAAAGAAGAATCATCACATCTGTTTTGGTGGACCTAGGTTCCTAGCATTAGCATTTACCCCTACAAAAGGATTAGGTGGCTCAACGCTATACTGACCTGAGGAGCTTTTTTTAGAGGATTAGTAATGAGATAGCAGGTAGCCCTGATCAGCTATTAATGAATTCTGTTAGGGTGGGAAGATATACTATTTTAAGGATTACATAGAAAATAAAATAAAAAGTATAAATTACAGAACACACAAACAAGTGTTACTTGCACTTCTGATCAAATTACCTCAAGTCTCTCTGGTGAAGCAATTCCTGATTATTCTGATTCCTGATAATATGGTCGTTTTGTATTTCACACCCGCAAGACATGCATGCACTGTCTGTCACAGAATAGTTAAAAAAGGCCAATGGCCAGTATAACATAAAAATGTCTCCTCCTGTGCTCTTAAGCTGTCATCTCCCAGTCGTTCAGAGAATGAGGCAAGCAACACTGTACATTACTGCATGAATAATATAGCAGGGTGTTTAAGTACGATAGATTCTGTGCAAAACATTCATTTTATTCTTGTTGCAGGATAATGTTAATGCTACAGACGTGCAGTGATCACTGCAGGCAATTAAAAAAGAAACAGTGGCCTCATTGTGCTGCTTCTTTTTTTTAACCTCCTGCTGGTATAAAGGGGCTTTTCGGTCCTTAGAATTTTCTCAAGCTATAAGAGAAAGCCAGTGGTTTATGTCCTCTAGCCATGCTGAAACAAGAGCGCCAAAACATCCCCACTGCCTCCTCACTGCAATTAGACAAGTTAGCCTCCATCTGTGTATTAAGTAACACTGCAGCGTCTCAAGAACATCTCCTGTCAATCACCTGTGTTTTGCATGGGGGAGAAGCACTGCTAATTTCACAGTGTAATTTGCACTGCTCTGATAGGTTGCATTCTGCCCTCTACCAAACTGATTTCCTCTTCTCTTTTCTAGGCTTGACAGATACTGGGGTGGTTGATGTCCCCCCAACTCACCACCACCTCCCCTTGACCCGGACTGTCGTCCCTGGAGCATGCCCATACATCCGACATGCCCCTGCTGGTGGGCTGGCTACTGCGCCACTCGGTGGTCATGTGTTTACTGCTGCACAGCCTGGTGCTGATGACCTTCTGCTTCCATCACGCTGCCACCAGTGGCTGTAAGAGCTGCTACTGCTCCGATATCGAGGGCGGGGGGAAGTCAGTCCGCTGTAGCAAACTGCAGCTCAAGGAGATCCCGCAGGACCTCCCAAATGACACAAGGCGAATCTACCTGGACTACAATGAACTCACCACAGTCCCGGCCAATGCCTTCGCCGGCCTGCCACTCCTGGTCGAGGTGGACCTATCCCACAATGAGCTGATCCAGCTGGAGCCGGGGGCCTTCAGAGGGCTGGGCCCCTCGCTGCAGTTGCTGGATGTTTCTTCCAACAAGCTTGTGAACTTTAACCTTGAGGCATTCGAAGGCCTGCACGCACGTGCCAACCTGACTAACAACCCATGGCACTGTGACTGCGACCTGCAGATGGCCATGCTTCATGTAGACCTAGAGCCTGCGTCGCTGGCGGGCATCGTGTGCCAGACCTCAGATCCCAAGGACATCGGTGTTAACGGGGTGGCCTTCCTGTTGGCACCAGACGTTGACTTGTGCGTAGGGATGAAGAAGACCACAGATGTGGCCATGCTTGTTGTCATGTTTGGCTGGTTTACCATGGTCATCTCCTACCTTGTGTGCTATGTCAGATCCAACACGGAAGATGCCCGCAGACATCTGGAGTACCTTAAATCTCTGCCTGGCAGACCGAGGTCGGAAGAGTCTTCCACCATTAGCACTGTGGTATAGGGGTGATGGAATCCACAGGACTGTTCCCACACATTCCAAGAGGAAACTCCAGCCTGAACCTAATGGGGTCATCATTGGTCTCAGACAGTTCTGCATGGCTGTTGTGAGGCAAGGTGGCCAACAAGACATGCGTGCAGGAAAACCAGGCCAGAGCAATCTGGCCCAGATGAATAATTCAGCTATCAGTGGCCCATTAGGAGTTTGCATTGGCTGAGTATAGGCCTACGGTCTAACCTGCACACTTGCGGAGTAAAAGCGGAGGAGGCATGTTTTAGGCAAACTCTGAAAATGGGATTTAAATGGAATTTATCCAGTGGTGCATGCACCCTAGATGCACCTCTATTCTTTACGCAGACCATTCAGGAGACTACATCAAACAGCAATATAAACAGGAAGGGGCGACATGCAGGTTATGCTCAACTATTACTCACTCTGTTACTCCAGACCGCTACATGTACAACTGTTTTCCAATAAAAACAAAAAATCATCATCCATAAAGTGTTCACTAGTATATTAACAGTAAAATTATATTATTTTCCATTAAAGCTACAATCCGTAAGTTTTAGCGCCATTGTCCCCCTTTCCTCTACGGACAGGAGTAATTGGAACAACGTCCAAACTAAAATAATGATGGCAGAAAATCAAATAACTTTATTGACATTGCCAACAACAACCAGAAGGTGTCCTACCTGATGCTAAGGTTGATATCTTTCATTGGAATAATAGGGAGACCACCACCAAACACTGCATGAGCTATATTGTATTAGGACAAAAAAAAATTCAACCAAGGTTCATGTTTTAGGTTGTTATTAGAGAAAGTAAAAGATGGGTGTTAATTCTTTTAAATTTGCTACTTTCTTTCCTTTTAATGATTTTAGTTATTTCTGACAGGGGGCAGGGGCATTCAAACAAGTGGCTAAATATGTATTTATTTAGACCCCAGGAAAATATCACAGGATATACTGAATGTGGGGGGAGGTGACAAACTGACAGCCTACGACACACAGTATGGCATCCCCCTTCACATTCAGTAGATCCCGTGATCTTTTGTGGCCAGGTGTAATTTCCTGGGATCTAGTGGGACTATAGTAAATAACAACAAATAAATCGGCATAAAATGGTGTAGAAGGGGGCACGGTGGCACAGTCAGGTCCGGTCCGGGGAAACTCCCCCCTGTCAGGTGAAAAGAGGCATCTTGGACTCCTCATGCATAGAAGGAGGCATGAAATGAAATGAAATGAAATGAAATGAAATGAAATCTATATTTACCCAGGGTATCTGGGCTAAGCTCAAGAACTTGTTTCCAGCCAGGCCCTGCTCATAGAACACATTTCATCGTAGTGGTTGATGCCTTGTTCAAGGGCATTTCAGCGGTGGTAATTTTAACGTGTCGGACGGCTGGTTCGAACTGGGAACCTTCCGGTATCTAGACCGCGCCGCTATCCGTTCGGCCACCGCTGCCATGAGGTGAGTCCGCTGCCCTTTTCCCAGGTTGGCAGAGGAAGTGTAGCGCCCAGGATTACATTAGATAATTGACACTGGGTGAAAAAATGGGTTGCAAAAATCCTGGTTTTTAGACAGCTGGTGGATGGAAATGAAGCTCCACCCACACTGCAACTTGCAGCGTCGGCCAGAAAATCGGAAACGTTTTGCCAACGCTGAAAGTTGCAGCGTGGGTGGAGCTCCATTTCCATCCACCAGCTGTCTAAAAACCAGGAATTGACTCCTGACGCGAGCGGCATTTGGGGCATCTTCGTGAATCTACTGTCTGGATGCAGTTTATGGCAGTGCTGTAGAAGGTGGATTTACCCATATTTGTTCTAAAAGTGGGTGGCACCAGATCATTATTCACGCTCCCTCGAGTGTTGTGGCTGTAGGTGTCGCTCACTTTTTTGAGGTAAGGTTTGAAGTAAGTGGGCACTGAGGGCATGGAGGGCAGCGCTGCATTTACAATTTTGAATGTCATTTTCAATTGCTTGACTCTGCCCTCTACCCGGAGCCAACCTATGCTATCAAAATGCGTTGCACAAAGGTGGGTCATGGGCCCTGGGCCCTAGGCCTAGAAGAAGAATCTTTTACTTTCTCTAATAACAGCCTAAAACATGATCCTTGGTTGAAAAAGTTGTCCTTTAACTACTCTGCCACACAGATTGGTTCAAATAACATTGTAGTCATTAAAATAAGTACTGGATTGTCGCTTTAAAGATGCATGGGTGTCATTTCATAATAGTTGATTGAAGATGCCGTGTAAAACACATGGTAGGCGTACCGGCTACACCCCAGCTGACAATTGCCAATGCCTGAACAGGGTTATAATTTCAATAACGCTTAAACACATGATTATTCAGCTCACTGTGCTGATGCATCAGATCACTGTAGGGTGAAGGACTCAATATGGCTTTGATGAGTTGTAGCGACGGTGACAGCTCCATAATGATGAGCTCTTAAGAGTTCCAAGCTACACATTTACAGTAAGCATTTGACAGGAAACTCCTCCCAGTTTCTGCTATAGTCACAGTTGTTTTTCTTCACCACTGCATGTAATTGACAGAGAGATTCATGAAGGACTCTGTCTGTACACCAGAGAACACACTATAGATACATACAGTTGGAGGCCATCGATATTGTCCTTTTCTTTTTGCTGAGGTTTGCGTGATCTGCGCAAAAGGACAGTTAACCCATTTTGGGCGGGAACCCCTTTTGGTGTTTTAAACATTGTTATAATTTAGCTATTGAAAAATAGCAGATCTACAAGCTCATAGCGCGCCACTGAGTGGCGCGCTACGAGCTTGTAGGTCTGCTATTTTTGAAAAATCGTGAAAATATTTATTTCAGAAAACTGGAGGATTTAGAAGGATTTTTTTAAATTTTGAGGTCAGGCCTAAATGGGTCAAATGATAAGGGACAATATCGGTGGCACCCAAGTTGACCCAACTGTAGATACATACTGTACATACATGAGCCCATGAGAACGGAAATGTGTTCATTGCCTATTTCCTGCGGCAGTAAGCGCATACTGAGGTCAGTCCATGGGGAGCTTTGGTCAATTTATCAAACACTGCCCATCAAAGAGGGAAATGAGTCACCCAAGAGTGAAGGACACACTGGCAACAAACTGTAGGTCCACCTGATAGCAGCAAACTAACAAACTGTAGGTCCACCTGATAGCAGCAAACTTCACACACTAGGCTTGACATTTGCTGTCTACCTGAAACCAGAAACACAGCCGTGCCTCTGGAATTACCCCTCAGCATAATATGCTAATGTTGATATTCTTATCTTTGGCCATGGCCCAATAGTCTAACATGCAATATCTTCTTGATATGATAAGCAGAGCATTATGGCCAATTAATACTATGTTGTTTATAGTCAGCCTAAAATAACAAACATTTCCTTTCCAGCTGAAAGTTGATGCAGTATTTTAGGTATGAATTGGATTTTAGAGGTGGATTAACTCTGGATGTGTTACTCAGGTCGTCAGGTTCAATTTGTTTTAAAAAAAACATTCGTAACTACTTAAGCCCTATATAATTCTTCTTACGAGCAATAACAAAAGTAGCTGACCTACAAGCTCACAATACATCGTGATGTAACAAATTTGGCACCACGTTAATGTGGTTAACACATTTTGTTTTTAAATTAATATTAAGACATTTCCCGAAAAGGAAATTAATATATATAATTCAGTCTGACCAGAAGCAAGAATAAAACATATCCCCACCGGCCATAAAGATTAATGACCAGAAGGGGTAATATAGAGAAGACTGGATCCCCTATACCCCCCAGCACATTGAACCCTGCCTGTCATGGCCAAATGAAAAAGAGAGGACAAAACAGTGGGATGTAGTAAATTTCACGTCCTTTGCTGCGCTTCGGCAAATGAGTCATATGTGGTCATTCTCACCTCTTCACCACACAGTGACCAGAGCAAAATACAGAGAAATATCCTCGATTCTGTGGCCATTTAGTTGTCTTAGAACATTTGCCTGTGTGCTCTGTTTCCCGAGAGGTGTCCAGGGCAGTGCTGGGAGCCTCACAGTCTGATGAGTTCATTCCCATGGGTCTCCCTAGCAGCATTGTTGGGGGCATGACCTGCCAGTTCATTAAGCAGAGCTGTCTGGGATATGGATCTACTAATTGCCAAATGTTTCCATGCCATGGACCCCCAAATAGCCATATCTTCTATTGTGAAATGGCTTTAAATACAACTGGAAATAGTGAAACAACCACGCGTTGCCCTTTGCTCATTTCCAACTGCTCCACTTTGAATAAGTGTATAATTCACTAGTCTTAGGGAAAGGCACCTACATTTATCTGCAGTGGATTATTTATATGCAGAGTAGATGCAGATGAGACGGGTGATAATTTACTTCATAGCAGACTCTTCAGCCAGCAAACAAAATAAATGGATTGAAGAATGTAACAACCCTGGACCATTGACAAACAAACCATATATCTTTCACAGTGGAAGTAAGGGGCTGTAGCTGTTTTCACAATGACAATATGGAAAGCTTTTCTTGTTGTTTTGCACATGACTATGTAAGATTAACCTAGTGCAGTGTTGAATAATGAAATTTGATGTTCACGTTCTGTCAACAAGGGTATCCCTGTTTCAAACACACAAGATGCCTCCAGACCGGTGCACAAGCCAATAAACTATGCATGACAGCCATAAAAACACTTGAGGAGAAAGTCTGGGAAGGCACATCAACTCGATTGATTTGATTCTAAAACTGCTAAAAATTGAGGGAGGGGGGTCACAGGGATCAATCATAAGCCCCCCTTTCACTAGTGCCTGGATAAACCCTGTGCTGGGTAAAGCACCTGATCTCAGGAGCAAAAATGACAAAATGTACTTGCCACAATCCTTCTCTCTCCTCTTCTACCTCTTTCTGACACATCTCTGTCCCCAAGGCAACGCCTCTGCCTCTTCCACACTGCAGCTAGAACTATTGCAGCATTTATCTCCTCCTACTGTATAACCCTCCTCTGATCAGAAGCCCAAGGACAGGGCTTTCTGTGGAGACCGGAGAGCAGATTTTGTTCTTAGGGTTTTTCTGCTATTCATGGCCCAACGTGACTGCCTACAGTTTGAGGCAATAGGTTCTCTCTCCCCAACTCCCCCGCGTCTCGGCTGAGTTTTCTTTACAAGGCAGTTGAGTTGTTATTGATCTTGGCAGAGTTAATCTGAAGGAAGTCCAAGTACAGCCTCCTGTGACAAGCAGGAGGTTCAGCAGCACTGAAAAATAGATGTTAAGTCTCTCTCTCTGACATTTCCTGCCACACGCATTGGTTCCCTCATCTCCGTCTTGTCCTAGTGGAGTAACTACTCACCTGAAGGGGAAATGAGGACAATCAATGCAATAGAGAGTACTGATAAACACAAAACCAGTTTTGTACTGTGTGTGTGCACGAGTGTGTGTGTGTGTGTGGTGTGTGTGTGTGTGTGTGTGTGTGTGTGTGTGTGGAGAGTGCATGTGTGTTTTAGTATGCCATTGTCAGTTTCAGCTATTGTATGTGACTTCTTTTGTACACCAACATGTACGACAGGTGTGTGTGTGTGTGTGTGTGTGTGTGTGTGTGTGTGTGTGTGTGTGTGTGTGTGTGTGTGTGTGTGTGTGTGTGTGTGTGTGTGTGTGTGTGTGTGTGTGTGTGCTTCTGCACGCACGCATGCACGTGTGTTGTGCACGGACACATGCATGTGTTGTGCATGTAGGCAGTGGTAGTCTGGTAAGGTAACACGTCCATTCTCCAGCGCACATAAAGATGTCCTTCCTTGGGCTTAATTTAAATTTCAGACCAGCTCAGCTTGCCCCGCCTGCTACCCCAGACACGTTACACTGGTGTGAGCATTACAACTGCTGGGTAATGGGACACATTAGTGGGGGATAGGGTGGCAGATCCAATCCCGCAGAGCGCATGCAGCCTCACTCGGCATTAGGTTGCAGGTGACAATCATGTTTCCAGGCTCCTCTGTAGAGCACTTGGGGTTTCTTAGCCTGTACATCTGTGGGTTTCCTCTTCCGGCCCAAAGGTAAAGTGACACAGAGGAAGACTATACACGCTCTAAAAAAGACTGAATGTTCGGTCTCTGGGTCACTCAGAGAGTGACCATATGGACTCACGAGGTTCATTTGGTTACATTACAAATGCGTAATTAACACTGAGATTGTACTGTGTGGCATATTTATATAGTGAGTTATGAAGGTCTGAGTTAACATCCTCTGTTGGTTTGCCTCATGATTTATTGTGAACTGAACTGGATACATGCTTGATGATTGGACTGGGTTGAGGCACTTCATAATGGATGCTACGGCTCCCCCTGTCTTTTCAAGTTTGTAAGTGTGCAAGAAAGAAAAATATTGATTCAGGGATGTGTCACTACTTTAAAGGCTCTGTTCTAGTGGCGATGAGCCATTATTTAACCTTATTAAAGTTGACTGAGCACCAGTGCGTTTACTTTTAGACAGGTAAGAGCAGCATCATACACCAGACTCACACATTCCGAGCTTCCGAGTACAACTCTTGACCTTTTGAGTACAGTATAATTGGTTGTTAAATATCTTGCTCAAGACACATTGACCTTAGAAGGGAAAAGCACTTCTCATCCACCTCAACTGGTTTCAGAATCCAAAAGCTACTTCCCTCAGTAGGCCCATAGTTCCAAACACACAATATGTAGGCCTCCTGAGTCCTGACTGTAGAGCACTGCCCTCACAATTCAATTTGACTACGATTCACCAGGTAATGATTCGATTCCATGATGCATTGGAATGCATTACACTTCTTCTATATTACTGTACAACATGGCACATTTTCAGCAGTCAATACAAGCAGTCTGATATACTGAACAACATATTTTATTTAGAATGATATTCTATATAATATTATATACAGTATTATATTATAAATGTATATTATATATAATTATATTTAGGCTTCGGTTATCGATTATGCCACATAGATGCTTTACATTTCTGCAGGGATGAAACACCATGTGTATTGCTGAAATAATTTTTGACACCACTAACTGACAATCAGTTAGAAATTCAGGAATCAAACTTCCCGATAGATAGGACATGTAGGCGCAGGGCCAGGCATACGGACAAATACGGACCCTCTTATAGACGGCCACCTCTTTCAGAGAGGTTGGAGCGTGTTAAATGGGGAAAAAAGCGATTAAGAATAGGATGTCGAAAACCCACCGCAGATTTAGGGCCCTTGCTTGTCCCGCACTTGGACCGTCCATTAGAATATCCATACAGAAGGTGGGCACTGGCAGTCACATTATATTACCGGTATTTGACCAAAGAGACAGACCATTAGGCTATGGAAGAGGTTTTATTTCCTCTCTTTAAACACCAATCAATATATGAAATGTATTAATTCTGTTGTTTTGGCTTCCTGCTTCCTATTTCAGAGAGCTACAATCCTTTTCCTGCTCTGAACATCATCTCTGTAATTTCTAGGATTCTCTTACTCCCCCAGAGTCAGAGATCTGAGCTCCTCCACGCTGTATCTGCACAATGCTATACACCTCCTCCCACATAACATTCCACAAATGTTTAGTAATGTCCTTGTCCAGTCAGATTTCACAAGAAGGGAGGTTCTTCTCAGCATAATAGACAGAATTACCGTCAAAGATGTTATATGCCTCAGGAAATTGTCACTGGGGACCACCGAGATTCTCAGGGTTGTTTTGAACTTTTGAGTGCACAGACTGGGAGGTGCTGCAAGAGACAGGACATTTTCTTTCTTTTTTTCTTAGCTAACCATTATTTAACCAGGAGGACTCTCTATTTTTCAAAAGCACACAATTAACAAAGTTGTGGACATAAAACCAACATAATAATTTAAAAGATATTATAAGTATTATATATATAAGTATATAAGTATTATAGTATAACATGCGTCATTCATTACATTAGGGATATAAGTCGTTATTTAAAATTACTTCCAGTGAGACCTCCTTCCAAAGAGAATTTGCAACAGATTCTAAGCAGAAGAACACCCAGTTGGAATTGCTCCAATTTAATAATGACAATTCCCATGTTAATTATCTAAATTGTAAGATATAATCATTTTATAATGCCTTAATCACCCTTATAATGCATCGTATTCACTGTTAAAATGCATAATAAGTCACTATAAGAGGTCCTTTGCTTTTAACCAAGGGCACTGGCACCACACCCACAAACACCTGCACTGAATGACACACCCACACATAACACATTAAAACTCCACCCGGTTACACCAATTTAGAACATGCTTTAAGCCAGGACAGATAGTAGGATTATGTCCTGGGAGCAAGGATAATAACTTTCCATACTTTTTGTTTGTTTGTTTTTGAAGGATGTAGCTTCATAGGTAAAGATAATAAGAATACGCCAATTGTTAAGTCTATGGCTGGACAAGGCAGACCATCCACCCGAGCATACAAAGAGCTATGGTAAGTAAAGTTGGTAAATGTGGTCTCAATGCTCCATGGGAGAGAGTAGCTAGCCTATTCAGCACATGTAGGCCTTGTGAAGATGCATGCATGTACAGTTTATATTTATAACATCACCAGAGTCCAGCACAGACATAAAGGTGGCAGCAACAAGTCACCATTTGACCTTGGAGGAAAAGAAAGAAAAACATCCAATTTCAACTTTAAAAATGTCATAAGTTGCTGAATTTGAGGCACACAGTATCTCTATAGTCATTAAACGAGATTTTTCATATTCCATCCTGATTGACTAAGATTGTGTTCCAAAGTTTGCAGGAGTGCTCCGTTTTGAACGAAATGCCTCAAATCATGAACACAGCGTGCATGTTCTTTGAAATTTTGAAATTAATCCCACAAATTTTGCCCAGACCCAAACATCACGCAAATCGGTACATATTATCTCTGTAGTCAAATAATCAAGACCTGTCTGATTTTTCATATTCCATCCTGATTGTCAAATTCTGAACATTGCTGGCCAACAATAACCTACCTACCCTGGTGGAGCCCTGTGTTCCGAGGAGCACTTTTTCTAGTTCTCTATTGAGATACAGACTGTATTCGAGTAATGATGAGATAGGTCATAAGGGGGCTGGTGAAGCTTCACTCAAGCAAGGCTGCAAGCCCAGATAAGGTGTGCCCGAGAATGCTCAATGCCGGTCCTGCCCAACTGGGGAATCCCCTACAACAGCACAGGTTTTTAAAGCGGGGGCTGCGGACCTAGCCTCGCGTAGCCAGCCTTCATCTGCCTTTGCAATGCATATTGCGTGTGTGTGTGTGTGTGTGTGTGTGTGTGTGTGTGTGTGTGTGTGTGTGTGTGTGTGTGTGTGTGTGTGTGTGTGTGTGTGTGTGTGTGTGTGTGTGTGTGTGTGTGTGTGTGTGTGTGTGTGTGTGTGTGTGTGTGTGCAAATATTTATGACTGCATCTATGCTTTGGAAAATTGCATGCAATAGTCATGGCAACGCATGACCGTGGTTGATTCACAGTGTTCTGATTGTCTGATTGTTCATGTATATGCAGGAATTATGCTGCTACTGCTGTTTATCATTTCAAAGTGTTACGTTTTCCCCACGGCCCAGAGGCCCACTGCACTAGACCAAGACTTTGACAAAAATGGTGTTCAATTCATGATTACTACCTCTAACTACCTCTATAGGGGTTTGTATCATGTGTGGACAGAAAAAGGAGTACAGAGGTCTGGTCGAAGGTTGATGCAAGAACCACCTCCAACTGAGCATTTCCATGACCGAATGTGGTGAACTTCTCTTAGTCCAGGCCTCCCCTGCTGCCGGCCTCAATTGAAGGGGTGCCGAGGTTGTTCAGAATGACTAGTGTCTGGGTTTATATCTGGACTGGACTGGACACTGAACACTGATGCTCATACAACTACAGGAAGGGACAGAGATGGCTCCATTTCCCCCAGAGGCTCATGATCTTTCGATGTCTGCAGCAAAATGCTGCTAATGTTCTACCAATCTGTGGTGGCCTGCAGGCCTTCAGGGACAGTTTACTGTCTGATGCCTGACAACGGACAGGCCCTGCTACATTAGTAATAAGTACTTTTATCTCTCCTTGCATGTCTACACAACTCATCTTAAAGACAACAAATGCCAACAACATATGTTTAATCTCATCCTCATGACGAGCCATTGTTCTGAGTGAGCTGTACGTGCTGAACACAGTGCAGCCAAACAGTGTTTCAAAGCGGGTCAGCGACAGGGCCACAGAGTGGGGCCTCAGCAGTGCATAATGACCTCCTTTCATGTCCTTGTTTGATTGGAGATTAGACCAGTGTGGATTTCAGGGATCAGATTTGGTGCCTTCACTTCACAGCCTACCAAGCATAGCCAGATGTGAACAAATGTACAATGACTGACCAGGAGCTGACTGGTGTCAGAGCATAGAGAGGAACTGATCTGCTACAATAGTCAGGCAGGTTGCAAGATTTGCTCCCTGATGCTGTTCACTTTAAATGAATAGTATTGTTTATGGGGAATTTGACAATGTTTCCAATTTAAAGTCAGACAAACTAATGGATGCCAAATTATATTGTTATGATTTTGTATGTACTTGATTTTTTTAAAATAAAATACTAGCTAGTCGGAAGGAAATATTTTGTTACCTTTCAGAAACTCGATCACATAAGTCTGATAAGAGACCAGTGACTATAGTGACGCTCTAGTGACTAGGACATTTGGGGAATAAGGGGAATAGGCTCAGTTCTCTAATTTCCTTAAAGACACAGACACCAGAGACTATTGGCGCTGGTTTGCTCGCTATTGTATCATGTTTATAGAATTTGTGGTATCAAAGTAATCCAGTTGATTGAAGTCATGTGTCCAGTGAGCAAACTAAAATCCTCCTTTGAGCCTTTGACATAATTCCATGTATCCATTTAACTTTGAGGTTGAGGAGCTGGGTGGACATTTATTTAGTAAATACAGAAGTTCATACATATATTGTGACAGAGAAAGAAGATTTGAGTGCAGAGGTGTTGTTTAGTTTGCAGGACCTGTGTTCCATTTCAGGGAGCCACAAGATGGCATTCTTCTGCAAGTCAGTGCTACTGCTAACCCTAACCTCTTCACTAGCAAGACAATTGTTCAGTTTTTGAAATTCTAAACAGAAACAGCAGTAGCAGTATGATTCCTGCATAGACATTGAACAATCTGCCATTGAACAACACTGCGTATCAACCAAAATCAGTGCGTTGCCAACTTGCCATGACTATTGCCATGATTATATCTCAAATGACCATACATGGGGTCTGTCATGTTTAGCCCATTGTCTATGACTCACGGAATACCAGACATCACTGGCTGCTGACCATTTTCCAAAGCATGGACCAGTCATTCATAGTCGCAGGATGTGGCCAGGGTGGAATCAGCGTGGGGTCAAGGACGGAAGATGTCAGACGAAAAAGATGTTGGTGATAAGGTGGCGGCTATAAAGATGCATGGCTGCAGAAAAACAAACAAACAAACAATCAAAATAAAGCATATAAACTACCGTAGGAAGATTTTCCTTCTGTAATTTTAGATTATGCATGATTTCTCCCATAAAAAATAAATCCCATAATACAGCATATTCAGTAAATCTAATCTTTGCACCAAAGATTCATACTGTATGAGAGTTTGGTTTAAGCCAGTGGTGTAATTGTATATAGATAGCTGAAATTCATCAGTGCACAATCACTGAACTGGATCATCTGCACAAATATCAACTCCTTTCAGTTCCAGTTTAAAATGAGGGTTGGTCTTAATTTAACACTTCATATCTAACAAGAATCATTTTAGGGCATTTTATACATACTAACTAGTAGACCGATGCCCATGGGAACCAGTCTATAAGGTCAGTCGTCATATTGACGTATATATTTGGGCATAAAAGGTACATAGACAGCTGGGGCGCCGATGGCCTAATGGACGAGGCTCATACTAATGCAGCCTGGCAGCGAGCCGTCACCCTCTGTTGCTTTCCCTGTATGTCAGGGGTGGGCAACTTTGACGATGGAGAGGGCCACTATATTTCCACACTCACTCCCTAGGGACATATATTACTGTCGTAGCAAAAATAGCTGATCTACAAGCTCAAAGCGTGTCGCAGCGCGACGCGTTTTGAGCTTGTAGATCGTCTATTTTTGCTATATTCAAATTGAAATCTTGAATTATTTTTTGCTCTTTTTGAATTGGAATCCTGAAAATTAAAATTTGTATGTAATTTCAAATGCCTTTAATTATACTTGTGTTGAGCATTGAGCTACTAATTTAGACTGAAGTAATTAAAGCGGGTCATGTTTGCATGTTGTGGAATTGTAAACAGCTGAAACCAATATTATATCAGCATTCTGACATTAACCTGAGGGCCACATTAAGTGAAGGTGGGGGCCGCATGTGGCCCCCGGGCCGCCAGTTGCCCACCCCTGCTGTATGTGGTGCAGCCACTCCAAGGAACAGCAATGTCCCTATGTCCATCCATCCATCCATCCATCCATCCCATGTCCGTATGACGTATGTCCCTATGTTTAGGGTACCAATAGGGGCAAAAGTGGCGCTGTTGTGCTAGATAGATATACAGTTGGGTGCCACCGATATTGTCCCTTATCATTTGACCCATTTAGGCCTGACCTCAAAATTTTTAAAAATCCTTCTAAATCCTCCAGTTTTCTGAAATAAATATTTTCACGATTTTTCAAAAATAGCAGACCTACAAAGCTCGTAGCGCGCCACTCGGTGGCGCGCTATGAGCTTGTAGATCTGCTATTTTTCAATAGCTAAATTATAACATAATGTTTAAAACACCAAAAGGGGTTCCCGCCCAAAATGGGTTAACTGTCCTTTTGCGCAGATCACGCAAACCTCAGCAAAAAGAAAAGGACAATATCGATGGCCTCCAACTGTAGATAGATAGATAGATAGATAGATAGATAGATAGATAGATAGATAGATAGATAGATGCTAATTCCCCATTTCCCCCACACAGTAAAGGTGGTTGCACACTGGACGCGTTTTTCTGAAAACCGATGGAGAAGCGCTAAAAATCTGAAAAACGCGCTCTGTGTGCAGGGAGTCAGGGACCTTAACTCTGTCATTTCTCAACCGTTTCGGACGCGGGGCGGCTCGCCAGTACCGGGCCGGCACCCTGGGCGTGTTCCTGTGGGTCTGGAAGTTCTGGGGACCCCCACACAGAGTTGCACCACTCAGTTCACACGGGTGTGATTTCTTAAATAATAATAATATTAATTAATAAAAACATATACTGTATTATATGGTACAGAATAGATATAGAGATTTGGGGATCTATATAGACCCACCGGCCTACAGTAATGATGCAAGGAATTGTTGAGGTGTCAAATGTCATGCATATGTCAGCAGAAATTGTTATCATGAGTCACCTCCCCCTTTTTTCTGGGGAAAGACGTATGCATATTGCGTGTCTTTCCTTCCTTACCGTAAATATGACATACAGTACATACATCCTGCTTCCCTTATTGCCTATCCCCCAGAATTTGCATAAAGCCCCTGCTCATAATTTCTGTGTAATTGGTTCTTCATTAGCGATTCAAATAAAAAAATGATATGTTGCATAATTCACAAGGAACTGGAAGATTCGCTCAAAATACACTCGCCTCAGCGGTTCTTGTATTGTTTTACTGAGGTCAAGGAATAAAGTTAAGCTTAGGCATAGTTTTACTGACGTTACATTTAGGAATACCTGGTGGCGAGTGGCGAGTGGCGACCGCTCTGAGGTCGCCGGATTTGACCTGGGGCGAGCGTGTTTTGGGACGAGCGTTCTTGTATTCACAGCATTCAATACAGGAATTTCACTTTTGGTATTAAATGAAACAGAAACAGAAATTTGGTACCGCCTAAGAGTTACATTGCCAATTAATTGACAAAATGAGAGATAAAACAAGTTACATTTTAAAAATAACATTTTTCTCTTGTGAATCTTGTTAAATTCAAGTCCCAAGGATTTTGTATATTCTTTGATATTTTGAATTGTCATTCAGTCTGAACTTTGCGTAGGCCTACCTATCGGGCCATAAGCAAATGCACAACTGGCCATAGGCTATAGGCTACTCAGTGCCAAAATAAGATGAGTAACTCTGGCAAGAACGTGAGAGGGTAAAGGACAGGAGGTTAGTATTCTTGCAATCACTCTCACATTGACACTTCTATAGAAGTATGACTGTTTGACAATGATCGGAAATCCCAAAATATCTTCATGGACGTGGAGAGGTAGACTATATATATGCCTATAAATTTAAGCCTTAATTCATAGACAGTTCACTTGAGTTGAGGTACATTTTTCAAATACTTTCCTTGAGGAGTGGCTTACTACAATGAACATCCTGATTGGTAAGTGGAGTAATAGTAAACTGTTGCCTGTGCAAGCCTACAACTCCCTTCAGTGGCCCACTAGCTAGTAACACACTGGAGGAGAGCCTGAAGGGGGAGGTAGGACCACATGCATTTATTCTAGCCTACTCTGATCAGTTCATATCAACGTTTGGTAGGTGAATTTATTTAAGTTATTTTAACTTAGAGAACATCAGTAGACCTATATATTCAAGCTATTTATCTCTGGCTAATGATGCTCTTGACTTGTATTAAGTTTAGATTGTGAGTCTAATTTATGAGTAGGCCTAGAGTAGAGACAAACTATTTACTGTTGCTAAAACTGTTAATTTTGCTATGTTTAACCGGGACGTTTCATGTTACTGTAACTATTCTCAACTAGGTACCGTCTACTAGGAGGACGCCCATGAATCTATTTTAGCCTAGGGGGGGCAAGCCTAGGTTACTGAGGTCAGCAGCACAGTCAGCACTAGAGGCGTTGTGACTGCTGATGAGACTGCTCGCATTGTTCCTTCGAGGGAGACTTTTATCTTCTGCCAGCCAATGAGCGCTGTCTTCGATTCATACCGCTGTGGCGACTAGACTGGTGTCTCGCTGCACGCATGGTCGGTACTGAGTCTGTGACTGACACAGATTTCTTGTCTCTCTTGCAGTTATTGTTATTACGTGCAACATGGCCACCTTCGCCAAGAGTGCACCTGTACTGGAGCTGAAAGACGAGCATACAACACGTGCTGCGGAGCAAGCACTGCAGTTAATACTCAAGATCTTGGAAGAGATTCCCGAGACGTACAAGTCCTGCATAACTCATCCGGATGTAAGCAACAATGCATTTTTCCTCCTCTTCTTGTATTGTTTAAGTTAACCTGGTTGTATAGGCCTGGCTATCTATCTCAGTCTCAGATGTAGGCCTAGCCTATATGTTTTATTTATCTTTTTAGAGTAATTTAGAGATTTTAGACTGACCTGTCCATTCTCAGCATCAAGAGATAAGTAGCATGCGAACGAAAATAAAAGCCTGGGTACCGAGACTACGAGAGAAGCTCCCGTGGCCGTGATCTAAAATCTCCGCGCAGATAACTGCGTGCGATGCTTATTATGTAACTG
Organism: Electrona antarctica; assembly: GCF_951216825.1. Taxonomy (NCBI): domain Eukaryota; kingdom Metazoa; phylum Chordata; class Actinopteri; order Myctophiformes; family Myctophidae; genus Electrona; species Electrona antarctica. Next base: position 24,385,885 of record NC_136805.1, read on the forward strand.
TATAACAAGCCTTCATGTTGTAGCCTAGCCCTAGGCTATATTGTAGCCCATTTCTCAGCAAAGCAATTAGTAATTAATATATGTTTTGGAACTACATATTGATAGCTTTTTTTGATTGATTGAAGTATTTATTAACAGTTTGCAGAATTACAGTAGCCTACATTTAAAGTAACAACTCAATACAAAAACTGTCAACTGTGAGTGGACGACACGAGACCATAAAGTAGGCCTATTACACTTGTTTACAAGAGGGTCCACCATTTTCAATTCATCATAACATTTAGAGACGTACAAATATACACTTCTGTATTAGCCTAGACTACAATAATATAATATTATCACACCCTCATTCACACAGATTGTGATCACTGTTATCTCTGCAGTGGTAGCCTGCCTACACATAATAGCTTATTATCAAAAATAAAAGGTATTGATGGTTTAAATGGATATTTCACTTTAAAAAACGAGTATAATTACATTGTCTACTAGGCTTTTGTGAGCACCCCTAACAATTTTAAGTTGATTGATTCAGTATTTAAATATTTGATATTCAGTATTATCAGGCACGCCCCTTCCTATACAAACCCCTAACTTCATACTTCATTTTAACCATGTTACATTCATTGAAAACACCCGTCCTTGGTAGGACAATATCAGTCAGAAAGGACAGTTGTTTTCAATGAAACAATGTTTCCCTTTAAGTGGTTAACATGAATCCAATACTCTGATGATGCTGTCAAACAAGTCTATGAAATCTATATGAAAAGGGTTAATCTGAAACACGATTTTATACAATATGTAGTGGACTAGTGGGGTCCCTGCTTCATCTCTCTCAGATAGCCTAGAGGGTCCTTGACCTGAAAAACATTGAAGACCCATCATACATGGATACTTTACTGTTCGTGTTGTAGGCTACAGATTACTGTAACTATATGACCTATCATTTACATATTTAATTCCAATTCCATCTAATACAGACTTTTAACCTCAACTCAACTGAAAATGGGAATTTGGAGGTTATGGCAGTAACTATTGGAATCCCACCCGCTCCTGTACTCAAAGCCCTAACACAGGACTTTACTTTGGTAAGACATTTTTTATTTACTCCAAAGTAAGAAAACATGTTTTCAGTTTAATTTTGTCTTATTCTGGCTCCCATGAAAATGTATAACAAAATAATGAATGCAAATGGCTCTTTTTAGGAGACGAGTCTGAAAAGGATGTCAGAGGGTCTTCAGCTGCACCAAGCATTACTGAATGAAGTCTTTCCTCGGCTGAACAGGAATGAGCGAATGGATGACCTATTGGCTGACATCAGAGACCTTCTCACTCAGATCCACATGGTAACAGATATTTATTGTTTTTCATAGTTATTTTATTAAAAGAAAAACTGCTGAATTATATGAAACCAAGCCAAACTTGGTTTCGAGGGAGCACTTTGGTGATATGCTATTTTGTGTGTGACTGTCTGGCAGATGGTGAAGCCCCATGTTCAGCCCACTCTGAAGCTAAGTCTCCCGGACCCTGGAGGATACGAGGTTCAGGTGGCCACACACCTCGCCCTGGTGCAGCTTCGGTCCTTTGGGTGTGATATGGTGCGCATCCTGCGCAATCTCACCGCTGACGAGGACATGGAATGTTAGTGAAAGGTTCTAATGCCCACAAGTGCTTTTGGCTGATGTCCAAAATGTGTCACATTTCGCCATATTTTAGCATGGCATTTATTTATTGAAAGAAAATGTATTTATGAAATCCTATTTATTATTTTAGCTAATGTATTTATTTTCAAGATGCTTTATTTATTAGAAAGATACTAAAGCTGGACTTACAGGCAAAGTGATGTCCGGAAGTAGCATTAATAGCAGGCTCGCATTACGATTGATTGCCAATTTAACCCTGTGTAACAGGTTTAATCCATCACAGTAGTGTATAATTGTTTAGTCATCGAGTAATCATGACTGATTCATGGAAAAAAAACTAATAATGAACATAAATGTCACATTTTTATTGTATTTATTTATTTACTGTATAGAAATAGAAATTGTAATGATTGAATCAATCAAGAGTAATTGAAAGTGAAAGAACTACATTGTTTTTTATAATTGTGTGAAATGTTTAACTTTAACTTTTGAATAAATATATTTTTATCACAAAAAGTGGTTACATTTTTTAATACAAAATGATGGTAAAGGCCAATCAATATTTTAATTACAATTCAGATACGTTATTAAATTATAAATTCATGCAAAGAAATGATCGAGTACACTGTATGTACCAAATAAAATGTAACAGCTTCAGAAACACATTTGATGTGGTGTGTAGGTACAAGACTATCGATCACATAATTACAATGTCCCCGGTTTATTTTTATATTGTGGTTGAGGATCAGTCTTCCTGTCTCTGCACTCAGTTTCCCCATCAAACTTACTTGTCTAAATGTAGAACAAAAAATCACACCCGGGTGAACTGGGTGACCGTAGCAACCATGCTCATTTTTTCTGCACAGACAGACAGACAGACTAACAAAGCCAGTTGTAGGAGTGGTTTACACCACTCAAAAAGGCCCGAGAATACATTGCATCATAATCAGGCGCTTATTTGATCACATCACCAGACAGTGATTTCCTGAAGTGTTGCAACTCCAATTCACATGAGGACTTACTGCACAGATGAAGGATTCCCAGCTAGGGATTAGGTGGTAGTGTGTCACAAACATGTGATCAGTCAGATGATAGTGTGCCATTATAGTCACTGATCTTATTTTCAGTGTTAATAGGTCATTTTGCCAAAAGAAAACAGGATTTTGAAGGTTATATTTGACCTGCCAGTGATGACATCAGTGACCCAAAATAGTATAGAACCATAATGTATCATGTGATTATTGAGAGGCAGGTGACATGGCTCATGTCATGACAAGTATACAATTGAATAGGAATGTACCACAAGTGTAGATTTTGTCATGAACCCATTTAGGACGGGAATCACTTTCTACCTTTCAAGACCGCTTTTTGAGTGGTGTAAACCACTCCTACAACTGGCTTTGTTAGTGCAGAAAAAATGAGCATGGTTGCTATGTTCACCCTGTTCACCCGGGTGTGATTTCATTACAACTGGCTTTGTTAGTGCAGAAAAAACGAGCATGGTTGCTATGTTCACCCTGTTCACCCGGGTGTGATTTCATTACGTCAGACATGATTTAATTATGTCAGACAGGCTATATAAGACCTTACACCACTCAGTTCACACGGGTGTGATTTTTTTAATTAGATTTTCCTTTTTATCGATAGTTTCAAGTGGAGATTGACAGGAAAGAGGGAGAGAAGGGGAGAGACATGCAGCAAGGGACTCGAACATGCAACACGCTGTCAGGCCAGAGCCTATATGTGGCATGCGCCTGGACCACTAGGCCAGCGGGCGCCCCAACAGGAACCCCTTTTGGGGTTCTTGTTGCTATGTACAGTATACTATATAGCAACATATATTTAAAGTTTCTCAGAAAACTTAGGTGAGGATTTAGAAGGCATATTTAGAATCGGCCTCAATCCTAAATGGGTTTCAATTAAATAAAACACTTCAGTATGAAAAAATGTCAGGGTGACACAAAACGCAAGCTTCTCTTGAGTTTATTATAAAAGTCAGTATGTACATTTTTCTTTTAATATGCAAAAAACTCCACTTGGGTAGTGAAACACAAAACTCATGTTGTGCCATAATCATGAGACGCTGGACTGGACTGTGTAACTCTGCGTGTCTATAGGGTGGAAATGGCTTTGGCAGCTACTCTCCTTCCTAGAGGCAGGGTTAGGTCGGTGATGGCTAGGACCACCTTGGGTCTGGCCAGGGCAGGCAGCTTCACAAGCTCCGAGACCTGGTTCACAAAGACAACAACTTGTATTAGACTTGTGCAAGCAGCAGCACAATACAAGGATGTATTCTGGATGTAGGATTCTGCTTTCATTCTGCTTCAAGTAACATGTGAAGGGTCAAACTAGGGGGTTTTCATGATTCTGAATCCATTGCAAGCATTTGTTTTGCACGATAAACACTCCTTGGGCTAAAACAGCCATAGCCACTTTTCCAAATGTGATGACGGCTATGGTCGTTTTTAGCCAAAGGCGTGTTTTCATCTCTCAAACAAACTCATGGGTCTTGCGCTAATGAACCAGTTTGATCCGATTTAGGGACCACCCTTCTATATCCGATAATTTGAACGCACACATACATGCCTTGTGTTGTTTTTTAAAAGATGCGTTTTTGAGCTTTTCTGCCTTTATTTTGATGGAGTGACACAGAGAGACATGCAGCAAAGGCGGGAATCTTGTAACTATCTATCAGGCTGCATTAGTGGTATGCATTAGTATATGTGGTAATGTGGTATGCACCTTAACCACTAGGCCATTGGTGGCCCAGTGGACAGTCTGGACACAGCACACAAACACACAGAATTAATCAAACAATCTCACCATGGTAAAGGGCATGAACTGCAGGATATTTCCACGGCTGCCTTGCTCCAGACATTCAACACACTCCTCCATAAAACTCTGTACAAACTGGGTGTGAGGTCCAGCCATCTTGGAGCCCAGGATGGAAGAGATAAGTAGGAAAAGGTTGGCTGAACACAAAGGAAAACATTGCTTGAATTAGTCAATTTCCACACAGATATAAAATATATAATATAAAACAATAATTAAGAAACAGAATTATTCTGAAGGTGAGATGAGGAGGACACTAAAACGTCCTTAATATTTCACACAGGCTTTGTCATGGCTTGGCAGATGGTCCTTGCAAACTTCATAATGCATCAACTGCTAAGTGCAAATGAGCCAACAAATGAGCCAACATTTGAAGATATATTGAATTATTAATTTCATGTCTGTTGATTTGTCTTAAATAGAGTTTGCCTGGCAGTTTGCCTGGCAGCAACCACACAACGTCCCATTCAGGGCGAATAAAGTCTTGACCACTTTGAACAGCGCTGGGCTGGCCAATCATGTACCACAGAGGGCTGAGTGTATAGAGCTATTCATTTAGCATGCCTTAGTAGAGACATGGGCACAATGCAATGTTTAAGGGGAAGGAAATCCTGCATACATTTGGTCTGTGGCACTTAATTGGAGAACCATAACTTAAAAGATGGAGCTCTCACCCAGGACACGGTTGAGAGGGTCCCTCATGTTGACTGAGTGAAGCTGGGAGGCAGACAGGGAACTGCTCATCGACCGGTCCCCTGCAGGAAAAGACAACATGACATAAGACAAAACATAAGTGACTCATGGAAATCCACTCTACAGTTGACAACAAACTTTGCTTTGTCATTTAAGTTAAAAAAAAGAAAAAAGGAAGAAGAAATGGAAACGTCTGCACCGTCATTTAAGTAAGAAAAGAAGAAGAAGAAGTGAAAGTAGCCTTATTCCTTTCCTATATGGTTGACTTTTGACCAATCTTGATGCAACCTTGACCAAAGATTGGTCAAACTTATCAAAGTTAGGTAATGTCCAAGTCAAAATTTACAATTCGAGGCACTGTTCATTGAAGGACCAACCTAGAAATACTAATAGCTGTCCCCCCCCTACACACACACAAACACCTTATCTAACAGCACAGAAATGGCAAACCGGAAACTGAGGGCAGAGGAGGAAAGAGATGCAACAGTTGTCTCCAGCTTGGTTTGTCTCCAAAGACTCATCACTTATGTAGTTGATGCTGGTCAGTAACCGACATACCTCAATTTGATTCAGTGTGGGGTTATGTCCAATAATGAAAAACACCTAAGGTGGAAGAGCAGTTTCTACACGTCACTGCCTTCACTATTATTCAACAATGGAATTCATTTCCAAATAAGTCATTCAGGAAAACAAAGGTTTCAGTTTCACACATACTTGGAATTAATCGACTTGCTGATAAAATGTAGGATGCAGGTAGTACAATAAGGAATAAATAAGAGGAAGCAGGAGCATCACGTCATATAAATGACGAATAATCTTTCACTTTCAATATCACAATGCTCTATCAATTGATTGCATAGGGCCTAAATGGAAACTAGACAAGTAGTCTGTTTCTGTTTTTACATTTCTGTCTAATAAACCAATCAATTTCAATTTCAGGGTGGAGTTTTTACAAGCAGACTGCTTGGACTGAGCAGTGGACACATTAAAATATGCTGCAATGTTGAAATGAATGTTAAGAAAGATAAGATTTCAAGGCAGAAATGATGTAGGCTTGCTGACCTACTTTGGTGAGCTTACAAGAGCTGACTTGCTGGATATTTGGAAAACACACTCTCTAGAACTCTCCTGGTATTTGAACAGAGATTATAACCCCTTAAGAGCAGCTGGGTCACGCACTTTCTTCTCAGGGAAAAAACGTTAAAAAGATCTAATAGAGTTGTACGTGTGCATGAAAATGAATACCAGATAGATTGGGGAAAAATTACTGTAGTGTATTTCATAATACTTTGGTCAATTAGATTCAACTTTGTGTAGTCTAGTGTGCCATTTTCAACAGAGTTTACTGATAATTATATTTGTAACACTTGGTTTAAACATGTAGCTGCCGCTTGCCCATTCTTCCTGGGGGGGGGGGGGAGGCAAGCGACGTGTCAGATCGCGTCAGATAATGCCTACATAGCCTTCAACAACTACCGTGAACCAAATTCACTGTAGTAGCCTTTTCATAAATTATATTTGGACTTAGGCTGTACTAAGTTTATAATAGTTAGAGAAATTCAAAGTTCCAACACCGCAACACCAATGTAGTAGTACTAATAGTTGTGAATTAGCAAACTGGACATTGAATGTTTCCTTTATCCTCGTGTTGCGCATCTGTTTTTGCCAAAGTTTTTATTTTTGCCGTTTCTCATAAGCGCACGTCTGTTGTGCTTCAACTACACAGTCATCTGCCTTGACTTCTGTGTGCGCTGACTGCGCCCGCCCGCACCGTCCCACCCCTCACTGGGGGAAATTCAGAGGAAAAACGAGCAAGCATAGCTGCCTGCTTTTGTTCTTGCCTGACAACGGCAAACCTCTGCCCACAGGCTGACTCACAATTAATATGACAAAGGGCTACAGACTGACCTGGACTGGACAGGGCAACAGGCTCGTCCTCGTTGGAGCTGAGCAGGCGCATGAGTTTAGAAGGCTGGGTGTCATCCAAAGGGAACAAGCTGCTGTAGTCCTGTGGGCCACCAGAGGCATGTTAGACCACCATTGTCTTTTGAATATACAAATTACAGTGTTGATTTAACTCTTAAAAACTCTTAACGGATCCTTATGAGTCCACACTCAGAGGATTACACTTTTTTACAGTTTGGATTTATACATAGGATTTTGCTGTTTAACATTCCCCGCCAGGATTAATGTATTTATTTATCGTGCATTGCCAAGGATTTCCCTCTTTCAACCCTTATGTTATGCTGTAACCGGATGTTACGATGACGTAATGGTGTGTGTGGTGTCTTGACCGGTTGTTGTTCTCTCGCTGGGTGCAGAAAAAACCTGACTGCGCGTGGGCAGTTGAAAAACCTTGTTTTGACCAGAAACGACATTCATTGCACCGATTTGGAGATACAGCCAGGAAAAAGCAGCACATATAGTGCAAGTGGATGCGCAGTTGCGCACGCATCTTAAAATGGTGCCGGCCAGTGTCACACTTTACACTGGGATGCTAACAGGAGACCGCTATCGACTTGATCGTATCACAAAACATGGATTAAAGAACATAGACATCAAACGTAGCCTACGGTCTTGGCGGGCGGCCAGACTAAAGCTTATCTATGCTTTCTACGGTTCTGGTGGGCTTCGTGTTGACCACTTTCACTAAATGGGGTTTCAATTGTACTGTTTTCTGTGTACCAAAAAATGTAAATAAAAGAAAAGACAATCTACAGCGGGCCTGGGCCGTGGCTCAGCGGTCTAGGCACCTTGGCTGGTAATCCAGTCTGGCAGTGTGCGGGCTTGACTCCCGATCCCGATGGCCTTTACTGCATGTCACACCCCCATCTCTTTCCCCATTTCCTGTCAGCCTACTGTGATTCTATCCCTCTACAAAACATAAATAAGAGGCGAAAGCCACAAAAAATATATATAAAAAAAAAAGAAAAAGACAATCTACAGCTTGTAGAACGGCAATTTTTGAACAAATGTTCCTCCCGGAATAGAGATGGCGTTGTTCAAGTGGTTAAATTATATACACATACATTTACATACATACACTGAAACCAGTCATATGTAATATATAACACAGATAATCAGAGCACAGAAACTGCTCTCTCTAAGATAGTGGTCTGAGACACAGCACTGATGCTAATAAGGTATTCTGGTGCTTCTTCATTTAAGTGCAGCATTCAATACAATTGACCACAAAATACTCATAAATCACCCTGAGAGCCGGGCTGGCCTCTCAGCCTTAAGCTCCCTGACTGCCTGTCGGTGTGCAATCAATAAAAGAATGAGTAAAATCTTTAAGATTAAAATGAGTAATAACTTTCAAAATGTGTTCTAAACTAGTTCCGAACATACAGGATATTTTTCATTATTCTTGGAGAATGTGTCATAAATCTTACATTACATAGTTTAGTGTTGCACAAGGGAGCTGCCTTAGGCCTTGGCTGTTCTCACTGATATGCTTCTGCTAGATGATGTCATTACAGAACATAATGTTAGCTTCCATGAGAAAAAATGAGGAAGGCAGATAGAGAGGCACAACTTGCCAAATACTGTTCCGTTTCGGCTGTTATAGGCAGTTTGTCTGTGTGGAGGAGGTGCCATGTGTATCCTTGAGTGAACATGAACTGTCGATTTGTTTCCTTGTGAAATGAATTGTAATTTGTGGATTCAAATAAAGAACTAAAGTGTGTGTGTGTGTGTGTGTGTGTGTGTGAGAGAGAGAGAGAGAGAGTGAGTGAGTGAGTGAGTGAGTGACAGACAAAAAAAAAGTCTGACGTAATATACGCATGCTACCTGAGTCACGGTCCCCCCCGCCCCAATCTGAATTCCCACAGACGTGTTTCATATCGCATCATATATGAACTGTGTTCCAAAAGACAAATGAGCCCGGCCGGCGGTTTGACTCATATGGGCATGTAGCATCAACCGACAATTTGTTTACCTAATGTTACCGCCACCAAATTAATGACATTTTCGACAGAAACAGACTGCATCAATATCGTTGATGATAAAGAGCCACCTCCCTGACAATAGTTATAGATAGACCACAATTCTAAGATGACCCAATACCCAATGTTATTTTCCATAGAAAAAAACGTCAGTGACCGAGGGGATGTCAGGACTTCGGTACTCCATTTCCTATTCTTTGTGGGGTTTCCCCATGGGTTTCCCCATGTACCCTTTCCCCACCGTTTGGTGGGGAAAGGGTACATGTTTCCTGTTTTTTATCATTATCGTTGTGTATTGCCCATTTACCTCAATGTCTTCTAGCTGCCTCTTGCGTTGGCGAGCCGAGGCCTGACCTTTGTGGTGAGAGGAGTAAGAACTCAGGGCACACCACACTGACAACCTGTAGAGTCACAACGACAAACAACAAAAACTCACTCAACGGGTTGCATACTTAGTTTAGACTAGTCATTGGTTAGACATGGGTTAAGGTTAGGTTTAGGTGTGCTGCCCCGTGGGAGGTTAGGTTTCGAGATAGGTTGTAGTCTAAACCAAAAACTGTCGTGTCTGCCCAGGGAGCTGAAGGGGTTAAGCACACTCCTCCTCAACACTGGATTTTAGGACTGAATAGCACCATTAATGCACGCACACGCACACACACACACACACACACACACACACACACACACACACACACACACACACACACACACACACACACACACACACACACACACACACACACACACACACACACACACACACACACACGTCGCTCATATATACAGAATACAGATCTGATCACACGGTCCGTCACTTGAATGATTTTATACAAAGAAAACAAAAACAGCCTTATAATTATATAAGGCTGCTGACCACCACACAATCTAGAATATTAACCTACTGTAAAAGTTTGTAAAGGGGGAAACATTGTATTCTTCTCATAAAGCTCAGTTAAGTTTCACATTTTAATTGCTTGGCTTAAATGAAGAAACCTTAGCCGACAAAGGCAGAGGAGAACATCTCCAGAAAGACAGATGACTGTTATTTAGTGGGGTGTTGTCTGCATTCTTGGCTCTGGGTTGTGAAACTGTAGCTGATAAAAAAGACCAGAAAGACAGACGACCGTTTAATTTTATTTATGTGCATGCTATGGGCTTATAGGCTCTGTTAGTAAGGAGACGGATGGCTTCCTTTGCTGTGTTCAATACTGATGTAGGTTGCACTACCTACACTGTATGATACAGTTGTTGTGTTCAAGGCTCGCGATGTGCAGTGTGCACTCAATCGCGCGCACTCACTCTCTCTCTCTCTCTCTCTCTCTCTCTCACTTACTTGGCCAGTGCCTTGCCGGGTGGGTCTGCCAGGCTGGGCCAGTGGGCTGAGTCGGTGAGCAGGTTGGGCAGTATGGTTCCCAGCAGGGTCAGGGTGATCTGCTGGGTGTCCAGGCAGAAGATGCTATAGAACAGCTCCACCACGCGGTTTGCCCATTCCTGTCGAGTCTCCTTCAGCAGTTCCTGAATGAACAATTCACAATTTAAGCATTTAGCAGACACTCTAAATTACATAAGTTTAGCCTTTGAGGACCTGCTACGTGAGTCTGCAGTTCTGATTGCAATAGGAAGTTCATTCCATAGTTTTGGAGCCAGTCTGAGATGTGTGGAGCGTTGTCCCGGCTTTTTGGCTGATCTGAGCATGCGAGGCAGGTTGTAGGGTCCAATCAGACTTTGAAGATATGGGGGTGCCATACCTTTGGTTGCTTTGAAGGCCAGCATCAGAGTATTTGTACTCTGTGCAGGCAGCAACCGGGAGCCAGGAGAATGCGGAGAATGTGAGAAGTTTGGCTGGTTGAATATGTTACAACATGCATCCGTCTCACCATCTTAAAATCACCCTGCATCCGGTGTTTTTTATCATTGCACAAAATGAATAAATCCAAATGAAAATGGTATTCATGGAATAGTTATTGATTTATTTAATTACATAATGTAATCCCGTGCCTCAACAAACATATGGGCTCACTTGGTGACCCAACCTACCTTGACCATGTTGTTGGTGAACCAGAAGACGCCTCCCATGTGCAGCAGGCTCTCGAACAAGTGCAGGGCCCGGCTGTCCACCCAGCCCTTCCGCAGCACCACCTGGAACTGCTTGCTGAGGGCGTCGTGGATGGGCTCCTTGGCTGGCAGCAGATTGCGGTAGGGGATGGGCTCCTGCTGAGCCTCCATCGGGGGGGTGCGCAGGGGCACACCCGTCTGCTGGAAGACGTCAGCGCACATGTGCTCCAGGATGGAGCTCATGATCACCACCCTGGTAAGAGAGGGGGACATTCACACATCTACTATAAAAAAAAATAATAATTGACCATGGAACTGAGGTTTCACAAACTTTGAAAAGCTGTGTACATTGCAAAAGACATTACAATTTGTGGCCCGGGCCGGCCTAGCGGTCCGGGCACCTAGGCTGGTAATCCAGCCATTGTCAGAGTCCCGATCATGACGACCTTTTCTGCGTGTCGTCGTCCCCCCCCCCCCCCCCCATCTCTCTCCCCGTTTGCTGTCAAGCTACTGTGATCTATCAATAAAGACAAAAAGCCCCAAAAATATATCTAAGACATTACAATTTGTAATGTGTAGAAGATGTGTAATGTGTAGAAGAACAGAAAGTCCTCCATCATCGAATAAACAATGTCCAATGCATGAAGAAATCCAGAAGAAGACATTTTGGGCAGTTCGGTATTATTTGTGGGGACACTATTTTGCAGAGCGTGGGAGTCCTACTAGTAGTAGCCGGTGCTTGTTTTACAGCGCCGGCTACTACTAGTAGGGCTGGGTAATAATATAAATTTTAATAATAAAAAAAACTATGCCTAAACCTACCCTTAACCCTAACCTGTAAAACAAGCACCCCATCAGCGACCATCGACTCCCAGGCTCAGCAAAACAGGTAGTCCCATTATTTGTGAACATTTGTGTGTGCAGGGAAACGCGTGTTTGTTTTACCGTTCGTTGTAGAACTGCAGTGTGGTGTTCTCCGCGTACACTCCGTACAGCGGCGTCATGAGCTGCCGGATCATGGTCTGTGGTTTCTCCCGCTCATCCCGCCCCAGCATTCTGACGTGTGCCACCAGCCAGGCAACGGCACAGATGGCCATGCTGCACACCTTCCCCTTGATATTGTCTGTGATCTTCTACACTCAGGTAGGAAAAGGAGAGAAAGAGGGGGAGAGGAGGGATTCAATATGTTATAGAGAAGGGAATAGGTTATTAAGGATGAGTCAGGTTCAGCTGGCCAGACTCTTTAACATCCCAGACCCTGGATGCCCAAGGGACGTGCCCTTCCCTCACTATCTACTGGAAGCAAATATTTGACGTATTCTCTCATATGTGTGGAACAGTAATAACCCCTTCTTTCCACACCGCCATTTTTGGCATAATTCCCCCAAGCTGTTGTCCTGGTAGTTTGTAGTCCCTTTGTAGTTTGTCGAAGACTTTTCCTTTCATTAAACTTTTCCGGAGACAAATTAAAGGGACATTTCACTGCTGGAAGAAACTCCAGTCACTCTATGTAAAGGGTTTGACTGGATTGCTGGATTACTACAATGCCAATAATGCTTTGGTGCACTTACTATGACACACTAACTGGTGTTACTGTGAACTTTATTATGTTACTGTCACTACAGTATATCTTACTATAAACCAACCCCACCTTGTGGATAAGGGGACGGATGTCTTACTGAGACAACATGTAGTCCAGGAAGGAAGTGAGACCAGTGTCCGTGACACTGAAAAATCTAAAAAGACATATTACTCATATAAAAACCCCAGGAAAGGGTTTCTTGTCTTCCAAAAAACATTAAAATAAGATCTGGTTGCAAAAGAGGTGAAGTGGCCCTTTAAGGGACATGAAAGAAGAGGAAGGAAATAGCAGGAGACTCAAGTGGAAATTCAACTCCAGTATTGTGAATTCTGACTAAGATTACTCTCTTTTCGTCAAGCTACTTGTCGCTTGCGTGGGCTTCAGCAGAATTGGGCAGCGATAAGAAATCGCTAAGGACGTCAGCATCTGGGCAAGTTGTCAAACATGTCAGAACTCATCATTTCCACTGGTGACAATGCACATTTTTGAGTGATGAAACACAGGAAAAGGAAACCAAGAGAAAGTGGTTCATGAATATATGACAGAAGGTTGTGTCAACTTAAAAGGAAAAATGAACATAAAGTGTCTTAGTAAGGTTCTGGGCGAAAACGAGCTACCAGAACAGTTATATCTATGTAGCTGTCGATGGAATGTTCTTCCCATTTCAATATTTTTAAAATAATTTAAAAACAAAGTAGACCACAAACATGGCAACATAACAACTTAATACAATAAAGACATAAGAACAAAAACAATACAAATCAGAAAATACACACCAAATACAGTATATATCATCACAATATTGCAGCCAACATCTCTCCCCATAAACAGCTCAGCCATTTGGATCCATCCCCAGATCCCCTGGAATGTTCTTGCCAACAGTGCGATTACATCTTGCATTGACATTCTTAGTCACCTGAGGAAGAGCTGCTCTTAAATTTTTCCTTGCATATTACACTAATGCATGAGCATCACGGTCACTGAATGTGTAATCTCTCAAGACAGATTCTGCACACCTGTCGGAATCTGTTGTAGTAGGAATGAACACAAAGACGCACTACCGGAAGAGGTGGGCTGAAAGAGAGTGAATGGGCCGACATCAGGTCCCCAAAGGCAAATTCAAAGAATCCTTTCTATTTTGCTGATGGGTTCCCAGATTGCTGAATGTGTGACCTGAGGCTGATTTCACAAATGCCTTTTTCTGTAAATCTAGCCTGGGTCCACACCACATACCCCACCCACTCCACTGAGTGAACTGCTTCTTGGACTTCCAGAAGATACGATTTGTGTTATTGTTTTCCTTTCAAACGCTTTCAAGATCTTTCAAATAGCAATGCTGTGAAATTGTAGAATCTTGTAGATTCTATGCCATCCCGGTTTTAATGGGATAAACCACAACTTCTGATCCAATTTACTGATGCCTTTCAGATTGATCAAAAGGTAGAATCATGTCAATCACTGTTCATAATTACAACACTAGCCAGTTGAGCAGTCTTTGTGATTGAAGCTCCAGCCATCCATGCCTGAGTAATGAACCACATTTCATAGCCAGTCATTTAGATCAGGTTTGTCCTTTCATTTGTCACCTGTATAATGTAGACACCATGGGTGGTTAGGGCCTTTGAGGACATGTGTAAAGACCAATTGTCAGAGGTTTCATGTGCAACCTTCTCCCCCAAACCCTAGATACTGGGTACTACTGCCTCACTGAACCAAACCATAGATAGAGATGCAGATTAGAACATACCTGCACAGCCTCCATCGACAACACACCGCTCTCCCAGGCATTCAGAACTTCCAAGATGGCAGCTGGGGTGCTGAGGCAAATTTCGTGCCACTTCATCTGACTGTGTGCCAGAAATGCATGCAAATACCATAAAGACATTTCAACCATCAAATACCTGAAATAGCCGTCCTAGAATGCATTGTAAGCTTGTAGAGCTGCAATATTTGCTGAATGTTCACCCATGTTTGCCTATTATTATGACATGCTTAGAATAATAAATGTTGTGCCCACTGAAGCGTGTGATTATTTGAGTCTTTAAAATAAATAACTGTTGAACACTGGCATGATGAATGTTGAATGTAATTCAATCTAGAACAGGTGGCATTGAAAATATATGAAAGTGCTAAAAAACATATACCTCTGTCAAAATAATTGAGGCTAAATCTTAGTAAACAAGCAGTAGTCAACCCCAATATGTGGCAAATCGATAAGTACGCTAATTTTAACTAATTTTAATTGAACTTAGTTTTAGGGTCAACTTTATTTATTTTTATCTTCCAGAGGAAAGTATGTAGAACTCACACTAGTTTCATTTCAGTAGAGTTGTGGAGCAGGGTCACCAGACTTTCCACTTTACCAGACTCGGGTCTGAAGCAGGGGTGGTCTGGGTTCAGCGTCTTGCCCTCCTCTGGCATGCAGGTCTGCAGCCATGTTTCAAAGAAGGGCGTCTCCCCTGAGGGGCTGGGTTCTGACAGGATCACCTGCAAAATGAAATGCCACTCAAGCATGTCAGAGTGGACGTTGGTATAAAGGTTTGTACTTTTTTTTGTACTGAAGCTGCCGACAGCTGATTTTGTTCTGTCAGAAAAAAACATTTTTAATTCGGACTGTCTGCTGCAGTTGATATCAGATTTTTGTTGCATCGTCAAATTGATGCAAAATTCTCTTTTGCTGATTTACTTTAGTTTATTCAACTTACTGTATCTATAGGTAAACCAATCACATGTAAAGTTCTGTGTAACAATAGTAAAATCTAACTCAAGCCTATTCTCAAACAGAAAATGCATATTTATGCCAGCTACAGAAAAAGCCTAGTCATTAGTTGTAGCTAGTTCCTTTGAGTGCTCAGTGAAAACGTGGATCTCTGGACATCTACTGGAAATAGAGTGAAAGTACAGGTTGTTTAAGCTTTAAAAATGTAGTACTTGCATAACATGAAGTGCACAGGGCATTAGTTTGTAACAAACTATTGGCAGGCAAACCTGCCAATATAATGCTCCATGGTCCATGCCCCACACAGAACAACTTCCCCACTGGAAGGGCTCAGAGACCAATAGTCAACATTCAACAAATGTGAAGTAGGCACTGGATAGGGTCAAATAAATAATGAAATGGAATTAAGTATATACGGTTTAAGTGGCTAACCTCTGATCCATAGGTCTGCACCACATGGCACAGCATGAGGAAAGAGATGTCAAAGAGCAGGGCTCGAACGGAGGCCGACTTGGCTGCAGGAAGGGAAAAGGAAACACCTTCACACAAGCATCTCAATGGAAAAACTCCTATGCTGACATGATGACCAAACACACATTTCCCACATTAGAACACATCACTCTTAATATTGTGTCACTCACATCCTTCTCCGCTGATGTGCTTGGGAAACTCATTGAGCCTGCAAGGGCAAGAGAGACTATTAAAAGAGCATATGACTCAACAAAACTTACATCACAAGGAATTTCCGACGACCACCAAAAATATGTTGTGATGGCTTGCAGCTGTGTGGCAAACTTGGCAAATTCTGGGTCTCGTGTAAGGCAGCAGCACAATTATGACAAGCGAGAAGACTGGAGGGCGCTTAGTTCTTCATTCACTCCGCATATGTAGTTCAACAACCACATTAACTCACTTGATAAACTTCCGGGCGAATGATTTTAGCTTCCCAGTGGCGGCGGCTGCTGCCAGGAGCAAGTCAAGGCTCTTCCCAGACAACATGTGTCCCAGAACCCCCAGCAGGCCCTCGGGAGACTTGGAGTGGTCAGCGTCTACGGTCTAACATGCCACAGAAAGGAAAGGGAAAGAGATCAATGCGTTGATGCATGTATCCGGCTATGAAGCTGGCATTTATTCTGCCACGACTTTGTCTTCCAACTTTTTCAAGGGTTAAGATTTGTGGTTGCAAAGTCCATGACACCACCAAAGTACATTCTGAGATTTTACAGGTATATGAATGCTGTATAATCAACGGCCTCCACCTCCAGGCTCTCTACCTTGAGTATGTTTGTGACTGTGGGCTCAGCTCTCAGAATGAGACCCGGGTTCGGCTGGATGTTGGCATTTTCTGCTGTCTTCAGCCTTGGGGCGTACTCACTGTCCTCAGTCCCGAAGAAAATGTATAACAGGAGAGGGACAGATAGAGAGAAGGAGAGAGAGATAGAACAAGGTAGGAGAGAAACCAAACGTGACAGGACAAGAAAGAGGTCTTGATCCATGTTGAACAAGGGAGTTCAGTAAACAAAGCAATGGGAGAGGATGAGACAGAATGAAGGGAATTAGTTCAGGTAATAAGACATGCTTAGACTAAATTTGCTTACTGAAATGTACCGCATTTCGCTTTAGTTTTTCATCACACAGGATGGAACACATACCGCTTAGAGGTGAGGTTGGCAGTGTTGCTATCAGACAGCAGACCCAGCTTATTACACTCCTGCAGGAGCATGCTGAGACAGTCACAGCTGTGAAATGAGAGGGAGGGGAAATATGATCAATATGATAGCAGACAGGGGGAGGTTGACCATGCAATTTATAGTCATAGTATTGTAACTGTACATACTAGGGCGGCGCAATTAATCGAGAAAAGATATTTAGAATCAATAACCGACTTATAACCGGATAATCAAGATTTATTTTATATACACACTACAGGTTCGGGCCACTACACGGCCCTCACATCTAGAGTGAGGGTAACGATTAGAAATAATTCTAATCAATTGTATAATGAGCTTGAATTATTCTTAAATCATCTTTTATTAATCATAACTGAGGCAAAAGTTTGAAAGATTCATGATATTGATTTGAAGTAATATGGACCGGCCTTAATAAATACACTTGCATGTGTACTGTGTACATATACGAAAACGACAGTATACTATTGTAGTGAAAAGCCAACGCGGAATAGAACCCAGAAGGGGGAATGGATTCCATCCATGTAAATGCCAGTGATTTCTTTCCATTTAGCCTAAAGAACATGAAATATATTGGAACAATTGCCGTTCCAATATATTACAAAGATATTTGACAGGTTTAAGGTCTGGGCTTCTCAAGCATCTCAACAAACCACTTCCACATGGGGAGCATGGTGGGATAGTCATTCTGAATATTTCATTAAGCCCTTGTGGAAATGTGTCGAGCCTAACTACTTAATAGCAGTGAGTAGCCACAGTGCAGCGCCCAACTGTTGCCACACAATTAGAAGCACACACTTTCGTCTAGAATGACATTGTTGCCGTAAGATTAAGATATCCACTCACTGGAACAGGGCACTAATTAGAAACATTAATTAGAAAAGGTGTCCACTGACATTCGGTCATATAGCGTATCTAATGAACTGAAAATCTCTCTCAGAGGGCAATCTCAGTGAAGGCTGTGTCAAAATGAAGTTCATAATTATGATGGATGCTATTTTAATAAAAGATGGCAGAATGAACCTTTTTTTAGGGCACTTACTTGCATCTCTGGTCAGCTTTGTCCAGCAGTGGTGTGAGCTTTAACAAGTATTCAAAGCCAATGTTCATATCATCCATGAAGTCCTGTGGATGGACACTTGTTAGATGATGTCCAGCGAGGATAGTCATCACAAAGTAACTTAATACATAAGTTGTGGTTTTTGTAATGCATTACATTAGTTTTACTACATTATCATTTGCATCAAAGTTTGTTAGCAGTTTCTTTTTTTAAAATACTTTACACATAAATATGGGTTCCAATATTTCTGAGCAGTTTTTGAACTTTAATTAATCCATTCTCAGCATGCAGTACCATATCTTTTGTACAATATCAGAAGACGATGACGTCACTGAGTCAAGTTGTATACCTGTCCCTTGTCTCCCTGAGGGTACTTCTTTAGTCTGAGCAGAACCTGTGGGATCTATTGAGGCAAGAAAGAACTATATTAAAGAGGAAATGGGTAAATTTCTAACTGTTCTATTGGGAGTAAATCTGACAACACCAGTTTGATGGAAGACAGTAGGTCACCATCAGCAATGGAGACTGGTATCAATGTAATAAGACGCTGACCTTGAGGAACGTGAAGGCAGTCCATTTGAGTTCCTCAGTGCCCTCTGGGGACTCGATGAGGCCAGTAAAGCAGGCCTTCCAGATCTCCAACACAAAGAGAGGAGCAGGAATATGCTGCAAGGAGATACAATTTACAATTTAGGCATTTAGCAGACGCTCTTAATCCAGAGCGATTTACATTAGGCAAGAACAAAAGTATGGGAATACATCACATATGTAAAATGCATTTATCAAGAAACATGCGTAAGCTAAGAACGTAACTAGAACATATCTATATAATGACACAATGCAATTATTGTGCTGTCTACATGACATGCTATAAGTCTGTTTCAAATGCAACAGCACACTGACTTATTTAACAAAATACTGCCCCCTAGGGTGCCAACATTATGGCTACACTGTTAAATCAAAGGAATCAAATGGAGTTACAATAACACAGATTTACTCTTCAATTAGAATCAATTAATCTTGATGATATGGAGGAAGTGAATTATTTTATTGAATTTTCAGCTACAGCTGAGGGTCTATAATGAAATGATGTTCCACCATTGCTGGCATTGAATGATTAATATTGTGAAAGCCAGTGCGGCAATACGTGTGCCATCTCCCCACTGCAAACGTTGAATGCAATTTAAGTAACACAATCGTTATGCTAATGGTAAAGGACGAACTGATTCATCAAAATGTGTTGGGGGGTCTAACACCAATGTCCTCTTCAGTGAAAACTTTCACCTGCATTCTCTTGATCATCATCAACTGCTCCACCAGCGGCTGAGTCTCTCCTGTCAGGTTCATGGTTCCTTCCAGCATAACAAAAGCATGGACTGAAGGGAAGGAGGCGTGCAGTAGAGGCTCACTGTGACCTGACAGCATGTAGGGAATACTGGAGCAAAGAGACAACACTTGAATGCTTTGTGGCGTACACAGTGTACAAGAAGACATATTTCAGAAAAGAACAAAAACCGAAATCATCATCAAGGCTTCTTGAAATACATGCAATGCCAGCTGTTCTTCTTGGAACATCCGCCTCCCTATGTTAGACATTCTAAGAGCTTCTCCATTGACTGTATTGATATCAGACGCCATACATTGATCTTTCTTTGGTATTTTGTTTATTGAAATTGGAATGTATGCAAAAGAAATCCGGCGCATACTGCAGACTTTGTTGACAGGATTAGGAAGTGATTTTGGAGCTCTGACTTCAAATATCCATAATTTTAGGTGGAAAATTTGTAATTTTTCATTCAAGTCAATCAAGTCAAGCTATTGAGAATGTCTAACATAGGGAGGCAGGGCGGGTGAGGGGTGGAGTTTAGGGATCTGTCTATTTACTTCTCATAATTATCCAACACGATAAAAAAAACATTTTTATCTCTCTTTATAGCGTGGCTTCTTCAGGAGGCTAGCCGTTTGTAATATCTTGTGTGAGTTTGTTTGTCATCAGACTAATCATTTTAATCTTTAGATACACGGTTACTGTCTTTTGGTCCAGCAATTGCTTTAAAACGGCTTTTGGATGCGTGCAACTACTATGTACTGTTCAATCACTCATAGAACATTGAAAGTAAGTTGATGAATGTGAGGTACATTCCTGTCCGCCTCACCCCTTCACTAATGTTACGCTCTCTTCCAGCTTGGTTTGTAGCGTCTGATTGGTCACACTGTTGAGGCCTTCTGTCACTTTGAGCATTGCTTGCTCCACATTGCTCCAGGAACCTGTTGAGGAAAACCAGTGGAACCTTAATTCTCTCTTGTCACATACACACAGAGATTACCAGTACGCATGCATTTACAGTGCACAGTCACATACACACACAGAGATTACCAGTACGCATGCATTTTCACTTCAATAATAATACCTTGATCTTCCAGTCGAGCGATGTGGACCAGGGCTGTGTTCTTGTGGCTGCTCATCAGTGTGTACAGCCTCTCCTGGCTGGCCCTCAGAATGGCCTCTGTACTGGCTGATGGACCCAGCTCCCTCAGTCTGTCACAGTACCAAGCACAGCCCTGCAGCAGCCAAATCACAACCCCCAACAGAGCCCGGCAAAGCCCGATGCACTCCTCTGCCTTCCCGTAGCAGCTGCAGGGTGAAAAATAGAGACTCAAGTTAGCAGGAAGGGGTAAGGTAAATGCATCACAAAAACGGTGGTCAGGTGCAGAATGTAAAAAAGATAATCCGAAAAGAGAAAGACTTGCCCACTGCATTCTATCTCCTACCTAAACTAAAGCTTTATTACGGTTCAGCTTACATGCCTTCTTCAGAATATTACTTATTTAAAACGTTTTGCTTTAGAAGGACTGTATGCCAAAAACATAATGTAAGGTAGATGAATTAGGAGCTAGAGTACATTGCAATGTGCAGACTATGTTCTCGGGAAGATAGAGTAGTAATGTAATGTGTGACTGTCCTTGATGAAAACATCAACAGGATGTTCACACTGGCCATCTCTTAATCTCAGAAGTGACAAGTAATGATGAAAACTATTTTTAGTTCTGTGTGAGAATGTAACGTTAAATTAAAGATTAATTCAATTGATGCTGTTTAATACAGCATCAATATCACTGCAAACTAAACAGGTTGAGTTATGTTTAGTATTGAGCATGTCGTCTTTTCAGTTTCTGTAGGATTTCGCCACCCAGCTGATTATGTCAATGCTCTGCATAAAAACTTGGGAGGAGAAATTTAACTTTTACGATGAACACGGTGACTGATTTGGGAAATGGAGATACCATTAGGTGCAGGAGATAAAAATATGAAACTAATGGCGCAAGAAATCGTCTGCTACTGTATGTTCAAAGTCAAGACACAAAGTACTAAACTGTGATGTACCTGAGACGATGGCAGAACATGTCCATTATCTCCAACAGTGATTTGACACACAGCTCCCGAGAAAAGTCATCAAACTAGACGAGAAAATAATGGATGCAATTACTGAAGAAAAACGATTCACTTGCGTTACGGTTATGAGGCGGAATAGATAGACAGATACAAAATTCTAGGCATATCCTTACCTTACTGATGGCAGTGAGCACACTGGAATAAGACACCATCTAGAAAGAGGAATTTAAACATACATTTAATAAACACTTTACTTAAAGCCGACATCCTGAATTAAGCTCATGAACGCAATTTCTTGGTATGGTAGATGCTAATACAATAGCACATATGCAGCGAGTGGATTGGAAGTGTCCTACTCTTCCATCTTTCTCTTTGTACATTTATTAGTACAAATGTTTTGGGCATGCAGGATAAAGCTATCTTGCAAAAATAATATATGCAACATCCTATACAAGTATATATATAGTACAGTATAAGTATAGACATTTCCCCACTCACCTGGGAACTTATGGCATATTTGAGATAAGAGAGAATAAGTGGGTTTGGAGAGGGACCAATCAATGCCTGCTCCATAAGAGCTTCTGAAATGGACAGACAGACAACCAGAGGGATTTACATGGTAACTAACTAACTAGGTGCAATTTGCAACACTATATATTTTTTTATAATGGTATGAATATAGAGTTGCAATACCCTCCATTGACAGCCCATTGATCCAAATCGAATTTCCGGTCTGCTTGTATTAAACGACGTTAAACTCACCAACATCGCAGCTGTAGGGCAAGCTTGAATTATCCTCTTTCAATCTGCAAAGCGTTTGTTTCATAAAAAATCCACCGTAGACATGTTACGTGCTACTACGTTCTGTCACGAAATTCAGTGCAGGTGATTCTTTTTTTGTGTTGTAGTTTGGAAGCGCTCGTCGAAGTCACTGAACCTGCATAGTGCATACAACCTGTATCGAATGTGCACATACTGTAGGAAGCAGCAGCACAACCTGTTAATAAAACGAGTGCACACAAAATATCATGGCACAGAATTTCTTGACAGAAAGTAGCACATAACATGTCTACGGTGGATTTTTATGAAACAAACGCTTTGCAGATTGAAAGAGGTTAATTCAAACCCTACAGCTGCAATGTTGGTGAGTTTAACATTGTTTAATACAAGCTGATCGGAAATTAGATTTGGATCAATGGGCTGTCAATGGAGGGTATTGCATCTCTAGATAAAATTAATCCAATTATATAAAAAAATATAGTGTTGCAAATTGCGGCTACTAACAATGGCAGCCAATGCTGCCCATTCATTATCACCAACACTTGATTAATTGATGATTGAATACTTTAATAACAGTTTAAATTGCAAATTGTACAGTGGTATAACATACAATGATGCTAAAAGGAACACAAAAAGCCAAAAGGGCTTGTTTCCACTGTGGTCCTGTGTTTTCAATTCATCACTTAGAAAAAGGCACCTCAGTTCTGACCTGCAAGATTGAGATAGTCCCATGTTGCTCCCTTAGGAAAGTTTCTCTTGATGTTTATGGCCCACTGATAGTCACTCCAGCGTTCCTTCCATGCCTGAAGAATGGCTTGCTTCAAATTGACCACTTTCATCCTAACAGAAAGCATGCAGATAAAAGGTAAAATTACTCACACACACACACACACTCTCTCTCTTTGATTGATTGATTGAAAATGTTATTAACAGTTTGCAGAATTACAGTACATTTCAAGCACAAACTCAATACAAAGGCTCCTCTCTCTCTCTCGCTCTCCTACCTTGCACGCAACTAACGCAAACGCATGCATACATGACAAAGGTTTGTGTATTGTGTTTGTTCGAAATATATGCTGCAGCTTTTAATGTCACCGCGACTTTTAGGTTATTTGTCTTTTGACGTTATTATAATAACGTTATTATAATAAACACTTTCTTCTCTTTTACCAGAAGATGTTATTTGAACATCTGTACTTTGTAGTAATTGATGGTTTGTAGTATTCCCAAGTAGCCTAGTAATGAATTACAGTTACTGTATTATAATGAATGAATAGCAGGCTAATGTTAGCTAGCTGATGGGAAATGATCGATTTCATTGTTAACAGAGCATGCAGGAAATTATGAGTGAGTCTGGATTAAGACGTTAGTAAAAGCGATGCAATCGGTCATCACTTTTGTTACTAACCTGGAAATTGTAGTACGTCCAAACGGAACAAATCAATGTTTACACAATTTCGGAATCACGATTACAATACAACGAACGCCATCTTTCTTTGCGACATGTTACTGTCGCCAGCGCTGATTGGTCAACCTCCCAAAGTCTGAGTACTCGTCAAGCTGATTCGACAAAGATAGAACAGAACGCAAACTGAAAGGCACGATTATAATTGTGTTCCACCGCAGGGTGTCGCTGTCGTCAAACTTTTAATAGACAAGGCAAGTGCAAGGAGTAGATAGGGATAAATATGCCACCCTCCTAAAACGTTATGCTATGCATAGAGGAAAAAACGAATTCTTAACCTAGTGCTATAGTTTAGGCATATGACCAACGTTGGCCAGTGGTCACTCATCAAGTCCAATCTTCAGTAGGCTACCTACAACAATACGGTATTCGATCTGTTTCTACGAGGATTTATATTCTTTTAACCAATCAATCTCGTAAAAGTGTTTTAAGCAGTTAGGACATTCTTACAGTAGGCTATAGTAGCCAGGTAGCCTTGGATCAAGAAATACTGGCTAACATAGATGTATTTGATCGAGTCTGACCTTTACTTTAGTATTTACGATGAGCTATTACAGTATATGGTCTATGCACGATTTATTTTTATTTGTTTCTGTTAGAATCCAATATCCTCCAATTAATAGTGCAATTAGTCACCGAATTAGCATTGTTAATCAGACAAATATCCTCTTTTGTCATGCCAGTGTGCAGGCTATATTAAACCCAACGATGTGCTGCTGCATTACGTGCCAGGCAAGTGCAAGTGATAGATGGAACACATTGAATGCTTGTGTGTTTTGGGAGACAAGCTGACAGTGACTGAAACTTTCCACCTGTTTGTGTCAGCAGATGTCCCTGTCGTTGCCAGGCTTGGAGGTCATCATCACTCAGTCGATGCTGTTCTCTTCTCACAGAGTGGAGCATCTCTTTGATCTGGTATGATTTAGTGTGTTAATGGTTATGTTATCATGTTTATTTTTTTCATTTTTCATATAGGCCTATATGAATATATTTTTTCTCCAAGGAATTATTGCAGGTGATTTGGAATATACAGTCAAAGATGATATAGGATAAGATAAAGCTGTAGATGTAGCAGCAACAGCAGTAAGAGTCAAACAGAATATACAGGAAAGTGTAGTGAGATAAGAATACAGATAGCATTAAATTAATAGACTTTAGAGTCTGACCCTAAACATCTGACTGAGGTAACATTATTTGTAGTAATATTCTATCAATTCATATAATATACAATATATCACCACTCACCAATGAAGTTAATATATGCATGCTGTATTCTGTAAAATATTCAGAGTTACTGTACTTCTGGGACACAGTCACCAGAGTCACTGTAAATAGTTACTTTCCACCTCCTCTGTGTCAGACTAGGAGAGATGCTCTCTCTTCCTCATTACCACCACCACTATCAGCTGCTTTTGTGTGAAAATGTCCTGTATTGAGTCTCTCAACAATGACCTCCATTCTGCTTGACACTGGAGACTCTGTGCCGCTTGAAGCAGGGCCTGTGTCTTGGGACATGGTGATGTCAGCTAGTGTACTTGCTGGCATATGGAGGTAGATGTGGACGGGCGGAGGGATGGGGGGACAGTTAGGAGGAGAGAAGAATCCTGTCCCCATCTGCTTCCACTGTGAGGCGCATTAGAGAAGGGTGCTGACAGAGTATACTAAAGAGACCCCAAAGAGACTCCAGATACTGCTCCTAGCCTGTTCTCATGACTTCACCACTAGACGAGGCCTAGTAAGAAAGTGTCCATGCTGTTGACTCACTCTCAACGGTGTATTGTGCTCTAATCACAGAGCTAACCATTAGTAGGCATGGAGTGACTAGTACATGACAAAAAGGCAGACAACCTTTTTCATGGCACCAGAAATGTAATTTGGATAAACACTTTCTTCTCTTTTACCAGAAGATGTTATTTGAACATCTGTACTTTGTAGTAATTGATGGTTTGTAGTATTCCCAAGTAGCCTAGTAATGAATTACAGTTACTGTATGTATTCTTCTAAACAGCGTCTTTCTCTCTCTCTCTCTCTCTCTCTCTCTCTCTCTCTCTCTCTCTCTCTCTCTGTCACATCACTTTCTCTCTTCCTGACTATCTTTTTCTCTCTTTCCCTTTCTCAACAACGATGATGACCGTTGGGCACACAGAGGTAATTACGCAGTGTGAGAGCGAGGAAATGAGTGTGTGCCCCTCAGGTTGTCCACCTTGCTGTATCATGAATCAAACTCGATTCAAGACACCTGCTGTAAGCACTGAGAACTGAAGAAGAACAGAATGCCCAATTTATGCTATGTTGTATATCGGGAATAGCCGATCTACAAGCTCACCAAATGTTGCCGATGCAACACGTTAGATCTGCTATTTTCGGTGCGCGTCACCGTCATAAAACTAAGTATAAATCATGCTGAAGGGGAACATATCATGTCACCAAAACCTGAGGTACAGAATGAATCGGCAGGGTATCTGTGTACTAAGGTTCATATCATCTTGCCATTTATTGATTTCTTTTCTTATCTTCTTACAATTTATGATATATCTGTGTCCAGAGGAAAACGGAGGAGTCGCACATTGCATTTTGCATATGCTCACTATAACATATTTGCTTTTTAAAATTAAGATCATCCAACAGCATCACAGTTACTAATAGGGAGTACTTTTAGAGATGAAAGTGAGTGGCCGCTGGGTATAGGCACTTAGTTTGGTGCTGCTGTGCTTTATATAGCGCCATCACCATCATTTTACTGTCGGGGAGTTTTCATCCAGGACTAATTAACCAGACTATATGGACTCTAGGGCTGACATAGTTCATGCTGAGGACACTTAGTTGTATGCATCCTCTGAATGGCCACAGTAGTCTTATGCATAAGTGGAGTAATGCGAATAAAACAAATTCATGTCCAGACCCCAGTTGGCACAATCAAGTGTTACCTAGGAGCCACAGAAGGGGTCCATTCCCATGGGGTCTGGCCAGGGTGTCATTTCTTGCTGTTGCATAATTTAGACAGATCATCAACGCGTGATAAAGCCCCTGAGAAGAGAGCAAAAGAAACATCAGAATCTTATTTTGGTTTGCCCCATAAAACTAAATTACAGCCCTCTGAAAAAGAGGGAAAATTATAATTGTGGGAACACTAGCATTGGTGAGTTGGTGTCTGTGTTTCAGACTGTCTGGTTGGTTCGCCAGCTGCAGGCTATTTTTCCCTGGCCAGCAGGTCACGTGGCGACAGCCTCCATATGGTAATTAATAGGTTTTATTTGCAGAGGCCATGGGTGTGAAGGGAAAGGCTGGTGAACCAGTGACACTCACACTTCTGGGCTTTAGATTGCTGCTAATGGACCATTATTGAAATCCAGCACTGTCTTCTGCCCGAGGGTTAGCGAGGAAATCGATAGTATCAGAAGGTAATAATTATAGCTTTCAGTCAGATAACTCACGAATAGATTGAACAAATATTTATTATAGAATGACAATACAAGTGTGCATATAATATTTTATCTTGGCGTTCGGCTCTGCTACATTTTTTTCCCCCTGCTCGGCACAATTATACAACCATCATTAACCATTAAGAGCAGGGAGATCACAATTCCCCCCAACCCCCCCATGGGGAACAGGAATAGCACCAGTCCATAACACCATGCAGAGGAAGGAACGCAGGAAGAATCCAGTCTTAGGTGAGCTTAAATACCCCGCCCAATTGGTCATCTGATTGCCACGTCAGTGAATGACATGTGGGTCTTGCAGAACACTGAATGAGCCCCTCGAGTATACGGTATCTGACTGAACTAACTCCACAAGATACGTATTATTTGTTGTATTGTTCAGCTTTACTTAATGCAAGCGGCAAGCGGGCAGACCGCCTACAAAAAAATGTCATCTTGCTGCTATGATTAGATCATAGATGATATGGATGATTCATGAAATAGAATAGAACTGGATCAATGTAAACATACAATATTCCACACCCTGTGCAGTTAATTGATAAAATATTGAGTTTCAGACGGCTTGACAGCAGATATTCTATTGCTGTACAATATCCCTTGTCAACAAGTCAATTTGCAAGTTTATGATTCTTTCATAGGGAAGAATCATGTGCATTTCTTTTACACAATTTTTTTTCCTAGCATTTCTGCTTCATTGTTCATAGTGATAGTGAGAGAGAGTGATATGACCTGCAGCCATATATATATATATATATATATATATATATAGAGAGAGAGAGAGAGAGAGAGAGAGAGAGAGAGAGAAACAAATCATAGGCACAGTCTACCATCCAATTTCTATATTAATGCCTGAGACGTTTTGGATTCAATAGCAACGATCTCAGTTACAGGATAGCTTATCCCCACCAATCTCAGGCCCAGCAATGATGCACTGTCAAATTCTCAGTGTTCATTTAACTCCGGAGAGTGTACAATTGTAACCAAATGGATCCATGTAGTCACATCTATCAAGAGATGCGTCACAACACTACAACAACTGCAATCTCATCCCACTGTCCATATGTTCCTCATTAATGTTGCCTGTTACTAATCCTGGCATCGTTTCACCCAAACTATTTCTTGACCTCACTGTCACTTACCCACCCACCCAACACATACCACGCATGCATGCAGTGCATGCGGACACACACACACACACACACACACACACACACACACACACACACACACACACACACACACACACACACACACACACACACACACACACACACACACACACACACACACACACAGCGAACGCCTGATATGTACTGTACTGCCTCAGACCTATTACATAAACCGCTGAGTAATAAATGCTCTCAGCATGGTCTCCGTGGTCAATAGCAGCTTTGAGGCCCCATCCCCTGAGCTCAGCACAACTATTGGACACTATGTTAGTTAATCCCACATCTGTCACTGACTTAATCACTCAAACCTAAATTATTTAACCACTTAAGCCCTATTTTATACTTTGTCTTACAATGTGTTGCACAAAATTGTGAAAATAGCAGATGCAATTAAACATTGAGCATTGTTGAACATTTTCACCTATAACGATATGCCCAAAATAGAGACGCCAGGTTGAAAGTGGTTAAAAAACACTTGCTGACGGTGGCCTCTAATGCGAAATAGTCCAGGGTTTATTCACCAACTGGCGAAAAGCTTGCTAAAAACACTGATGACGGCGCTGCACTATTGAGCTATGCTTGATATTTGCTAAACTGTATATTTTGCCTTGCACTTCCACTCTCTGCCATATTGAATTACAGAAAACCATTCCATTGCAGTGCCAGGATAAATGATCATAGGTTTCTATATCAAAGGACCAAAACATTTCTTCAGCTCTAAGGAAGTAGAGGGAGGATGACCTCCCTTACAGTTGGAAGTGGAACCGCATTGATTGGACTGAGCCGGCTTCTGGCCCGCGCTCTTCGGGGCCAAAAGGCCCCTGGCCCCATTGGTTGTTTGTGTGTCACAGTGATTAATTGATGAGCCGTCTTGAATAATTGGCCCGAGACCAGGGAGTCATCTGTGTGTGGTGACATGAATCTTGATCGCCATATTAGTTAGCTCGTCATCGTGATGTATTACCCAGGCTACCAGCTTGACGAATTGATTAGTCAGACCTGGGTTTTGCAATACGTACTGTATTTTGGTACACCACAAAATTGTTATGCTCAGCTCTGCACTTACTCGGACACAGTATACAGTAGAATCAGTACACTGCTTATATTTAGTGTTGTGTTATCTTCAGACTGGGTACTCACACATACAACAAACAGAACAAATGGAAAACAATGTCTTTTACAATAAGATTTTTAATTGAATAATTTAATGACTTTGTATTATCCATTAAAATAAAAACCCAGCAATAGACATTTTACCGGGCATAGGAAGACTTCTACAGAGGTCAAAGGTTATCCAATCATCCCTTTAAGAGAAATACCTGTTTAATCATGAGCTTCTGTGCTGAAATGATTCAAATGAAACTAATTAATCATTGACGACTGAGACAGGAATCCCTTTGCTGCCTCTTAATAGATGATTTTATCAAATTATAGTGATTCAAAAAGGACAAATTGATTATGTTCTATGTGAAAGAAATAGTATTAAAAAAAGAACTGAGTATAAAAATAAATGTATTGATTTGTGTATCAGTTTTCTATTTAAGTAGTCTATGTACTCTAAAGGTCCACAGTATGTACCTGCTGTACATACACATTTTGTGTTTCTGTTAAAGGGGTCAGGTAGTTAACAACTGTGTGTGTGTGTGTGTGTGTGTGTGTGTGTGTGTGTGTGTGTGTGTGTGTGTGTGTGTGTGTGTGTGTGTGTGTGTGTGTGTGTGTGCGTGTGCGTGTGCGTGTGCTTGTGAAATGGATGCATGAATGTGCATGATGCAACATAGAAGCTGATGATGATTTAACATTTTTTCTGCCACTGAATTTTGTGAGAAGTTACAGAGGTTTCACACATCAGGATATCAGAGCCTTCCCAGAAGGCATGTAGGGACAAGAAGGCTTCATTCATAATCCAAAACAATGCTCTATGTATTTTACTGTATCCTAAAAGTACGAAAAAAAGGAGGAATAAAAAGAAACACTATCGAGAAGTATACAGCCAATTGTACCCTTGAAATCAAAAGAACACTGGGAATATTATCAGTCATTGTAGCCAGCTGAATGACCATTCTATGGTTCTCCTGTTCATGCTTGTATGCTCCTCTTTATGGATATCCTATGCGTTCCTCCTTTTCACAGATTGGTTGGGTATTATTACGAAAGAAGTGAACAAACGCTGTCTCCCAGAGACATGAGAGCCACATTTATACACTGTATGTGCAGTTTCATATAGCAACAATTTCTGGTTAGGCATTTGGAGCAAGGGGTGAATTTTAAATGCTACTACTGTCCATGCCAAAGATGTTTTTCTTTTAAATAATACGTTTGTCATGCATCATAGTTTTCTTTCTTAAGCTATACACTGGTAACAAAGGACTTAATCTATTACTGTCACAAAATGATCCTTCTAAAAGCTTTGTCTTGATTTGGTTTTTCATAGTTTCTGCTTAAGGTTAATGGCCTATTTAAAAGTGACTACATTTGTAAGTAGACTAGCAGGAGGCCATATAGCCTATACAGTATGGTTCTCTCTCTGAATATGACCATTCATAATTTACAATCAGTCCAATTTGGAAAATCACTAAACATTCTCTGAACAACTCTCCAAACATGTTGCTTCAAATCTGATTGTTGAACAACTGTGCACAATGAAATCTCATATATACACAACAAAATACAGTAAAATACTTTCACTGAAGAGTGTGGACTAGTCCATACTGGTGATGATGTCATCGCAAATATTGTCCAGTTATTATTTATGATCAATTTGCACATTTATTAGTACTCCAAAGAAAATCATCAAGGAGCTTGCGGTTAGATTGCTGTTTTTCTGGAAGGTGCATTTTAGTGTTTATTGCTTCAGTCCAGACAATGGGCTAGTCTTTCTCTCTCTTGTATCTTTGTAGATGCTGTGGAACTGTGCAACTTAGATATGCTGTGTTTCTACTGTTTATTATTGTAATTGTCTGCCCGTGGGATTCAAGGACCCAATGAGTAAAAAAAGGAGATAGCTATTACTTTCAGGGCTGTTTTACTGTCATTAACACATTATGCACTGCATATTATACGTTGTAGCCAAACTTAATCTACACATTCATACGTGAAAGGATCTGGGTTTTTGATTCCTTATAACAATCAGATGGGTTTTATTGAAGGGGGGGGGGGGGGGGGGGGGGTCATAATAACCCATTCAGTTAGAACAAAGGATAGCTAACGACATGAACAGAAATCAAATTGAGCCACTGCTAATGCAAACTGAATTGAAGACACAAGGGGAACCATGGAGATGTTTTTAACTTTCATTTGACAAAACAAAGTGTTGGTGTGCTGTCACAGTTACCCAATGATGTTCATTTGGCATTATTGGTAGCTACATTTCACTGATGGATGTATGGAGGAGGGGTACCAGACAGACACTAAATCATGCAGTTAAAATTCAACCACAGACTCCTGTCATGCCAAATAAATATCTCATGAAGGGGGAAAACAATGTTTCTTTTTTAAAAGCATGCTTTAAAAACAGTTTTAAAATAACTGAAATAATGACTATCAACTTTGTATAATTGCTTGCCAAAATATATCTGATAAATATAATAACTACTCTTCGGCATTAAGTTTAGGCAACATTTTAATTGCAGGCCATTGCTACCCCACTTTGTATTACGTAATGACTGAGGCAATTCATTACATCATTTCATTTCACACAGAACTCCATAGAATCTATGTCCCCTGATTTCGTTAGCGATATGCATAGATTTATTTTTTTATAGAGAACAATAAAAAAAATTATGCCATGTTCTTACTGTCACCATTTTAGTCTGAGAAGAAGGGAATTATCTTAGGAATTCTAAAATGTTGTCAAGCTATAGTTCTTAGCTATTCTGGGTAACCTTAAACGTAACAACATGTAAGGTGCACGTTTCAGGAGATACAAAATAATGTCTTCTATTCATATTCTTATTAACATTTTTTATATAAATCCTAGGTATTGTAACCTAGATCTGGCAAGAAACATTAATAATATGCAATTCTATGAAAAATATAATATTCTATTTTGATCTATACACCACTATTCCTAGCCTAAGATTTAGACTCTCGTAGATGTATTTATCCATTGTGACATTTTCAATCTACGAGAGTCTAAGCCTTCATTACCCATGTGGGTCATCGAATTTGTCTCCCCGGACCTAGAATTGCTAGAATTGCAAAATCTAAGGTGCTTACATTGCTGCCCTACTTCTCAGGTTGAC
Organism: Electrona antarctica; assembly: GCF_951216825.1. Taxonomy (NCBI): domain Eukaryota; kingdom Metazoa; phylum Chordata; class Actinopteri; order Myctophiformes; family Myctophidae; genus Electrona; species Electrona antarctica. The sequence continues at coordinate 24,418,590 of NC_136805.1, forward strand.
CTGTGATCTGCATTTAAAACTCGTAGATGCGTTGTTTTCAATTTAAAAAAAAAGGGTTTTGATCAACTCTGTCTCGGAATCTGTCATCCATCTTGGATCTCTCCTCGTCTCCCACGATGAGTGCAACTGGCTGCGCAAACCTGACCGCCAGGGGTCCTGTTGGCTAGTTTTTTATTCCTAGGATCGCGCAGGCAAGGAGCGCTCGTTTTACCATTCCGGCCACTTCGCCCCACCCTACTACTAGTAACCAAGGAAAGCGCCGCCCGAGCGGGCGGAACCTCACCTTCTAATACAAACACAAAACCCCATTCTGCGACTTGCAATACCATGTTTCACGCTTCACCTGTTCGTGCCCCACTGCCGCCACCTCTTTTACTACCGCGGATTTTTTAATAGTTTAGTACGTTAATAGTTTTTGGATTAAGGTTGGTGAGGGGTTCGTTAATAGTTTTTGGATTAAGGTTGGTGAGGGGTGCATTAAAAGATTGGATTAAGGTTGGTGAGGGATGCGTTGCTCCCCTGCTTGCGGTTATGTTTAGGTTAGAGTTAGAGATAGGGTTAGTAGTTTTTGGATTAAGGTTGGTGAGGGGTGCATTAAAAGATTGGATTAAGGTTGGTGAGGGATGCGTTGCTCCCCTGCTTGCGGTTATGTTTAGGTTAGAGTTAGAGATAGGGTTAGTAGTTTTTGGATTAAGGTTGGTGAGGGGTGCATTAAAAGATTGGATTAAGGTTGGTGAGGGATGCGTTGCTCCCCTGCTTGCGGTTATGTTTAGGTTAGAGTTAGAGATGGGGTTAGTAGTTTTTGGATTAAGGTTGGTGAGGGGTGCATTAAAAGATTGGATTAAGGTTGGTGAGGGATGCGTTGCTCCCCTGCTTGCGGTTATGTTTAGGTTAGAGTTATAGATAGGGTTAGTACTAGTCATAGAGTACTAGTAGGCATAAACACTTGTGTGCGGTCCAAAACACAGCCCAGCGCTTCCTACTCCACTGACAACCAATCACAGCGCTCCTTGCCTGCGCGATCCTAGGAATAAAAAACTTGCGTCCTGTAAAAAGGAGTTGATCAAAACCCTTTTTTTATTGAAAACAACGCATCTACGGGTTTTAAATGCAGATCGCAGGCCAACCTGAGAAGTGGGGCAGCAATGTAAGCACCTTAGATTTTGCATTTGTACATGTTAAGAGCAATTCTAGGTCCGGGGGGAAATGGGTAATGAAGGCTTAGACTCTCGTAGACTGAAAATGTCACAATCGATAAAGTCTAAATCTTAGGCTAATTTCGCCCTACAAAGCCAAAGTGCAGTAACTACGTTGGATACTCCGACTTATTTGTGTATCCCAAGGTCAAATTAGCCTTCATGACTTTGGGGGGATAAACAGTTACCTCAAGAACATATTTACAATTTGTGTAATATCACTTATTTGCCCATATCACATTTGGTGGACCAGTTGAAACACTTTTAAACCCAATATCAGCCAATTCTATTTTCTGTAGTTACTGCACTTTGGGTATTTTGTACATGAAGTGATATACGTAGGCCCAAATTACGATGTTGGCTTATAAGGATGTTTGTTTTAAGGGGGGGAGGTATTTAATGTCTAAAAATAATTAAATAATGTCTCTCATGTACATTTCAGTTAATTTCAACATCCTCCTAACTTCTCTTCATAGTGCAAGTGATGTTGCCTTCGATCATCACAATGGTAGATTTGGAGATCATACCAATATTAAAATGACGATGTATTTATTTTGTTTTCAGTGGCTCACGGTCAGATGTTTCATCATTTCATTGCATTTGAATGCTGCAGTGCATGTATTTTCAATGTGTCATTGAACTCAGCTCCAGCAAATTCCATAAAATATAGCTCAAGAGAAGCCTCGTTTTTATAACACTATTTTGTGCCCAAGAGCAACTTGAAATAGCAAATAATCTTTTTAAAGATGTTTTTTCTTTTTCGAAAACGATTCTCCACACAAAACATAACTTACCTAAGCAATGTATTTACATCTAAGATGTGATTATAAGATTTTGCCATAATGGCTTTTTGATCCACTATCATTGAACACTCTCAACTCAAAATGACCATATGAAAAATAGAAGAAAAAAAAGATTCAAGTTTCCATGAAGGATGAAGGTCTTTCCCTAGCCTTTTCCTTACTTGTGGACATTCTTAACCACAGTTGTCTGAGCTGTGTACTCTTGCTTCCCCCCATTCCTTATAGTTATGTCCCTCTTCCCTTTCATTGATGTCCTATTTCCTTTACATATCACAGTAGTCAGCTTTTCCTATGGCACTTTGCATTGTTATGCATTTTTACCCTTGATAGAGAAGGTTAGTCAAAGTTGCCCCCTTTGGTCAAAACGATAAAGGTCATATTTCTGACTCTCTACGGTATGACCTTTGATCCAGTGCCCTGTTGGCCTGTAGTCGTTCAAACTCATGTCGACTGTTCCGGTCTGGACTGAGGTTTGCTAGCGCTCTGCCAACACCAACCACGTCTTCTTCTTCATCCTCATCCCGGTTTAAGAAGGCCAGCTCGTTCTCGTAGCAGAAATTGGAGCCGGAGCTGGGGACCAGAAACTTGTTCTCCACAATGTCCTTGGCACTGCAGCGAGGGGTGGACGGCACCTCATACGTTTTGTGAAAGTGAGAATAATCCACCTTATACACGTTCTTCTCCTCAAACAATACTGGCTCAAACCGATGACCCCAAAGGACCTCAGAGGCCAGGTAGGAGCTGCGGGCTTGCGTCGTCATAGCTGTTGCCTCGACCATTCCCTCCAGGATGACCACGATCTCAAAGTCCGCTGTCTCCAGGTCCTGTTTGCTGATCCCAAATAAAGGGCTATCCTCGTCAATCTCGTGGAGAATAGTGATCGGCGAAACTAAGAAAATCCTGTCCAGCCCTTTGTCAAAGCCCACATTGATGTCTAATTGGTCTAGTGGAATATACTCCCCCTCATCAGTGATCCGAGGTTTCATGAGCTGTGCCCTGACATGGGCCTCAACAATGTGACTCTTGCGAAGATTTCCCACCCTCCACATCAGACATAGCTTCCCATCCCGCATGGCGATAACAGCATTGTGGCTGAACAGCAGTGTTTGTGCTCGCTTCTTAGGCCTCGCCATCTTCGCCATGATGGCGCCTATCATGAAGCAGTCGATGATGCAGCCCACTATCGACTGGAAGACCACCATGAAGACGGCCACTGGACACTCCTCGGTCACACAGCGGTAACCGTAGCCGATGGTAGACTGCGTTTCAATGGAGAACAGAAAGGCGGCCACAAAGCCGTTCACTTGTAGGACGCAGGGAGTGAAGTTGTCATCACCAGCAGGGTTATCCAGGTCTCCGTGTAACAAGGCGATGACCCAGAAGGCCAAGCCGAACACCAGCCACGAGACGACAAACACCAGGGTGAAGACGACTAGCATCCACCGCCAGCGGATGTCCACGCAAGTGGTGAAGATGTCAGCCATGTAGCGCGACGACTTGTCTTCCATGTTAGAGAACTGCACGTTGCACTGCCCGTTCTTCTTGACGAAGCGGTTGCGGCACTTGCGACGCGTGTGGATCTTGCCATTGCCAAAGCCGTTCATGCCATGCATGGTGGTGAGGCGTAGGCGCTCCTCCTCGGATGACACGCTGTTGAAGCGGTTGATCCGCCCCACGCTCATGCTCCCGATGCCACCCCTGGCATGAAGGTCGGAGCGGGAGGGCGGGCCTGGAGACCCAACGTGTGATGACAGGCCCCGCACACCTGGATCACGGGCCAAGCTGCATCTCAGGCCGTCAGGCACCTCCTGTTTGGATCCAGCCAATCCCTGTTGAGAGAGAAGAGCGATGCGTGAGTCTCTAATCGTGATATCACACACAAACAACTGTCAGCAAACTTGAACTCTTAAAACTCTTTGGTCGGTGAATTGCAAACACTTGCTTTGCATAAGTATAATGTGTGCGCACGCACGCACGCACGCACACACACACACACACACACACACACACACAATAATTATAATAAGTGCTTTACATGAAAAAAGGAAACGGTTAAAATTGTTAAGTAAATTTGTTTGTTTATTATTTGTTTATTTATGATGGCATTACTCTCCTCACGGTAACACGTACCCTATCTGACTGGGCTCATCCCTTGTTGCGATGATTGAGTGTGTGACAGCGAGTTGGCTTGACACACTTTGATTTGATTATGAAGCAGGTTGGCTTCAATTATAAATCTCCAGCTGTTTTTGTTTTACAATGATTTGTAGCATCACTCATGGTAGTCACTTACGGCTAGATTAGATTGCATGTATTGTACTTTCAAGTACACTTTCAATATATTGTACCCTATAAATGTTATCACACTATTACAGCATGACAAAAGTATACCACTCTGTTATACTTCTCTTCTCTTTTCTTCATTGAGGTCTAAATTTGTCGATGTGTTGTCAGCATTGTATTTTCAGGTCGAAGGCGTATGTGTGTCTGACTGTGTGTGTTTAATCAAGCTCCCAAGGGGATGACATGTGTGCCGCTGACTCCAAGGGGCACACAGCCCCAGATGCTTCATACAGCAATGGGGAAAGAAGGACTTGTTTGGCCTAAAAGGGAGCATTTTCTGTCACTACTGAGCCAAGATTCAAGCTCTATTTATTTGACCCCATTCTGTAGAATTTGCAGCATTATTAATCACAAAGACACTGTAAAGATTTATAGCACCTTCCCTGGGTGCCCTATACAGGCAGATAGGTAGAGTGATTACTCTCCTGTGCTGTGCCCTCTATTACATATTTACTGTAATTGTCTAACTTTAACTTACAGTAAGATAGTTTAGGTGTAATCACATGCACACACTACTTGCCTAGTGGACTGTCAGAGGGCACAGATCCAAAAGTATCTTGTTACAACTATTTGTCATCGAATATATCAGTAGTGATTTACAATAAGTGCAATAACAGTAGAGTAAGCTAATTTCCAAAATTACAACTAGATAGGTGTGCTCAGTAGAGTGCAAATCTCTATCTACAGCCATGAAATAGTAGGCATCATGTGATTATGAGTTGCACAGTCTCTCTCTCTCTCTCTCTCTCTCTCTCTCTCTCTCTCTCTCTCTCTCTCTCTCTCTCTCTCTGGCAGACGTAATCTGTCCAGTCAGTGCACTGGATGCTGAGGCTCAGGGTAGGCATGCAGAGCAGGGTCAAAGTGTTCTCCCCTAGGGTGCAGCTGGGCCGAGCCCCTTTGGGTTCAGCCAGGTTTTATCGCTTGGCCACATTCGTATGTCCATCTGTCGCCCTGCCCGTCTCCCTGATTTGGGCCCTGAAGACTTGATAGCCCACTGTCGTGCACTCCCAAATCCCTGTGGCCCTGCTGTCTGCCGCGCACACACGCTCATGCTCGCTCACAGTAGCACGCTACAACTGTTGATCTGGAGTAAACATTACCGCATTCTCAATAACCTTAACCCATTTGGGGAGAAACAAAGACAGTACAGGGAAATATAGATAGGTGTTGTGTTTCACTCATATGCTTTGAATAGCTCTTTTTCACAATGTCTCACACTACACATTTTTTCTCAATTGCACAGCTGTTCCTTCTCAAACTAGATCTCCTGTCATGGCTTTCAAACATGCAAACACCTGAATAGAGCGTAGGAGCTCAAATTGCAATTTAGCATCTGTTTGGATGCAAATATTGCCAAAGCAATTGAGTGTGTTCCCCTTAAGGCACCACATGCTTAGTGTCAGGTGAGCATGGATCATTGGATGCGTAATGCAGTGACTTTGTCGACTCAATGATAACATCGAATTGAAGCCAGCACTCGGTCTCAGTGCTTCACTTTGTGTATCTTTTGTGCGAACTGGAACGGTGCATGCATGACCTGGCCGGCACTCCACAGCCAGCAGTCTCCAATGTCCATATCATACTGCTGTAGTGTGGTATCAGATGTCTAATGAATTGTTCAAATGAAAGTAAAAACCCCTCACTGTGAGCGCAGAGTCATTAGATAAGTGCCTTGGACTAGTCTCAACCCAAGAAAACATTTACTGTAGGTAAATGTAAATAAAGAATATATGTGGAGAGGTATTTAAGTCTGGCATCCCCTGGGAAAAGTTGTGCTTGTCTTATTTTGCATGTGCATACAATCAGTTTATTTTAGAAACCTGTTGGCAGGTCAGCATTATTAAAGCTATATTGCTAAAACAACCTTTTTTTGTTTTTTGTTAAAGAAATATATTATGATCATTGCTATAGAATTCTCCCCAAATCTCCAGCTCTTTAACAGAAAATACATTTTCAGGTGGGTTGAAAATTCCATCCAGTCAGGAGAGAGTACCAATTCATCAGCTTGAATCTATTGTTCCAGTTCAAAATTTGTCTGCTCATTCCAAGCATTAGTTTTGCACGAAAAACACTCCTTGGCCATAGCCGTCATCACAAATGTGATGAGGTCATCACATTTGGACACGTTTGTGCAAGTGGCTATGGCTGAATTTAGGCCAAGGAGTGTTTTTCAAGCAGAGTTAATCTTGTAAACCTTTGTGATGTCAGAACATGCCCATATATGGAGTTATTTGTCAGGCATGCCCTAATATGGAGTCTATGCAGATGTCAGAACATAATTGTGATGTCAGAACAGACCAGCTCCATATATGGAGATATAGGGGTGATCAAGTCCGATGCCTGGGCAAAGGCTTTTGTGCTGGTTCTGGACAAACGGCTATCCGACGGACTCAACACCGGGAACTGCACTCCTGTGGTGGTGTGGAACGCGAGTTACGTGGATTACAGACGTACGTACAGACGTACACACAGAGTTGTGGTATAGATAGATTATTATTATGTTATTATGTTATACCGTTTAGGGACAGTGCCTTGTGCGTAATTCACGGGTAGCGGGTAGCCTACTGCTAAGGCCTCGCCCAAGATGGGGCCCTCAGTAGCAATACATACTGTACATTATTAACACTTATTAAACATATATATGTACTGACTGCACCTTTTAATGATACAGTAACATAGACCAGGCTTTGACATTATCAACAGTTGCAAATGATTTGCCTTAATTCTAAGTATAATTTAGTACAGGTGGTAAATTATACACAGTATGAAACCCTCATATGGAGTGCAGTGTGAAATGACATCAAATCACAGAGTAAATCATACGCCATCATGTTTCTTGATGGTCACACATTATTGAATTTTTCTTCTTATTTTATATTTCTTGGCTTTCTTCTTATTTTCTTCTTTCTTCTAATTTTCTTCTTTCTTTTCTGGCTTTTCTTTTCTGGCCCTATATATTTTGTTGTATGACAAATAGACAACAAAAACTCATGAACTTGTAGATCTGCTGTTTTTGCTAGTTTCTAACATGTTGGATTTTATTTTTTACATATATTAGTATAAGTTTCACCTTTGACATGCCCAAAATAGGGACGCCATGCGCAGGTTCAAAGTTGTTTAAGGATCCCTGGCTAATAAGACAAATATGCCTTAAAACGTAATACTTGCCCTCTATAAGTAAAAAATAAAAACATCAATATTTTATTTCTTTCATAAATAGAGAACCTTTCACTCAATAGGGATTGCTCCTGTCGCAAGTTGATGATGTCATATGTCCATGTGTGGTCCATGCAGCCCTATACACTGACACCACGCTAGACAGGAACGCCCAAAAACGTCACATCCGGTTTTAGCCTGGGGTAAGAATTTTCTATGGCTGCCAATGCAACTTGGTCCAATCCTTAATCACATACGGACAAACATCTATGCCGATGCTATCTAACTTGCGGAGGTGGCGTGCCTTGTCCACGGGCAACAGATCTTTCAACGTATGGCATTGCAAAATACGTTTGATAATCGCTACTCTGCTCAATATTGTTTTGAAAATGCCGCAAATTGCATTGCAGTGAACGAGTGCAAATCACAACTTCCCCCGGTTGTGGGCGGAGTCACAGTTTGAGGCGCTGTTTACACGCCGTGGTGTCAGTGTATGGAATGCATACTATGCTAATACAAAATATTTAAAATATTGCTTTGATGCCCATATTAACCTTAGGAAGTATTAAGTTGTTTTTATTTGCATATGCATTCCATACACTCCATAGGACTAGACCATCCTGAAGATATGACATCATCAACCTGCGACGAGAGCAGTCCCTATTGAGTGAAAGATTCTCTATTTATGAAAGAAAATGTTGTATTTTTTATTTTGTAATTTTTGTTAGAGGGCAAGTATAATGTGTTGGCCAGGGATCCTTTTAACAAAATGCATGAGTGAGTAAATAAGTAAATAAATGACTTGGATACTGTCAATTTAAACAATTACAGCAATAAAAACAAGATGAATCAATGCTTTCTCATAAGATAACCTATACATTCTCATATACTTTATCATACATTGTCATGGGTGAAGGGAAGGGTCAAGAGGAATATGATAACAATGGCTCAATTAATACCATTGACAACAGGTTATGTAAAATACTGGAGGGGGACAGGGAAGGAACAATGGCTCGTAGTAGGATAGGGTTTTCCATCTCAAGAAACCAAACTCAACCACTACAATCCCTGCCCACCTCCCAAGGCCATTGTAAAGGTAGAGTCGAAGCTCAGGTGTCACTGTATTTTCCTATAGCTCGCCATGCGGCACTCATCTCGTCTCAAGTGACCGACAGGTATTTTCTTTTGGAACGGAACACTGCTTCGCTATGCTGTGACACAATCTGTTTGGAGATGCACTGTTTACAAAATGCAACCCTGTGCACAAATGCAATTCAACGCCATGCGCCATCGTACTACAAAGGATAAATTAGGCTTATGAGTTACAGCCACAAGGCCCTCCTAGTACCCCCCACATCCACCCCCAGCCAAAATGATGCATTTGCTTTGTATTTGCTTTGTATTTTGACTCAGTATGTGTATACAGTATGTGTGAGTGGTATAGTCATAAGATGACGTTTTTGGTTTGATTGCTCTGTGAATATCAACGATTGTATTTATCTAACAGCTACAATATGCTTATTGTAAAAATGATATAATATGATTTTAGTTTTGTTTTACCTAATAATTTCAACAGTACACGTGTGTGTGTGTGTGTGTGTGTGTGTGTGTGTGTGTGTGTGTGTGTGTGTGTGTGTGTGTGTGTGTGTGTGTGTGTGTGTGTGTGTGTGTGTGTGTGTGTGTGTGTGTGTGTGTGTGTGTGTGTGTGTGTGTGCGCATGCATGCATGCATGTGTAAATAATAGTAACAGTGTCAGTGAGAAACAAATAAAACATGGATACAATACATGGAGAAAACAGTTTTAAGCATCTTTTGTAGGAAATGGCTTTTACCAGGTGGGAGAGCCTTTATAATTTTTTACAAATTTGGAAATTGACATCTGCATGTGAGATGTTTAGGATGATAAAGATCTGAAGATTTCTGCAGCCTAAAGCTAATGTATCCTTGTACAGAGGTCATTTTCATACAGATTTTTAGCATACATTCTATAATACTTGATGATCTTGCTTTTTTTCTTTATTTACAAATTATTATGCTATGGTTCACAAATACTGTAATCTAGCATACACACATATACCATACACTAAACTACCATTTACTACCACATGAACCATACTGTATATACTTTGTTGATCAGAGTCCCCCCGGGGTGTACTGGCCCCCTCCTGATTCCCTCTACACCAAATTTCACCAAAAATAGCCAATCTACATTGTGGTTTCATCTCATACTAATTTATTTAACATTAACTATGCTAGAGAGAAGCTGGCGAAAGTTTGCATGGTGACATTGGTCCACGAGAGACCCATCACCCAATATCAATGCATCCTCTCCATCCTCCACGTATTATGATAAGCCAAAATCTATCTTATGTTTAAAGTTTAAACTAATAAAGAAATTATAAGCTTGTGATTAAGAGCATATGAGCCAGCCAGCCTCAGTGCAGTAATGGAGACACTGTAGATTTTCTTCTAAAATGATCATTTATCCTCACAAATAGATTTTATTAGATGTAGTGTGTCAGCATCATTCCCTGTCAGGAGATGGAGAGCCTGTCACATAATCACCCTCAGTTAACAAAAGCAACCAATGGCCAATCAATGGTGAGTTAATTTCAGAGCCATCAAGTAATTTATGTTCACTGAATCAAAAACGAAAAGCAAAAATAACACATGATGCCATATTGTCACCTCACTTTGAATAAAGGAATTAGACTGTGTGCTTGTCACGGAATCATTACGCTTATTTCACAGTTGCCTTTCTGCACTGGTTGCCTGGTGCTTTTGGAACTGATTTTAAGATTTAACTGATTTATATCTGATTATATCTGATTATATCTACCGTAACACTTATTAATCACATCGCAAAGCTCTTAACCCCTTACCAGCCAGAGCATGACATCCTTGACCTTAAACCTAAATGCTGTTTTGAAATAGTGTTGTGCGACGATAACAATGCCGTATTTTCCTCTGGCATCAACACCTTTTTGCATACATTACCCAGGGCCTGGCCTGGGCTGGCCGAGCGGTCCAGGCACCTAGGCTGATAATCCAGCCTGACGGTGTGTCGCGGGTTCGAGTCCCGATCCCGATGATCTTTGCTGCGTGTCTTCCCCCCCCATCTCTCTTCCCCTTTCCTGTCAAACTATTGTAAATCTATCGATAAAGCCTGTCTGTCTGTCCGTCGATAGTTCCGTTTTTCCATAAATGTGCTTTGTATACATATATGTTCAGTGCTTATTTTGCCTTATTATTCATGTATTCTATATTATTATAATGCAATAAAATTGAATATACCATATCCATTATTATTCCTTAATTTATTTATTATGCTACTGTTTGTAAAACACTTTATAACTTTGTTTGAAAAGTGTTATATAAGTAACATTGTTCCAGTAGATTTCAGCCATGGCTCACAATCACAGTTCAGCCAGAACAACTCACACACTGTAAATATGAAGCGCTTGTTTTAAGAAGACCACCTGTGTAGATGTATTGGGAATTAATGGGAGAAGGAGTTTGTCTTTCATTACAGCTTTTCTATACCCAGTCCAAAGAAATCCAACAAATCAGTCATTGAACTACATGAACCCATTCAAATTAGGAAAGCATCTCTGTCATTTTAGATTTTAGCATTGGCTATTCAAAAATAGATCAATCAAGAATCTTGAAAGCGTTTCATTTTAACTCTTCTGGGGGTCCCTGCCTGGCACAAAATATTTTCAGATGGGGGTCTGTAGGCAAATATATATCCATTTGGGGATCCGTAGCATGAAAAAGTTTGAGAACTACTGATTTAGGAGGCATTTGTAGAATCGGTCTCAGGTCTTAATGGGTTAAAAGAAGAGGAGAAGCAGATGAAGTAAGCCATTCCTTCCTTACCTTCAGTTTGCACCTGTCTGTGGGGCCAGAAAGCTGTGTCTTCTCTCCCCAGTGTCCTTGTCAACCAAACTGAGGCATATTCTCCGAACGTTGGCCACCAAAGCTGCCCTCCTCTCTTCGTGCGTGTCTACCTATGGGTAGTATTGCTCCATCCGCTTTTGCCAAAGGCAAAGAAAGCCTTTGAATTTCTTCATCCTTGCTCAATCTCTCACTATCTAAGCTTTGTTTTTGTGCTTTTCTTTTCTTTTTTTAAGTTAGGCAGACAGAACTCCTTGTGATGTAGCAAAATACACACCTTGTGTGAAAAAAAAAAAGTAGAAAGATTTAGTACAGACTCTCCCAGTGAGACTTTATGTTTTGTATCCCCATGAACTAATTCCTTAGTGGGTCTTCTGTTCAGCACTCATCTTTACTCATGTAGAGCGTTTAGGTCGCATTTCCCATAAAACTGGAGAATTTCTACCTCGCTGCTTATTAACTGAACAGCTTTCTCTATAAATCTTTTGCAATCTGATCTAGTTGGTCTGCAGTTCTCTCTCTCTCGCTGGCTGTCTCTCATCCCTCCCTGCCTCTCTCACACTCCCTCCCTTGGTGTCATAGAAGCTGCCATTTGCAGCCACCCTCCCTCCTTTCTCTTCCCCTCCCCCTTCTCTCTCTCTCTAACTCTCTCTCTCTCTCTCTCTCTGACTCTCTCTATCTCTCTCTCACTCTCTCCTCTTTTCTCTTTTCTTTCTATGTCCCTCTGTCTCTACCTCACGACAAGGCGCTACCAGTTGCAATTGACAGTCTCGCCGCTCGATGCACAGCCCTCCAGAGAGCTTGGTCCACTGTGTAGGCTCCCTTGCATACGATTGCATCTGTTACTTGTGAAATCAGCAGGTGTGTCATTTTTGCACTGGCATTCCATTTAAGTCGTGAAAAGACATTTCTCTGCCTCAAATCCTTCACAACAAAAAACAACATACAAAGCATCCACTAAACAATTCATAACGCATCAAATTATGTCATGCACCCTGGTCTTTAGGAAATGGTTACTTTCCTCTTCTGTTATGTAATATTGTTGAGAAGGCCATCATCTGTTTGGAAGAAGCAACCCAGCCAGGTAACTGGCCTTTCCAAAACTTTCAGCTCCATATTTTTTATGATTTTTATTTATGAAATCTTTTGAAAATGTTCTTCTAAAAAGACTTATTTGAAATAATTAAAAATTAAAAATGGTAGGCAATGTAAAAAGAGAAATAACTGTGTCCATGACCCAAAATTGGGTCCCGTCCACTGTTTGGGAACCACTGTTCCAGGACACGCACGGAGGACATTGCCCCCTGAGCGGCCGCGGTGTGGACGCCGTAAATACCCATGCATCATTCATTGCCCTGTGTGTGTGTGTGTGTGTGTGTGTGTGTGTGTGTGTGTGTGTGTGTGTGTGTGTGTGTGTGTGTGTGTGTGTGTGTGTGTGTGTGTGTGTGAGTGAGTGAGTGAGTGAGTGAGTGAGTGAGTGAGTGAGTGAGTGAGTGAGTGAGTGAGTGAGTGAGTGAGTGAGTGAGTGAGTGAGTGAGTGAGTGAGTGAGTGAGTGAGTGAGTGAGTGAGTGAGTGAGTGAGTGAGTGAGTGAGTGAGTGAGTGAGTGAGTGAGTGAGTGTATTGATAGATCATGCTTATGGGCGGTGAGACACCTTTCACACTTCATTCATCGAATGCAAATCATCATTGACCCTAGGGCGTGTGTGTGTGTGTGTGCACATCTGTGTGCCTGTGCAGGTCTGTGACTTATTATATGTTTTTACATACACAGCAAGCATACGCAAGCATAAGCAAAGCAAAGCATTAGTTTAGCTCTGAGGGAGAGTGTCAAAATGTTCTCTGACGCGTCCATTTTTACGCATTCGTTTACCCCGGTGACTTATGGATCCATCTTAACTGAGTTATTTTAACAGTGATGATTTTGCCCCCTCTACTTACTTGTTTGAATCTGCCAGTCGTTTCATTGTAACTTGTAATGGTTTTAGTTTGTCTTTCTTCTATCAGGGCGGCAGTGGCTCAGGGGTAGTCGGGTAGAGTGACCGGATGGGAACCCGCAAGGTTCCCAGTTCGAACCCGTGCTCCCCCAGAGATAGTGTCGAAGTGTGCTTGAGCAAGACTCTGAACCCCTAATTGCTCCTGATGTGCCTGGTTTCTGTTTTTCCTCCGGCATCGGTGTATGAATGTGTGTATGAATGGGTGAATGTAATGCACAATCTCTGTAAAGTGCATCGCTATATAAATGCACCATTTACCATTTATCACTTCCCCAGGACCCCTTCACTAAGCAAACCAGCCATGATGATCATTCAGCAGAAAGAGCAGCAACAAAAACTGTATGTAGTACGTTCTCGCAGCACCTGTGACTCCTCAAACAATATTTATTTATTTATTTATTTATTTATTTATTTATTTATTTATTTATTTATTTATTTATTTATTTATTTATTTATTTATTTATTTATTTATTTATTTATTTATTTATTTATTTATTTATTTATTTATTTATTTATTGGGGGGGGCGGGGTTGTAGACTACCTTGCCTCTGTTGTAGAGTGCATTACTGTTACACTTGACAACTTTATAATGTGACGTTTTACCACAGTGCGATGTGCATACATAACGTTCCTTTCACACCATCAGTCAAAAGAGACACATCTAAAAGAGATGACAATTACTCAAGGGGGGGATGTGAGAAGATTCTAAATTGAGCCACCCTGGCTGAGCCTCAGCTTCATCACTTATGATTCATCAGTGCAGGAACCTTCTCTCTTTATGCTTTATTCTCGTTCTCTTTCTCTCTCTCTCTCTCTCTCTCTCTCTCTCTCTCTCTCTCTCTCTCTCTCTCTCTCTCTCTCTATGTCTACGTCTGTCCCTTCACTGTCTCTCTCCATATATATCTATATATCTATATCGGTCTCCCGCAATAATGTCTCATTTCAATGCTTTGGCACTGGAAGGAGAACAGTGGATCACATTGTTCACACATTACAGACGGTATAGACCATTATGTAATAGCACTATAACCACAGGTGACACCTCACATATCATTTGCATGTCTGCCATCTAAACCGGAGGCAGTTTTATTTATCATATATGTTTTCCTCTCTACCTCTGTAGAGGACTGAGAGGACTGACTGCTGCTTCCATGGCTACGCGTCTCACACATGCAGACAGTCCATTTTTGTCGCTGGCACGACTTGACGGGAGAGCGATGGGGAAGGAGGACCGCTAGTGGCGTGCAGGCAGGCCGTATCTATACAGAGACCAGCATGACCGTGAGTCATCAGAGAACAGAGAGCTGGAGGTGGAGGGGAGGAATGAAGGAGCAGTTACTGCAAGTTAGAAATGGAAAATGAAATCAGAAGGTAGAAGCAAGGTGCTGCGGGAGGTAACATCAAGTGATAGAGAAAACAGATGAAGCGGTGAGGAGGAAATCATAGAGAGAGAAATAGACAGGCAGAGAGAGAGAGAGAGAGCATCTCTTCATTGCCAGCTGTTTGTCGTTGTGTGCAATTTGCATTAATCAGACAGCTCCTGTGAATAAACATTTGATGATCTCAGTGATGATAGTGATTTTGTCATTTAATGGCAGAAGTCTGCCTGCCATATGTCACATGATGAGCTCTACTTACTTGTTGTTTACAGCCCAAGCTCACTCCATCACTGTACTTTATATATTCTGTACTGTAGGGCATATCATATCACCACAGCCATGGTGGTCATGTTTGTA
Organism: Electrona antarctica; assembly: GCF_951216825.1. NCBI lineage: Eukaryota > Metazoa > Chordata > Actinopteri > Myctophiformes > Myctophidae > Electrona > Electrona antarctica. The sequence goes on from NC_136805.1 coordinate 24,433,717, forward strand.
GAACAAGTATCTGTTCCTCCCACAGTAAGATCGTTCGTGGTGACAGTGCAGCAGCACTTAGAAGTTTGCAGTGATTGGTCAGATACTGCTCTATCACCCCTTGGGATGATAATAGTTATGAGCATCTTTCTCTCTCACGCACGCACGCACGCACGCACGCACGCACGCACGCACGCACGCACGCACGCACGCACGCACGCACGCACGCACACACACACACACAGTATAATACATTACCTCCACAAATGGCAGTCAACAACACGCTGGTAAAAAACAAGAAAGAAAAATACAAAAAAAACAGAAAAGAGTGTCAAAAGGCTGAACGCAGGTGGCATAAAACAAATCTCCATATTCATCATGACATCTATATAAAAAGAGACTTTGCATTTATAGTTTGGTACTGAAAAATGCAAGGCGGTCAGTCTTCTCTGACATTATTGCTACCGTGAGAACAGGAACAATCTACATGCTTTGTTTGCGACTGTCGACAGGCTCCTGTGTCACTAGCCTCTGAACATTTATCCGCTAGACTAGAGCCTGCAATGAATTTGCGTCCTTCTTCACTGACAACATTCTAAAAATGTGTCAAGCACAGGCCATGTGTCCACTTCAAGCTAATTCAAATACCATGAAACAATTTAATCTGATCGACTACGAAAACTTGGAAGACATCATACAGCATCTGAAATCATGTAATGTTTCACATTACATGGCCTCAGATACAAATTGTCAACACATGTCTTCAATCAGTTTGCTTCCCACAGACCCTGAAAACAATCATCAAGCCACTCTTGACAAAAGAATAACTTAGACACGTCACTATTAAACAATTATAAGCCCCCAGTTCTCTATCCTTGGCCCCCTCTTATTCCGCTCTACACCAAATCTCTTCAGTGAAAATAGCTAATCTACAAGCTTGTAATGTGTTGTTAGCTTGTAGATCTGCTATTTTCATGTTCACATAGTATGATAAGCCCGGAATAGGGTTCATGTGGTTAATAAGGAGGACCAATACTGATATATCCGTATAGATTTTTCCATGTTTATATCCTTGTTATGTTGTGTTATGTTACTTATAAAATCACAACCTGCTGCCCACACTGATCTTAGACTGGGGGTGGAATGCCATGGAATTGCCATTTTTAAAAGGCAATTGAGAGGGTGTAGAGTAGACTAACTTCACAGATTGGCGTATTAGTCAACAGAGTGTATCTGATTGGTCTATACTTGACATGATTTCTCTCTTTCTCTCACTTACGTATACTTATTCCAACTCACCCAGACTTCACATTCACAAGGATAGAAACATGCACCTGGCACGCTGTTCAGTCACTGTGCGACCAGTGACTGAACAGCGTGGCCCTGCATGCATAACGGCTGCGCAGACTTGACCTTGCTCTGTATACGGCACTGTGCTGTACCATGCAGCTCCGTCTCCTCTGTTACTGCCCGCTGTCCTTATGACACTTCAAAAGTAGCTCAACGGTTGCCCAGGGCCGGATGTATTGCATTATATGCAGGCTGTGAAATCAATATGTCTCTTACAGCAAGAACAAGGCTTGTCTTTCTTTTCATTCCATTCATTCTCTCTCTCTCTCTCTCTCTCTCTCTCTCTCTCTCTCTCTCTCTCTCTCTCTCTCTCTCTCTCTTAATTGATTGATTGAATACTTTATTAGTCAGAATTGTAAACAGCACGAGATACAGTAGGACATTTAGGCTAAACTAGACCAGTGCCCGGCTATAGAGCACCGAGTCGGTAATGATGGAAGTTGGAGATCCATGTCCCACCCGGCCAAGCAATACCAGTTGTACCCACGTCAGAGTACCCGTTCCACCCATCTGTCTGTGTTCCTCTTATGCCCATATATGGAGATTTCTGTATCTGTCTCTGTGTGTCTCTTTATTCCTATATATATGGAGTTCTGTGTCAGGCATGCCCAAATATGAAGTGATGTCGGAACAGTCCAGCTCCATATATGGAGATATAGATCAGGTCCAGAGCCCAGGCATATTTGTGATGTCAGAACAGGCAGGGGCCTTTTGTGGCGGTTCTGGACAACCGTGGGTCCGACCGACTCGACAACAGGCACTGCACTCCCTGTGGGGGTGTGGAACGCGTGTGTCGAATTTGAAGTCGGTGGGGCGAACGGTTCTCGAGTTACATGCATTACAGACGTGCACACATACAGACACATACAGATGTACGTACAGACATACAGAGACTTGGTGCATTTATAGATAGAAGTATAATGCAAAAAAGGTCCAGCTGGGTACTTGTTTCCATTGTGGGCCTATGTATTCAATTCATCGACATAGCATAGAAGTAACACAATAATACATATCATCAAAAATATAAAAGGCTTAAATGTACATAGGAGAAAAGGGAAAACTGTCCGCAGTGAATGTCTCTCTCTCTTCCTTTCTTTATTTCATTGTTTATTTCTGTCTCTCCGTCCTTTTCATGACTGCTGGACAGCTGCTCCTCTGCCCACTTACCTTACTGTAGTTTCATGTGAACTGCACAGCAGCAGCCACGGTGTGGAAAGAAAGACCTACAAGAACAGATCATTTCTTCCCACACAGATACAGATAGACCTTTTGTATGGAAGCCCCAAGAGTGCCACGAACACCACCTCCCCTACCCTACCCTACCCTACCCCTCCACTCCTGCTCAGCCTGTCACTAAGCACCCCAATTACATTATTCTCTCAGACTTCCTTGTCTGACACAGCTATTTCAGGCATCATCATCGGGGGCCATTCCTGTTCATTTCATTTCATTTTTGCCACCTCATTTCTCCCTAGCCGTGGTTTCTGGTTAGCCATGTACTGTAATGCTGCCCTGAAACTGGCAGGAACAGAGTTGCTAACAAGCTTTCCTCCTGTATACCAGGAATCAGTTATGTGTGTGTGTGTGTGTGTGTGTGTGTGTGTGTGTGTGTGTGTGTGTGTGTGTGTGTGTGTGTGTGTGTGTGTGTGTGTGTGTGTGTGTGTGTGTGTGTGTGTGTGTGTGTGTGTGTGTGTGTGTGTGTGTGTGTGTGTGTGTGTGTGTGTGCTCGCGCGCTTAAGCCTGCGTATGTAGATGGGTGAACTGTAGTCTGCCACCGACCGTACAGTACTTACTACTGTATTACAGTCAAAGAAGCGCTGTTGCTGTCAAAGTGTGTTTGCAGGCCTGTGACAGAGACTGTTAATGTTACATAATGACTGGGGCTACTCACAAAGTTGATAATGATGAAGGTTTGATCTGATGGTCATTCTAATTAGACTTAACAGCGTTGTTCTTTTCTGACGTTCTGCGTGATGAAGATTCACAATGAAGTATTATATAATCTATTTTCCATTCTACTCTGAATTAAGTAAGGAAGATATTATCTTGCTTCGTTAACTCCCATAAATACTGATATGCGTGTCTTTATCCTCGCAATACATGCCTGTTGTACCTATGCCTGTAGCTGACAGCCAGCTATTTAACATTGTGTTCATTAGAATGTAGATGTTCACGGAAAGCTGGCTGTAAATTTGAGCTGAATGGAAAAACAATAAATTCTGCTGCCCTCTGTCAGTCAAGCTAAACTGTTTACTAGATTTGAATTTTAAGATACAAACATAAACAACCCCAACCCCAACCCCACCCCGTAGATTCTTGGTTGCCTCTGCTGATCATCAGTCGTAGAACTCTACGACTGATCATCAGTCGTAGAACATCGTTGAGAGTGATGTCACTAGCAGTGAAAAAGCTTTGCATGGGGTCATGCATGGGGGCATGGGGTCCTGTCAGTGCACTATGGGTATTCTAGACTACCGAGGCACGAATGAGAGCACCATGACTGGATGCATCACTGCCTGGTATGAAAACTGTACTGCCCTCAACCGCAAATCATTGACATCTATGACAGACGGTGTGTCAACAGAACAAAGCTTGTATAGGATCACCAAAGACCATAGCCATCCCAATTTTGGTGTCACTGTTATTATGCTGCAAAAATGTGCGAGGATGTATATATGTACACTGTACAGTAAGAACTGAATCTCTTGAAAGACTACTAACATTGAACCGAATATAGGCTAGATGGAACAAACTAGTGATGCACCGAATATTCAGCCGCAGAAAATATTCGGCAGAAAATATTCGGCAGAAAATGGCAAAAAAAATATTTTCGGCCTATTCGGTTCGGCCCGAATAGGCAGAAAATATATCACCGAATAGTGTATGCAATTAATGCATTCAAAAGAGCTGAATAAATGTTTTATGGACCCATAATATTATTATTTAAGTTAAGTATTGCCATAACCATTTATTTTGCCATAAATCAGGTAGCTTTAAGGTATGGCCATGACAGCAATGGTAGGAAAAAATATATATAATATTAATCATATTCGGATATTCGGTTTTCGGCCTTTCCTATATTCGGTTTCGGTGCATCCCTAGAACAAACCATGCCTATTGTTGCTGTTGGGCAGAAATCTACATATTCATGATCATGATGATCATACTACAGTCACACAAAAGCATCAAAAGTAACAGATCTGCAAGCTCGAAACTTACATTTTGAGATTGTCAACCTACACTACTTTTGCTATTTTTGAATTTGAATCCTGAAAAGTAACAGATTTGAACATAGGCTACTACTGATGACGTTTCCACCCAACAGAGACGATATACAATACACATTCCATTCTGTGCATTCAGGAGTTCCACACGGCCGTTGGGATATGGTTTGTAATTATTTTATTGTCCTCAGGAGTTCCACACGGCCGTTGGGATATGGTTTGTAATTGTTTTATTGTCCGCTGGGGCACAAATGCAGCTTCTCGTCAGCCATCATTATGCAATGTGTTTAAGCCACGTTAGAGAGTCACTCAGTGGTTAACTGGTGGATTGCGCTTAGATCTGCTGCCAGGTTGAGCACACTCTAATAAGCAGGATGAATCCAAGCTTTCACGCTCCAGTGACGCCAGGCGCGTGGCTCTGTGGTGATGAGTGACATGTGGGCGTGCAATGTATGATGCTTCCCTAAGCCCTTTCAGACACTCTCAAACATGTGCATAGTACATTTTGCAACAAGAACGGGATAATTGAATCATCCACTTAAACTGTCATTCAGTGCAACCCACCAGTTTTTTTTTCAGTTTTTTTGTTTGAACTGCACACAATTAAATCTAAATCTTATTCTTGTTTTTACAGTTATTATTAATTGAGGTTGATTTGAGAAGAATGCTTTGTGACTCCTTGCCAAAGATTTTCTTTTTATTCTTTCTGTTCATAAGACTTTCATTATCTAATGGGATGCGCGATGCCCGGGGGGTGAGCAGGTAGGCAGCTTCACGGGGGCAGTGCTATGTCTAGAGTTCATCATGCCCCCTCCATCTGTCTGCCTGTGTGTCCATCTATCCACAGGTGCCCTGGGGGTGGAAAAACTAATCATCTCAGGATCTCATGTCTTTACAGCAGCTACCTCAGTGCCCTGAACCGTCTCTCTCGTGAACCCTGACTTGTGGCCCCTGTCCAATGGAAAGACATGCTCTGAGGATCAACCGCAAGCTGCCAAGCACATTGTCAGTGCAGTCGGTTACCAGACAGTGTAAAACTATTCATCAGAGTACTTCTGGGAGATTAACCTTTACCTTGTTACTCATATTCCCCACTGCCCGATGATAGACAGATCTGACCTTGAGTTCAAGTTCAAGGTGTTTGTTGTCACATACACATAAAAAACAGTAGCATTATAGACAGTGATATTCTTATACACTCAACAGTGTGCATATAAATCAAATAGGATTAAGATGAGGTGTTGCGGTTGGCAGAGGACGTGTAGCACCCAGGATTACATTAGATAATTGACACTGGGTGAAAAAAAGGGTTGCAAAATCATGGGATAAAAAACAAAGGTGTTGCAATAAAAGGAATAATAACAAAATAGCCATAGAAATTGGCAATATCAACAATCCTGTACAATCTTTAATATTGAGACACGTTCCTGCTCTTGTAGTGTAGTGAACAGTCCATTGCTATAGGGTAACTGCTTCCGGTTCCAATGCTGACAATGCACTGAAAGGGATAGAATCACGTTTAATCAGATCATTGAATGGTCTCAGTAGCCGTCTACTGACCCCAAGATCTCAGTAGCTGCATTCTGTGCGTTAATAAGTTAGTAATAGGGTTAGTAGTCGGACAACGCACCCCCGTCACTGTCAAAACAGTAGCCGCGTGATCAACGCACATGAATGCAGCTACTAAGATCTTGTTAGGTCAGTAGACTGCTACTGAGAGCATCGAATGGTCTGATTAAACATGATTTTGTCCCTTTCAGTGCATTGATGGCATTCGAACCGGGTGGTGACTAGCATCTTTGATTATCATCTGGGCCTTACTCCTCTGGTACAGAGATACTGCATGATTATCATCTGGGCCTTACTCCTCTGGTACAGAGATACTGCATGGCTGACCAGTCAGTGATTATCATCTGGGCCTTACTCCTCTGGTACAGAGATACTGCATGATTATCATCTGGGCCTTACTCCTCTGGTACAGAGATACTGCATGATTATCATGGGCCTTACTCCTCTGGTACAGAGATACTACATGATTATCATGGGCCTTACTCCTCTGGTACAGAGATACTGCATGATTATCATGGGCCTTACTCCTCTGGTACAGAGATACTACATGATTATCATGGGCCTTACTCCTCTGGTACAGAGATACTGCATGATTATCATGGGCCTTACTCCTCTGGTACAGAGATACTGCATGATTATCATCTGGGCCTTACTCCTCTGGTACAGAGATACTGCATGATTATCATCTGGGTCTTACTCCTCTGGTACAGAGATACTGCATGATTATCATCTGGGCCTTACTCCTCTGGTACAGAGATACTGTATGATTATCATCTGGGCCTTACTCCTCTGGTACAGAGATACTGCATGATTATCATCTGGGCCTTACTCCTCTGGTACAGAGATACTGCATGATTATCATCTGGGTCTTACTCCTCTGGTACAGAGATACTGCATGATTATCATCTGGGCCTTACTCCTCTGGTACAGAGATACTGCATGGCTGACCAGTCCGTTCTGGTGATGTGCTGTGGTGTTTCAATGACCCTCTGTAGAGCCCTGTGGTTCTGTTTGAGAATCTTCCATACCAGGTAGCAGTGGTGGAAAAAGTACTCACATTCTTTACTTAACCCATTTTGGGCGGGAACCCCTTTTGGTGTTAGCATTATGTTATGCTTTAGCTATTGAAAAATAGCAGATCTACAAGCTCATAGCGCGCCACCGAGTGGCGCGCTACGAGCTTGTAGGTCTGCTATTTTTGAAAAATCGAAGAACGAACATAGCTTTTTCAGAAAACTGTCAGGATGTAGAAGACATTTTTAGAATCTGATCTCAGGTCAAATGGCGATACGTTACGATTCAAGATTTAAATTTAAAATTGATACAGTAACTATTTAGCAAAAAATAAAAAGTTCCGTGTGATACGTCTGGATAGTGCAGGTTTTTTAAGGGAAGCATTTATTATTACGGATATAAATAAGTAAACATATGTATTCTCTGGCAGATACATGGACATTGTATGTGAACACAATATGGCACCTTGACATGAACACAGGTTCATGACACACAGACATTTATCAATAGACCAAGTGTAGCAATATGGAATGGAAAAGTAAACCCCTATTCATATATCTTTCTCCTTAAAATTTCTAAATATAATGCACAAGTACTTAGTATCGATACAATTATCGATACGATTATTTGCATTGCAAAAAGGATGCAAAGTCAAACAATACGACATGTTGCTGTTTGCATATCGATACAGTTGAATCATTGAAATTACAGTTACTGTATCGTAACACCCATCTCTCTGACTGTGTCCCTTTCATGATCATATATGGAGATGTCTGTCTGTCTGTCTGTCTGTCTGTCTGTCTGTCTGTCTGTCTGTCTGTCTGTCTGTCTGTCTGTCTGTCTGTCTGTCTGTCTGTCATGTGCTCACATACTGTATATGAACCTGAATATCATATTTCCAAATCTAAACAAGGCACCCTCATATCCCTTCTGCCCGTCACGTCCCTCATTTCTCTCATGTCTCTCATGTCGCTTTTGTCTCTCATCATATCCCTTCTATCCCTCATGTCCCTCGTGTGACTTGGCTGAACCTGTTCGTTATGACAGAAGAGACGCTGTCAGTTCAGACAGACCACAATTGAAGCCTGTCTGCTGAGCTGATGTTTCCTTCAGACACTTAATCAACTCCCTACTCATTATCCGACTGTTATCTTTAGAGCTATTTAGAGAGAACGCCCCCAAAGATGTCGGATTTCATCTACCAGCCACAACCACCTGTTTCCCCACCTCCGCTTATGGACGGAGGCTTGACAGAAACATTCAGACACAAAAATAATCTGTATTTCTTCTCAATAATAAGCACCTGTATGCATTTCTTGGAAATGAAATGCACAGGCAAAGTAGCCACATGGTCCCGATTGAATCGGTTCATATTCTAATATGAAAGGCACTCGGTTTTGGCTAAATCATCCCACACACACCATAAATGGCAGAACCAGGGCAGGCGAGAGCAGAGACACTCAGTGGACGAGTCGTGACTTCGTCACAGCTCCTCCACTTCTCTCCCTCTAACCTTGATGGCTTAACCCATTTTGGGCGGGAACCCCTTTTGGTGTTTTAAACATTATGTTATAATTTAGCTATTGAAAAATAGCAGATCTACAAGCTCATAGCGCGCCACCGAGTGGCGCGCTACGAGCTTGTAGGTCTGCTATTTTTGAAAAATCGTAAAAATGTGGCACAAATCTTTGAATATATATTCTTTCAAAGTGAATGTTTTTTTGTTTTTTTTAAAGATATTTTTTTTGCGGCTTACGCCTTTTATTGGTTTTTGAAGGGACAGACAGTAGGCTGACAGGAAACGGGAGAGAGATGGGGGAAGACATGCAGTAAAGGCCGTGTCGGGCTCGGGAGTCGAACCCGCGGCACACTGCGACTGGATTACCAGTCGGGTGCCCAGACGGTTACGCCACCGCCTGGGCAAAGTGAATGTTTTTAACTCTGGTCTAAATGGCTTAAACTGTGATGTGATTGGACAGCTCCTGTGGAGCCCCCAGCACTGGTCCCAGGAAGGGGGCAGGTCGCATTGCCAGGCTGCAGGAAGTCACGCTAAAACCAAGGGAAACCAGGCCAGAACTCAGGACACACTATGAGGATCCTTTTCGTCCAAAACACTGTAGCGTCTTCCCAATGGGGACATGAGGTTAGAATCACATGTACTGTACTGTACTGTACACAGAGGTCTGGACACTGCTAATGAAAATTAGAACTTTTCTATCCTTCACGCAACCAAATGGCCCCAAGTACAGTATGTGGAATACTGTACACCAAGTTCTATCCATGACCATGGGCTAGTTAAATCTAAAGCATACTTACATGTTTAATTTATCAAGGTCCATGCGACTCTGTATGGACATTTATATGCGTGTACTGTACGTGTACTTGCCTATTGTCGCTGTCGGGGAGAAACGTTGTTTGACCAAAACCATGGCTTTTCAGGAAATGGAACCTGTGTTCCGTTGTATCTAATTTGTTACAGTACTTCATTGGTTAAAAATATATAAAATCCACAGACAGACTTGTTTGGACATTATTATTACTATTATTGTTGTTATTTTCTATTTTTGTAATAGCAAAAATAGCAGATTTACATGATGCAACGCATTGTGAGCTTGTAAATCAACTATTTTTGAGTGACACTGTCTTATGAAAAAGTATACAATGGGCATTAAGAAACAAAATACATAAAAATATAAAAAATAGAGATACAAGGTTTCAGACCGACAGCGATATTGCGCGCTTGTGTGTGTGTGTGTGTGTGTGTGTGTGTGTGTGTGTATGTGTGTATGTGCGTGTGTGTGTGTGTGCGTGTGTATGTGTGCATGTGTGCATGCGTGCGTGTGTGCGCACATCCGTGTATGCATGCATGCGTGTTTGTGTATGTGTGTTCAGTGCTATTTGTAGATGGTTTGGCTCTCTGGGAACATATCCTCCATCTGTCGATTTCACACAGCCTAGCCCAGTGCAGCCCTAATTTTACCCTACATTTATCAGCACCTGACCCCATTTCTTAGTGTTATCATAGAGAGATCAGATCACATTGTTTAGTCGCAGCCCCCCCTCCCCCGTATCTCTCTCTTTACTTTTTGAATGTGTGCTCTCCCTCACTGGCTCACATAGACACTCACAAAGACATACTCTTCAAAAAAAAAAAAGAATAATAAAATCTGCACACTTTCTGTCACATGTATACAGTCAGGGGCACTCACTCTATGACACATACTCACACGTTATAGTAATGTTGTTAGAATTGGCACAGGGGACATGCACTTGGGATTCATAGACGTAATTCAATAAGGCTTTAGGAATTAATTAACATGAACCCGACCATCCCTATTCTGAAAATAGCACACCTATACAAGTTCACAACACGTTGCGTTGTGAACTTGTAGATCGGCTATTTTTCGCAAAGAAAACAGGAGGGGGCCTAAAGACAGTGCTGGAAAGTAACTAAAGTAACTTATTACTTAAAGTAATATTATTACCTTTTTCCAGTAACTAGTAAATACTTTCACATTTTGAGTAATAATATTACATTTACTATTTTCCAAAACTAACTAGTTACTATTTTGATGAGCCTTGGTGGTGTTTCTTTATAATGGTAGACTGGGTTGGGATGGAGTTTTCTAGATCTAGACTCTAGAGCGGATACGGAAGCGATGCACACTTGTCTGTACGTGTGTATTATCTGATGCGGAAGGGTGGGCCTTAAACCGTCCGGAACAAACTGGGTAGTGTGATACTTTTGGGGACAAAAATTACTGGGGGCGAGTAAAGTAATGAGTAACAAGTTTCTTTTGGCAGTGAGTAATATGTAAAGTAATAATATTACTTTTTTTTTCAAAAGTAACTAGTAATAGGTTATATATTACCGTTTTTAGTAACTTGTCCAACACTGTCTATAGAACCCTGGGTTACTCTGGGAAACTAACTATTGGGATTCAAGTTGTTAACAAAGGTCACATTATGATTCGTATAAGTTACAATATTAAGGGTAAAAGTTCAGTGCATCAAGGTTTTCATGATGGTGTCAATGTGTATGTTGCAATGCTGAAAATTATAGGCCTGAGGCCTTGTAAAAAATGAATTAAACAGTGGGGCATATGGCGGTTTTGTTCAGGCATATGGTGGCGTGCCACTGACCCCTCTAGCTTGGAGCATTTTTTTGGTGAGAGCCAACAGGGGCCATTCATAAGCCTGTGATAACAAGCCTAGTATGTACTTATGGTTGTGTGTTAGGGAGCACGCAACTTTTGTGCAATGTTCTGCAAACCTTAGAATTGCAGATCTGCTGTACAGATACACTGGCTGTTCTAGATGACAAAAATACTGCATGTCACATATATGAGCGATTATCCCTATAAGTACTGCACAGCTAGCCCTCATTCTACCAAAACTGTCCCACTACTTCCTTGCACATTCTCTATATTTAGACTGACTTTTAGACTCCCATTTGCATATTTGGTTTGACTTTCACACTACGTACTATTTTCACGTATGATACAACCTTCTCACAGACACCGTCCACATCCAGTGGTCTATATTTAAATTTGCCCTCAGCCATGGTGCAGCGGTCATTCAGAGCGGCTGGAGTTTTCCAGGTTGGTTCCACATGCGTTGCGTGGCAGGAGGAGCTGATAGCAGGGGCCATAGCTGCGCCGTTGCGTCAGCCCTATTCTCTCCCGAGGCTTTACTCTAATTCACTGCATCCGATCCCGCAGCGAGTCACTCAATGGCCCCGCTCACAGGCTCCGAAGTCCAAACATTTTCCCTATTGTTCCCCAGAAAGAGGCCGGATTTAAGGGGATGGGCTGGGGATGGGAAGGATGCTCAGCAATTTTTGGGGGGGGGACTGCTACTGTTTACATGGGTGAAGTTCTACCAAAACTTTTTTTGTGATTCAGTTTGCAGTGGGTTGCTTGCTAATAGTGTGTGACTGTGTGTATGCAATGTGTGCATGCATGCATGCGTGCGTGCGTTCGTGCATGCATGCATGCGTGAGATAATAATCACGCCAATGCTTTGTGGATTGACACTACTGTGTACCAGATCTGGGTGCCAAAAACCCAGGGTAACCCATTGGAATTTGTACTCTTTCCCTCTCTGAGACTGGGATTTTTGAGTGACCATGCTTCAGCAAAAAAAAACAAAGAGCACATGAATGACAAGTGAATAATATAGGCTATTATTTGACATTGATTACGGTTTCATGCAATGATGGAAGACAGCACATAATTAGTGTGTGTGTGTGTGTGTGTGTGTGTGTGTGTGTGTGTGTGTGTGTGTGTGTGTGTGTGTGCGTGTGCGTGTGCGTGTGCGTGTGCGTGTGCGTGTGCGTCACGTGCGTGCGTGCGTGCGTGCGTGCGTGCGTGCGTGCATTTATTTAGGTCTATGGTAGAGGACAACAACAAGTGACGAGTCCCAACACAATACTCTAAATATAGCGTTTTATTTGTGGACTAGTGTTGATCCAGTGGTTAAAAATTCCATGAGCAACTTTTGTTACTCATGGGTGTTGTAAATCTCAAGTCTGAAGTACAGACTGCTGTAGTGCTGTTGTATGGAAATAACTTTTCACCCCACAAAAAGGCTGCTTTTTTTCTAGATTTTGGTTCATAGTGTACTGATAGTTGGCAAGCCATGATCACCTCCCTTGGACTGACGAGTAGCCTACAGAAGCCAGTCTGTAGGTTAGACGCCTACGCCCCTTGATTTTGGAAACCGGAATACGCTCTTAACATACTTGACCTATTAATGGCTCTGTTACTTCAACAATAAGTTACTGTACTGAATCCTGAGGCAAGATTGAACTTCATGTCATCAAAAGACATTTCTGTAATAAATATCCATCCATCCATCCATCCATCCATCTATCCATCTTTCTATTTTTCACTTTGTTTTGTGCGGTGAGTTTTGGAGGGGTGAGATTCAACACAACACAGTTCTCCAGTCAGAGAGTGCATTTTAAGAGACGGATTGGCTGTGGCAGTCCTACCCCTTTTTCTTTTTTCACTGTTGAGACAGACAAGGGGAGAACTGTAAAATGCAGACAGCATAAGGTGAGGCACATGAGAAAAGAAAAGGATTCAGTCTCAGGCCAACAGACGATGCATAGACAGGCCCAGGAATCAGCCACGTTAATTTCGCTACACCATTACCAGGCACTAGCTGTTGTACATCTTGCCCACATGCTCTCACGCTAAGTCCTGAAGCTGTGTACCTTTAACACTATCCAACACAGGAGACACTGGGCCGGGGCACTCTTATTACCGAAATGGGCCCTCTGAGTGAGTCCTCATGTCAGCAATAGGTTTTAGACCTTCGCAGACATGAAAGGAGAGGTGCAAACTGACAACCAACAGTGGTCTCTGTTTCACCAATGGGGAGGCTCTTATTAACCCGGCCCACAATAGACATGTCAATAAGAGAAGGAAAAAGGAGCACCCCGTGAGGGCTTTGTCTCACCTGTAATGCCGCATGACCCCTTCTAACCTCTGTAATTGAATTGCTTAGCTGACAAATTGATGCGGTACCTGGAGCGGGTTGTACCATTACTGAACTTGTGGGACGTGGAATATGATTTTCGGTTATAGTTATGCAATATGCTGGAGAGAAGAATATGCATCGGAATGAGTGGTTGATTGAGGAGAGTTTGGTTGCATGCTATATGTGATTGAGGAGAGTTTGGTTGCATGCTATATGTGATTGAGGAGAGTTTGGTTGCATGCTATATGTGATTGAGGAGAGTTTGGTTGCATGCTATATGTGATTGAGGAGAGTTTGGTTGCATGCTATATGTGATTGAGGAGAGTTTGGTTGCATGCTATATGTGATTGAGGAGAGTTTGGTTGCATGCTATATGTGATTGAGGAGAGCTTGGTTGCATGCTATATATGTGTTTTGTCATGAAGGGACGATGATGATAGGTCCATCTGGGAATAACTATATAGGCTGGGTTGCATAGGTATACAGTGCTGTACAGTATACCTGCACCTTTGACCAAAATATTCACCCACATAAATTAATTTTGACAGATTGAATTTCTGCACTCTGATTGTCAGTTACCACATCCATATTAAATTGTGATAACTAGGCACCAGCACACACTGACCATTGCAGAACTAAAGCTGCACGCTTCACTTTGTTGCATGTGCGTTCAGTACAAGGCAATAACAGTAAAGGACAGGAAGTTCCCAAGTGATGATGCTCCCTGCTCTCATTTTGAAGGGGTTGCGTTATTTTTGGCTTGTTCGGCATGTACAAAAGCACCCAAGTGGCTGTGCCAATAGCACTGTACAATAACCTCATTGCCTTAGCCATTAATGCGTGACAGAAAGTGCCTAAATGTGGGGCTCATAACAAATTCTAGCTCAAGAGATGATTAAATATTGAAGTAGATTATGGACCGGTGAGAAATGTGCAGTGTGCGCATGTATCTTTTGTACAAGCACACACACGTGGCATGTCTCTTTTATGATTGTCAATGATGATGGAATATTTGTCACAACAATCGTTCCAACAATTTTAACACAGTATTCACATTGAATTATATCCTACGCATGTTGGAAGGACCAACATGGCTTTGGTGGAAGTCTAAATGGATCTTGGGCCATTGGGGAAACTAAGCTCTTAATCTCTCAGCAGCTGTAAAAGATCCTCTAATTACTATAATTGAGAGGGGGAGGGAGAAGGACTGAGGTGGCACGGAGAAAGGACGGCGGCACCACCGGCCGTCAGTGTCTGACTGTCCAGTCGGCGTCATCACCTCCGCAGCTTTGTCAGCTTCTTGTCAGCCTTTACCACTCTATCCTCCAGGATTCTGTTTCACCAAAGCTCTCTCTTCTCTCTCTCTCCATCAACCCCTGCCCCGCCCCCGTAGACCCCCCACTGGGAGGGTTTCTCTGAGGGCCAGCTGGCCCCCGAAGCCCGAACACTTGTGGTTTCACCAAGAAGCCATTGAGCAATGATAGAATGCACAGACAATTGCTTCTCTCTGTTAAACATGTCTCGACCCAAAATAAAGTTGATGCTTTGGAATGGTCAGGGACTGGGTACCTTTCTCATCCGATGTGGATACCGAGGATGGATCATAACTGATTTTAACCATTGGTATTGTCGTGGAAATCTGTGGCATAACTTCGGAAACAAAGTCTCAGAAACAAGGGAAAATGAATGATTTGTATTATATTGTTGCAACAAGAGGCAGACTTACATGTGCAATGCAATGGAAGGTCCTGTCTTGTCTTGTCGTGGCGCATGTGAGGTCTGACCATGTACAGGTTATACTGAGCCCAACTAACAGCTTCTTACATGGCTGTATTTGAACACTTAATCCAGATTAAGTGTCTTCTAGTACCTCTAGTCTAGAACAAAAGCCAAATCAAATATGATGTAAAATCTTAAACAAAAATAGATTTTAAAACAGACACTTGGAAAAGAGTATAGGCTATTTATTGATTGATTGAATACTTTATTAACAGGCTTTGGGCCAAGCCCCTAGTCTTGTTTCCATAATCGGAGATCGGATATTGGTCATAAATGTATAATCGTGCATCCCTATTTAAAACTATGAGTTCTCTTAAATTAATAACATGACTTATTTCATATTTCCTCGACAGTATTCAAACAGAACAGCTCGTTGTCATAAGTGGTGTTTTCAATGATGAGTTTACATTGTCAGCATTTTGTGTCAAAAGTGGTGCAAAAGGGGTGTCATTTGCATCCGCATCTAATGTTCAGTCATTTCATTGTTGCCCATCTCATCATATATTATAACAAGTCATATGATCAGTTGGGAGTATAAATGTGTTTCAGAGACAGACTTAAGGAGAGGGAAAGCTGTGTCTTCATTGAGTGTATGTACAGTACTAGTAGTATGCACTGAGGGCTTTGGACGAGAAACCAAAATGTATCAATCAGTGAATCAATACACTGCAGGGCTGCAGCTGTCCACCCATTCCTACACAATAAAAGGGACCCAATAAGGGATTAAGATAGGGCAGGCCAAACAATGTTTCATTGTATTCAGATTGAGTCGTCCCGTTTTCTTTTCCGAGTTCCATTATTTATATAATATCTACTTAGTATGTGATTCTTGAAAGGGATGGCTTAAATCAACCTAAATAGAACGGATAAATCAATTCTAAATGACTTTCATAAAACATGACAAAAAAAGGTTCATGATTGTTCACTTCCATTTGCCTCAGATATAATTCCGCAGATATTATTTGCAGTGTTCAAACAAATGACAGTTTGTCAACTTTCCCCAACCGCCACAAGAGAACATGCAGAGTCACGTCCTCCTGAACGTTAGCCATTTAGTACGCAGACAATATGCTCCTTGTGAGAACAACGACCAGGGTTTGATTCAGAACCCTGTCTCACATCTCTCCCCTCTCTACGCTCTAGGTTTCCAATCCAGTCTGCCTGAACTCTAACAAAAAGTGCCTCTGCAGAGGCTGGCTCTGCTCACTTCATTCAAACCTCTGTAGACCCAAGGAGATGAGCAGCGAAGAAATCGGACAGGGCAGTTTTTGAAAATAATTGAGGCAAGAGAAGGGGGGAGGTACGCTGCAGTCAGACCGGCTCAGCATCTGCGACTGTTCTGGTCATCCTGTGCTTGTGTCACATTGAGTCTCAGAGGCAGGACACCAGCATGGCCTGACACTCCCAAGGACAGCTGACCTTTGCTAAGAGTCACGCTGCTCCTCTCTAGCTCTGGGATCTGAAGAGCTGTTTAAAAGATGTCATAGGGAATTGCTGCTCAATTTCTGCTTCAACATAACACTGGCTATCAGATTTGTTTTAGCTATTCAACATTTGAAAATGTAGTGGAGATTCAGTAATCGAATTACTGTGTTGTAATGTACCATACAACGCAGACGATTTGATTGCTTGTACGCCATTTGATTGGTCATATATATAACCATTTAATGGTTATAGCTTACAACTGAATTACTGAATAGTTTAGGCATGGGTTTGGCGTGGTGTAATTAATACAATTTAGTTAAGGTTGCGCATGGTTAGCATGGTCAAATGTATTTATGAGTTTGGTGTTGTTTAATTAATTGAGTTTAGTTAAGGTTGGACAGTGTTAGTGTTGAAATGACTGGTGTTTCTGAACTCCAGAAGACATCATGACAGCAAGTTTCTTAAGGAACACAGAAGCGTTATAGGCAATGCATGCCGAGGTGTCAGACATGTACATTTTCCATGTTGTCTTTGGGATTGTGGGCAGTGCGAGTTTTCTGGTGTGTACTTCGTTTGACTTCCATTGCAGTGGTTGTTTCACTGAAAGAAAACTGCAAGCGAAATGCCTGTCAAATGGGTTCAACCTCGGCGCTTCTTTCCTATTGATAGCTAGAAGGTGATACCTTCTAGCCCCTCTAGATGGCCTCTCTCTCTACACACTCAGCTACAGCTGCCTCAAACTTGCCAGACTACTAGTATGGTGCTTTAATTTTTCTTACATAAGTTATATTTAATGGCATCTGCATCTCCTGTATGTCCTTCCTGGTCCATGGTCTTGTCCACAGGGAACATCTAATCAGCTCCTGTCTAATTGGAGCAGTGCTCACTGGTCAGATGATCAGTACAGTGTCGGACCTGGACTCTAATCACTCACACACACGGCCACACAGGCGCACGCACGCACGCACGCACGCACACACGCACGCACGCACGCACGCACGCACGCACAATGAGGACACCATGCAGCAGCCTGGTGAGAGCAAGTATTACTTCAACATTGGCATGAAAAATGCTTTGCTTTCCCCTTTACTTGCTTTCGTCACAACCTTTAAGTGAATGCATATTAATTAGCCAGACTTTGTGGACTTTTGTTAAATGCTTGAATACTTGGTTGGTTCCCAAAGCAGGGGTTTAGTGTTGACCTACAGTACTATAGCAGAATGGTTTGTTTGCGGTTGAGAACTGTTGCATAGAAAAGTGGAACAAACTTATTGCAGGCTGTTTACAATTCTACATTCCATATGTAATGCGTAATTCATGATCTGCCGTATGATGGTGTTGCACACCAACAATAACCAAAAAATCAGTTCACAATGTGTCGCGGAAATATGACGCTGCCATACGCCATGTGTTTCCTGTTCAAATTTGCTGCCCATCTCCTGGTTCTGACTCTTGCCTGTTAAAAGAACAACAACTTGTGAACCTTTAATTTCTTGCCTGATCATTTCTGTGTTGTGCTTGTGCGTTCTCTCTTGTCCTGCGTCAGTAAGATTTTCACTGTCACTTTCTTCCCAGTTTATTCAGAGGGTGTCACTTTGTGTTTGTTCCTGCACTCTCCCTGAGGAAGGTTAAAGTGCTCTAAGCTTTTATAGAACTCAGCGCTTCTGAGTGTTGCTGTCCAGCAAACTAAGTTGTTGTTAGTTTGGTCAAAATGTCTGTAAAGAACATGCTTCTGGGCTCAAATAGTTTTAATTGGAAAAAAATAAAATAAAAAGGCAGACAGGTCCCTCTTGTCAAGGTATGCCTGGGAGACTGACTCATAAAGCCAGCTCAGCCACTATTAAACTTCAAGTCCGTTGACCCAGTGAGTCATCCTACACAATAGTTTAGAATCATTTTATTTCAACACTCAATGCTTCGACTTATGTGTTGACCGAATTCTACAGTTCACACTTATAACCATTTAACCAACTGATATTGGGAAAAAACTTGGTACGTGGCCGAATAAAATAGTTTGACAATTAGTTGACAAATTCAATCAACTAATTTGAGCCCTAATGAGCGTGAGTGTTAACTGATTAAATTTGATGTTTCCATTCACATATAAAGAGATCATGAGGAATGTTATACCATAAAATGCTTAGCCCAACTGAGCTTTAGGTTAAGAGTCTTAGACCACCAATTACCAATGTTTGTAAAAAGAAAAGAATAAAATAAAAGAAAAAGTGAAAAAATCTATTTGAAAAACGTTGATTTTGTTAAAGTTTCTATTTGAGAAGAATACATTTACTAGAGTTTGGGCTGCTATGCGGCCCTCGAACCTACGTCGCACCGCCAATCCAACTGATCCATATTAATATGGAAATAGGCGGTTGTCATGACGGACTCAATCATGACAAATATGGGAGACGACGATGAAAATGGATGAAGTCATCCTTTAAGTCTACAGACAGACACGGATATAAACTGCCGCTGGTTGGCGGGGGCATACAACCATGATGGCAGTATTTTTTCTGTAGTCTAAATACAATCAATGACTGCTCTCACTTTTAGGAGTTTATCACAACTCAAAAACACCACAATTTATCAGAATGATATGCTGTATGAAAGAGACTTATTTTGTGGGTGGATACATTAAGAACAGGTCCACTGTCCAGATGGATACATTAAGAACAGGTCCACTGTCCAGTGAACTATCCCTTTAAGAACTGAACTATCCCTTTAAGAACAGGTCCACTGTCCAGTGGATGGATACATTAAGAACAGGTCCACTGTCCAGTGGATGGATACATTAAGAACAGGTCCACTGTCCAGTGGATGGATACATTAAGAACAGGTCCACTGTCCAGTGGATGGATACATTAAGAACAGGTCCACTGTCCAGTGGATGGATACATTAAGAACAGGTCCACTGTCCAGTGGATGGATACATTAAGAACAGGTCCACTGTCCAGTGGATACATTAAGAACAGGTCCACTGTCCAGTGTCCACATAGTGATTATCAGTCCTTATCTTCATTAAGAACAGGTCCACTGTCCAGTGTCCACATAGTGATTATCAGTCCTTATCTTCATTAAGAACAGGTCCACTGTCCAGTGTCCACATAGTGATTATCAGTCCTTATCTTCATTAAGAACAGGTCCACTGTCCAGTGTCCACATAGTGATTATCAGTCCTTATCTTTCGCAACGGGTGTCATTTCTCTCCAATCAAGCTGTATCATGTTGTTACCTCGATAATTATGCATTGCCATCTGTATTTTTAGAATCTAGGTCGCGGCTTCCCCATGACCTGTATAAACTTGCTGTAAGTGTGTGGTACAAATGCTTTTAATTCCTTAGAAGTGGCCACATACAGTATACTGTACAATTTATTATGTTTTGTCAACTTTACAATTGTACAAAAATTAATGCATATTGTGGCCTTTGTCAAAATGAAGTAAAAGAGCAGGCTAGCATGCCATAACCTGGCATCTCTACTTTGGGATATTTTCACTATTTGTTGTATGACAAAGTATAGCCTACAGTAGGGCTTAAGTGGTTAAGACCAAGACAACATATAACCTCAACAGCTTCATCCCCAGAGATTTCACCCTAGTTGACCAGTCTTCTTAAAACTATCTCCCTGCATGCAAACCCTAATAAACTCAGCCTTATCTCCTGCCTCTGGAACTCACTGTCACTACATATTACCATGACAACATTTCCCAAGCAAAGTTTGCACAGTTGGACACCTCAACAACGTTCGTCTAACCCCATATACTTTATCCGCTCATGCCTTGTCACTTTTAAGCCTCAGGAAAGTGGGTTCTTCAACACACATTTTATTTCCAGTACCTCATTTTAGTCTGTCATGTTTCCTGGTGCACTTGCACTACATTGCGAAAGCTCTGGCCCTTGCGGGTCCAATTTAACTCTGACCCTTAAGTTGCGAGTCCATTTTACACTGTATTTTCTATTGCGAGTCCATTTTACACTGTATTTTCTATTCATTACAGTGTACACTTTTGTCTGTTGCTGAAACCAATCCTGTATCCCACAGGGCGTGAATGAACGCAGACAGAGAACATTGATTATTGAGTCTGTGTTGTCTGTTCTCCATAGTATCATGTGTGAGCGCATACCACCACTCTTACTTGTCTCAATAAATATGTCCGTGCCTTTGTCTGAAGCCTGAGTGTTAATTAAAATATATGTATATGCTTTATTCTTTATTAGTAGAGTGGAGACTGTGATGAAACCGCTGCAGGGGCCCTGAGTGTTAAATTAGCTCAAACATGGACTTGGACTAAGATTCTTCCACCTCTATTGTACAGAATGATGCAAGTGAATCAAATTCTGACCTAAAATGTTATCCTCGGCTTAAGTCTGCCTACTCATGCAGAGTGTTTTCCCAACCAACGCTCGCTCTTGTGCGCTCTCTCAGTACTGTGCAATCACAATGACTCATCTCCCGCTCGAGTGCATCAACCCTGACCAAGGTGCCTGCAGCGTTGGCAGTGGATTTATACGTAGTTGCGGGCAGGTGTTGTGCACTGAATATAGCCAAGATACAAGCTCACGATGTTGTGAACTTGTAGATCAGCTATTTCCGTTGTGCGGCACCCACACACAATCAAGAGAACATCGAACCTCGGCATCCCTTTACTCCCTGCAGCCCCCCATCTCGCTCTCTCTCTCTCTCTCTCTCTCTCTCTCTCTCTCTCTCTCTCTCTCTCCACATTCTCTGAAAGTGGCCTCTTACACTGATACAAGGTCTAAATTTGTTCCAACCCATCCCATGGGAAACTTTGTGGGAGCCAAAGTTGGGGTACCCAGAGGGCCTGGGCAAAAGAAAATATTTTAAATTGCACAATATGAACATGTGTCTAATCATGGGTTTTTGGGGGGCCTGAATCCATTCCAACCATTCCATTGTCAGTTTTAACATAATATCTGGCACTTGGAGTGCCAGATATTTACTGTGGTGGTACTTGATGGGTTGAAAACCCCTGTGCTAGACCACTTGTAGAGGTGGTTTGGCTCACCTGTGATAGGATCTCAGTCAAGGTCAGCCAAGTGTATGAACACAAGGGTGAGATTGGATTGTTCATTACCCAGATAAGACATACAGATCACATTTTAATGCAAGGTGGGTCAATACAGTCTTGTTAGCTATGAATACAAATGTATTAAGTGTGCAGTTTTTTTTAACAAGGCCGCACAAATCACAATGGTAAATAGTGAAGCCGCATTATGTAGGCTGGCTGCTTGTGTGTCTGTTTTCACACGTGCACTCCAACTATGTGGCAGCGGTGGCCGAACGGATTGCGGAGCGGTCTTGATACCGGAAGGTCGCCAGTTCGAATCAGCGGTCCGACACGTTAAAATTACCACCGCTGAAGTGCCCTTGAGCAAGGCATTGAACCACTACCATGAAATGTTCTATGACCAGGGCCCAGCCTGGCTGGAAACAAGTTCTTGAGCTTAGCCCAGATACCCTGGGTAAATATAGTAACTTTGCTTTGCTTTGCTTTATTAACTTTTGTAGACATTATAGCCAGTTGAACTGTATGTGAGAAAGCAGAATGTCTGAATCTATTAGACCAGACATACCCGTAGCCGTAGTACAAAGTCAGTGTAATTTCTGATGAGCAGCAGTCACATTCCAGAAAATGGCTATAAATGAAATGTGTCGAATTTCCCAAACATAATTATGTCCACAATCCACCACAATCCTAATGCTAACATAGATGACTAAATTAGGGACTTCTCTTAGCCACCTGGCAAGTTCTTTTTAAGCTGTTGGGAAATGTGGTCCCATTCCAGGACCCAGCAGCTTCATTACAACAGAACCAGACACAGGGTTATAGCACACATACAGATCTGGTGCAGGTGCGCCTGTTAGTCGGACAGCACTCCTATCTGTCTGCATGCAGGTGGTGCATTGACCACGGCCAGCTGCCACGAACCCCCACCGCTATAGGCTGGGACCTCACAGTCTGACAGTCAACTCCCCACCTTCTTTCCCATGGAGAGGAAGCATCAGCATCACCCAGCTGATGGCTGCTCAGATGGTTCCGATGAGTGCCTGGGGGAGCAGTTTGGGGTTAGTGTCTTGCCAATGGATACCTCAATAGCAGGAGCCAGGAGTCGACCCATGTGACCTTCTGTTTTCCAGATGGCTTCTCTCTACTCAGCTATGGCCATCCCTTTACTTTGAAATGAAAGGGCTGTAAAGTCAGATACCGCGGTGTGAACTGCACATTGCCGCCCTTCATGCAGTGGAGCTACTGAAGTGGACATTTTTCACCTGAGTAAGTGGGCGACCCGGGAGGTACTGTAATAGTGGAGGGCCCCGACTACCCATCTGATAACTATAGGCACTCCTCCATCAGGCTGTATTTCACCTCTCGCTGTGCCAGCTTCTGGCTAATGTACAGCAGCGGGTGGTTAACAAAATGGCCCTCAGCCCACTGTTTGATGTATCCGTGTGCAAGACAAAAGTGGTTTGGGGTATACAGAAGTGGCTCCGCACGGGAGGCATACTATGGTCCGATGGAGCATTGGTTTGACATGCGTCTGCACCTCGGACTAGCGCCTGCTCCCGTGCTTGCGGTTATGGTTAGGTTAGGGTTTGAGGTGGGTTGTCGTGTTTCGGACCAATGACTCGTCGGACCAAACACATGCACTCGCTCTGCACAGAAGGCTTGCTTGACCCTGTAAAACGCCGACTGGCATAGTTACGTCCGCTGGACCGGATCTGAGACAGTTTATAGGTTAGCTCTGTAAAGGCCGGAATGAATCGCCCTGTACTTGTTGGCCTACCCCAAGTACCTCCTAACCTTTTGAATTGTTTGGGGCCCTAGCCACTTTCCAATGGCACAGTATTCTAGACCAGGTGCTTTGCCTTCACTTTGCATTACGCCCCAGTCTACTAGTCTATGCCAATTATTTTAAACAGAACTTCAATCAATGGAACTGGGCACAATGGCGCTTTTGGGGTGACCGGAGGATTGACTGTTGACTGGCATTCATGACAGAACGTGCACCGACACACATCCGCATGAATGGCTGGCCAGTAAAAGCAGTCCATGATTCAGAGTCTTGATTCAAGTCTTTTGTTGTAACTAGGGTGACTAGCCATGGGGTTTGTGTGATCAGCCGTGTGCAAAAACATTTCCTTAATCTTTTGCTACCAACAAATTGAGTGACTTCTTAACCTGACACGTCACGACCAGTGGTGCAGTGCTCATTACACACAGTACCACGGCATCCCGCCAGTCTTTTTTTCACATGGAATCAATAATGCATCTCTTTTCCCTTCTGGCTCCCAAAGGTGGAACAAACTTCCCTTTGCAGTTCGAACTGCAGACTCACTCCCAATCTTCTGCCATAGTCTGAAGACTCACCTCTTCAGACTCTACCGTAGACTGTAGCGCTTGCCGTAGCACTTGCCCTAGCCTCGACGACCTTGCAGGCTTATGCTAAAATGTAACTTAGATAGTATGTAAAAGTCCTTGCGGTCTTGTTTCCATTTAGGCCCTCTATGCAATCCATTCATAGACGCATATAGAAGCACATGAGAGAAGTGCAACTCTGGTGGGATTCCATTCTAGGCCAACAGGCTGGGATGGCCTTCAAAGATCAGGAAGGAAGTTTCAATCTTCTTCTTTGCGTTACCATTACTCCAACCTAACATGTCCCCTGTAACCATTGGTAACCACCCTCCAAATATTCTATGACAGGCCTCGATAATCCTTGCTTGGGGCCTAATGCAAGTGCTAATGTGGCAGTTGCATTGCCGGCAGCCATTTCGCACACATGCTAAAATTAGGCGAACACATTATTGCCTTGCCTCTCGTAACAAGGCATATATGTAAAACAACTTGTGGAAGATAACACTCTGAAACCTGTGATTACTAATTTTCACTTCCAGAAACATTCTCACACTTTGGTTGTGGGAGAATCGCTGATGAAGTTCACAATGGGAAAGGGACCACAGCAGTCTATCTTTAAGTCCTGTGTGTGTGTGTGTGTGTGTGTGTGTGTGTGTGTGTGTGTGTGTGTGTGTGTGTGTGTGTGTGTGTGTGTGTGTGTGTGTGTGTGTGTGTGTGTGTGTGTGTGTGCGCGCGTGTCTGTGCATGTGTGTGAGAGAGGGTAATTTGCACTTTGTCACACGACTGCGCCACTGGTATGTCACCAGTGACGTATTTTAGTGGAGAATCTTGGTGAGCGACACGGACAAAGAATAAATTCCCTCTTCACTTGACATGATCGATGAGATTGAACTGAAAAGTCTTTATTTACCAGAGGGAGACTCCATCTCTGCTTACTCCACTGACCATGTGACAGTACTGGACACTTGAGATCTGGCATACTGCCAATTACCAACTACAACAAGTCACTTTCACCACCTGCAGTAGCCATTATGTGCTGTTCTGTATACCTCAAGTTAACTTTACGTCTTGCACAACACAAAACACTTGTTTAACTGATGAAGGCTTATGGCTGGAGTTTGCTTTTAAAATTCTAAGATGACAATGTCATTGCATCTCAATCATTATTAATGAGAGAGCCTTGGAGGTTATTTTTTGTATATTTGATGTACACAAAATACATGGTTATTGATGATGGTTGCATATAAATGCTATGAATATATGCATATAAATGCTGCACTTAGCAGATACTATAATTGTCTCCACCAGGCCGAAGGCATGGGGAGAGAGTATGTTTTGCACTCCGTCCGTGTGTCCGTGTGTGTGTGTGTGTGTCCGTCCGTCTGTTACCAGCTAATCTCCGGCACCGTTAACCCGGTTGATGCCAAACTTTGCACACACACTCCCTGGATGCCAACGATGAACCTCTGCCCCACATTTTCCCTACGGCCTGTTATAGCGCCACCATGAGGCAGCTTTTCACATTTTTACCTACAACTGCACCGATCTGCGTGAAACGTTGCATGCACACTCCCTAGAGGCCAAGGACAAACCGTTGACCTGCATTTTCCGCATCTGCCTTTTATAGCGCCACCAGGAGGCCGACTTTTGTAAAACACATTTTTTGATATTACTCCTCCAGATTCTGTCCAAAAATCCACAAATCGTTACACACTATCTCTATGGTCATGTGCTCAAGTCGGATCTGTCCGATATTTCATATTCCATCCTAATTGGCTATAATTAGCTTTCACAGTTTGCAAGATTGCCCCGTTTTGAACAAAAGCCTCAAATCATGAACGCAGCATGCAATTTACGTGAAATCTTTCACACATTTTCTTACTAGGCTGAGGAATATATCCCACCCTTTTCACATTGGCCTGTTATAGCGCCACCAACAGGTTGATTTTTGCAAAACACATTTTTGGAACAAAATGCCTCAAAAACATGTTTATATTAATCCTAAACATTTTGCCAAACATCTCACACAGTCCTATCCTCCTGGTGGAGACCTGTGCCCAGAAGGGCACTTTTTCTAGTTATGCACTATTTTGACCAAACGTGGTATGTTGATATAAAACACAACTGCTCAGCAGATGGCCAACATGCAATTGAGCATAGTCGGATAGGTTAATCACCACTCATTATATTAAGCTATTTACAGACATCTGTCTTTTCCACCCTTCCTCAAACAGCATTAAGAAAGGTTTTGTTTCCTGTCATGGCAGCCAGTGTCAGAGTTCCATAGCATCGCTGTCTGGCTGGCCCAGCCTTTTTCCGTTTCTGCCTAATGAGGCTGGCACTACGGTGCATGCCCCTTTCAACGCACACTTCTCCTCACTTTCACTGTGTAGTGCTGAGACGTCCAGTCTCCTCCTCACCTTGTCACTGACTACCCCACTGGTCACCTCTCCCCCCTGGTAGCCAAAACACTGTTCAGCCCGGTGAAGATGTAAACCAAGCTAGCACAACACCAGCAAGGCCTCCTCCATTATTCATCTCATGCCTTTAATGAGTTTTCCATCCGCCTTCATGTATCTGCCGCAATTAAGAGGTGCATTTATTGTTTGTGGTCACTTTAATCCGGTTCACTCTGCATTGGTTCCTCTGTGTGAGTGCATGTGTACCCTGAATGTGTTCTATGAAATATTTTAAATAATGGACCAGAAAATGCAAAATGAGGGTACATTTTTTCAGCAGACAGCAGGATGCTTTAAAAACAACTGTAACAAAAAGTGCAACACGAGATGTGGTAGCAAAACATTTTTTGTTTGTTTTGCTATTCACATTCTCATTTATCTTTTGTTGATATATATTTAGGTATATTTATGTACCAGTGTTATCATACAAAGTGTGTCCAAGTGTACTTCACATTCTGAGCTTGTAGATCTGCACGTTTAAGATATATCCAGGGGACTGATCAAACCCTATGGAAATACATTTTATAAATGAATCCTCCTTGCCAACCCTCTTTTCCTTTTTACACTAAAGGACCAGTCTAGGCTTTCACTGCCATGCCAAGTCAACAGATAGTGTGTCAATCACACAGATAATATGCTTGTTTACATACCATGATCATGAAAAGGAGGCCACATAAATATTTGATGGCATCTTCGAGTTACCCCTGGAACAGTCACCCGGGTGACCCAGCTCTTTGATTGGACCTCGACGTTGCCAGTCATTGTTAAACACC
Source organism: Electrona antarctica (assembly GCF_951216825.1). Lineage (NCBI taxonomy): Eukaryota > Metazoa > Chordata > Actinopteri > Myctophiformes > Myctophidae > Electrona > Electrona antarctica. The sequence goes on from NC_136805.1 coordinate 24,461,154, forward strand.
TCTACAAGGGCATTGACTTGGCAATGTGTGGGTACATGTGTTGGCACATTATCTCTAACTTTCCTCTGAAGAACACAGAATTTCCTTGTGTACATACGGTATGCAATGAAGTTAGACCTTATACTAATCAAAGGATAATGACCACATACTTACTGTATAGGAGCAGCACTGAAGTACCATCTTAATACTTCTAAAACAAACAATAAATAAATAAATAAATAGTAGTAAGACCTACCACATGCAAGTTGACATGGAGAGCCACTGAATTTAAAAGCAGGGAACAATTCTGCTGTCTCCTCTGTGGTCCATTGTCACTCTCTGACGTCAGCGGCAGCTAAGGTCAGAGTCACATTGTCTGGACAAAAAAAAGGATGTCTTGGGTGTCCTCTTGCTGTCCGTCCGTCCTACTCCTAAGTAACCACCACTATGGCTGCCCCGTTGTCCCTGAACTCACCTTGACCCCTTGACACACCTGCACTTCAATCCCTGTAACTATAGTAAGCGCTCCAGTGGAGTGCCTCGCCAAACGTGCTTCACCTGGCTAGAAGCACACTCTATCTGTGCTCTCCAGCTTCAAGGGATTGAGAGCAGTGGGCCTTGTCTTCCTACTCACATACAGTACACCTCAATCCACCCCTGCTAATCTGTCAAATAAACAAAGAGAGAGTGAGAAAAAAGAGAGCAAGAGTGGAGTGGGCGAGAGTTGCAGATGAGCAAGAAAGAGTGTTGCTAAACACTTAAATGGACAGTTTTTGTGTTAAATTATTTTGCTGTTGTGTCACACTAAACATAGCATCTTAAGAAGAGAACAAATCATCCTCTGCTTTGTTGTTTCATGTCTTACGATGCTAGTCTACCTGTTGCTGACTAACATAGTGCTCACGGAAATATTTGGCACCTGTTATGAAAATGAGCACAGAATAGAATGTTTTTCCTGGAATGTTGCCACGGTATGTGGGGTGGGTAGGGTGGGATAATGTAGGTGGCAACAGTCATTTTCTGTTTTAATTCAGTTTTATTTCATTTACTTTATTTGTACTATTGTTTCTACTGAATTGTACTTAATTTTATATTTTTTATTCTGTGAATATTTTATTGTTTCTGTAAAGACACATCTGTAAAGACACATCTGTGTCTCACATCTGAGTCTTTACAGACTCATATTATGTGAGTGACCACCGTTGAATCCAAGTGGACGTTTCTGCCAAATGTCTTGGAATTCCCTTAAGATATCACATTAACAAGCGGACAACCCCGAAACATAATGCCTCTGGCTACAGCTGTCTGCCGGCGGAGGCATAACATTTTTAGATATATACTACACAATACTCAATTTAAAATGTAAGTAGTAAGTAAATAAGCAGAGGAATACATTCTATTACTGTGTTCCAATCAGATGGTCGACATTCTCAGCAAGATACCACTTCACATTCCTTTTAACATATCCCTTAGTACTGTATGGTGAATTTAGGTAACATCATGTTAAAGCTGTAAATTTGCAGCTGCTCGTTACAGCCAAGCATCGGGAACCAAGCCTTGTTCCCAGCCTTTTCTCATCTCCGAGGAGAAAAGCATGGTAACAACCAAATGCGGATAGTGTCCATTGGGTGTACTTCCCCGGAAGCTTTCTTTTTCAACCAAATAGGTTTTGTAACAGGAATGTAAACAGATATGCAAAACATCAATGTAACTTCCTTGGGTGGTACTTCTGATACTTCCAGTTAGACACTCTCAGTAGCAGATCTCGCCCACTGTGCTGTGTACTAATGTAAATATTGCAACTCTCTGTGCTCTATTATCGTCTGCTATTTAATTGCCTCATTTTATTGTTTTCCTCACACAATATGCTGCTATTTAGTCACTCACAGCTTCATCCCACTGCTATTTTTAACCACGTACCTTATGTATCATGGACCTTATTTCACATTGCCCATGACAATATCTGACCTGTTTTCTCTTCCCACCTTTCTTGGAACTGCTATGATGGAGCTTGTACGACAAAGAATGTCTCCTTGTTGCACCTCCAATCCTCCTCGTCCTCCTTCATTCCCTCATCCCCTCTTCCACTAACCCCCTCACCCCCCCCATCCTCACAACTCTTCATCTCCTTGCCCTTCATCCTTCCGTAGTTGTGCCCTTTCACCCCCATCATCCCTCCATCTCCTTCATCCCTCATCCCAGCATATTATATTTCAATCTATTATTTGAAAGCGTTACTTTAATAGTGAACTCAAGTATGGTGACCAACGATAGAGTAAAAAATCCCTCTAGGGAAGACAAACCACCTTGATATTTATTTAATGGCAGCCGATCACCCGATCTGCATCAAAGCATTGAAGAAGGTTTGCCTGGTAAGATGAGGAAATTGGTTACCTATTTACAAGCAGCTAATTACCTTCGTCGTTTGTACATCAGATGTTTCACTTGTGCATTACTTTTAATCCTCTGCTTTTCCATTCTTTATTTCTATGTTTTTTTCCCCTGGGTCTCTCTCAAATCCCCTTAATGCACACAGAGTGAAGCCGTATGTGTCTCTTTTGGGAACGGTTGTATTATTCTCAAACCACACCTGATTTATCATTTTCCATAATGACACTGCTCTCAGGTGAGTGTCTAAATATCTATATTTACACCAGACAAGCCTTAAAAAGAAACTCCTTTTTTCCTGTGATCCAGTTTGTCACATGACGGCAAAACAAAAATGGGTCACAGACCAAGACTGTGTTGGAACTTAGATTAGTGCACACTCCTATCATGTATGTACTGTAAGAAGCCACATGATTTATGTGGTTATTTGAGGGAGTGAAATTGATTGCTGATCACCCAAAGCCATATCAATTGTGTCAGCTCGAGAAAGTCATTTTTTTTTTACAGAAACCCCACAATACTGAAAAACACTATAATTTTCATGTCAAGTAATGGCTTCAGCTTGTAGCACCAAGTGCTGGGAGCTGGGATTTATTTTCATTTGTCTCATACATTTTCTGTCTGATCTGATTAAGCTTATAAAGGCCTAGCATGAACTGATAAAGTCGATAAAGAAGTGTGAAAATAATAATAATAATAATAAATAATAATAATAAAATGATTGAAAGAAAGAACTAGTGTATTGTCTGCTAGCGTGCTGCTTGCTTATGTTATGGATATACATACTGTTGACTTTGTCATCAGTAATTCAACAAAAAATACTCACAAATAAATTGCATTAAACAGTGCTGCAGAGCGGGTCTTTCCGCAACCCTATCGATGTTTGGAATTAAGCATTAAAAGCAAATGGTGTTTGTGTTTATTTTGTTTGCAAACACTGGAAGAGGGGTTCTTAATTTCAAGAACAGAGCTTTAGAAGCTTTGGAACTTGATATAACTCACAATGAAGTGAAATGCTGTCCTATCATATGTGTCATGTCATGTGTGTTTTTGTAGTGATTTACCGTAAATCATCTGCTTTAGATTACCAATGAATGATGATACTGATACTGAAATGAATGCCATATCAGGCCGCTAAGAATGACTGAATATAGATTTCACAGCAAGTCATTGGTCAACGTTCAATGCTTATAAAGTATGCACAAACGTCCCCTTTAATGTAGGTACAAGTACAATTCAATCCCTGTGGGTTCTCATCAGTAGTCAATTACAATGAAGACAGTCATTTATCATTGAGGTAATGAAATCTCTTGAGAGAAAGAGCAGAGACAAAGCAGAGTAAATTAAGCTGAAATACCGTAGGCAGCACAGCTCTTCAACAGAGTGTATGTACAGTGTTACACATCACATCAGACAATTAAATTAGAAGGAAAGAACAAAGTCACACAACCGGCAGACAACAGGCAACAATAAAGAACTGTAAGCCACAAACAGCTTTCCATGGAGATACTATAATGGTAAAGGTTTTGTCTTTCACTAATAGTTTCACTTATTGTTCTCAATAATCCTCTCAGTTAAATTGTGACCATGCCTCCATGTTTGATCTCTCTCACTCACTCACTCACGCACGCACGCGCGCACGTGTGCGTGTGTGTGTATATATATATATAGTGTGTCCTTTTGGAAGTTGAAGGTGATGTCTTGAGTATTCTGAGAGATTAAGCCACAGGTATCTGTGAATGCACAGCACGGACCAGTGCAAATCCAAATATTGTACTCACACTGGGAAGGTCTGGTCATGCTTGGCTACAGAATATTAAGTTAGCTCAATGGACTATGTCATGAAAATGCTCCAGTGCTTGGTCTGTTCTGACCCCTTGTGGTGGCTATAAAAGTTGTTGTCTGGCCTATGTGACTTTAGCCTATTCTATGATTCTGAGATGGCACAATTGTTAGATCTAGATTATGTTTCCAATATTCATAAGGTGAACATATGAAATAATGTAGAGAGCACACTAGTTCAAAGTTTCTAAATCTCAGTTCAACATGAACATAGTGATATAGCCATTTAAGGATAATACAATATTAAATAGCATATATTATAATACAAATAATTCACACTAAATAGGTTTAAAAAAACGTTTTAGCTGGTACCATTGTTATCCAAATGTCAAACATCATTCACTGGCTGTATTGAGTCACAAATGTATAACCTAGCTCTATATATTGTCCTACTTGACCCCACTGCACTAAATGTGAGCTCTTTTGTTGGCCCAGATGCACATGAAATGTGAAAGTGCTACACAAATGTCACCAAAACATGATTGTAGTTCTAAAATGAGTTATTTTTTTCCTTCTTTTTGTATCTGTGGCATCTACAATTCAAGAGCTTCTTGTATCTGCTGCCTCCCACTAGCTTTGCAAAGAGCAAATTCCCATGGTAGATTATCAAACTTATATTAATATTACACTCTGCCTCCTATAGAAATAATAAATCGCTTTCATTCTCCACATTTTGGCAACCATTTCTTTCCCCCTCATTCGACTACAGTATGTCCCGATGGACATGACGGAGCGCCGTCTCACCTTCTGTCCATCTCATGCATTCCCAGGCCCTTCCGTGGGATCACCAACCGTGGACCGATAGCCAGTGGTGGTACTACACTGTAAGTACGTTTACTTAAGTACTGTACTTAAGTACAATTTTTAGTTATTTGTACTTTACTTTAGTATTTGCAATTTCCAATACTTGTACTTCTACTCCACTGCATCTCAGATCCAAATATTGTACTCCACTACATTTATGTGAAAAGTTACTAGTTACTTTGTAGATTTTGATTACTGGTATTAAATTTATTAAAACGGACATTAACCACTTCAGCAGCCCTATATACATTTACGGCCATTTGAAAATAGACGATCTAAAACGCATTGTGAGCTTGTAGATCTGCTATTTTCAAGAGTGTTTTTATACATTTGAACACTTGTGAAATGGGACATTCTCCATAATGAGTAGTAGTACATTTTGATACAAAGTATCAAAAGTAGATTTTACTTGTAACAGAGTATTTCTACATTGCAGTATTGATACTTTTACTTGAGTAAAAAATGTGAGTCCTTATCCACCACTGGCAATGGCTACAGGGAGGCCCGCTGCCGCAACAGCTGTTTGACCACAATGTCTTACTTGCAGGATGCCTGCATGGCTCAATAGGTAAGCTAAAGAGACTACTGGGAGTCTTAGGGCCTGTACAGACGAGGACGTATTCGGTGTTTCTGGGGCAAGTAATTAGCCGATCTGCCCTTTTTGTCACACGGAGACGGCGTTTTGGGGGACTTTAACGGCTAATTTTGAAACTACCTTCCAGAGTGGGAAAGTTTGGAGACGCGACTTTCACGTCTCCGTGTGTACAGCGAATGCCGCCTAATTTGCTGAAACGGTGATGTCATAGTCCCCTCGCCCCCTCCAAACTAACCAGTGTTAATGGTTTATTTCACCATAACCACTTACATATAAGTATCACAGCTATTTTATATTTGCACGTAATGTCTATAAATCTCTTATCCAAAAATAGCCGATCTGCAGCCCGCACGCATGCAAACCGTTGCTGAGATTGCGCAGGCATGCACGAGAGAGGAGTTGTATGTGAGGAGCTGATCACAGATAGAGGGAAAGTGTTATATTTGGCCTATTATTTATGCTATATATTATTGACCGCGTCTGTGTCAGACAGTCACAGAGAGAGAGAGAGAGAGAGAGAGATGCTGCGTGTTAAAAAATAGAAGGGGCGCGCTCTCTCTCGCTCTCGCTCGCTCTCTCTCTCTCTCTCTCTCACACTCTCTCTCTCTCTCTCTCTCACACTTACTTTGTGCTTGCTGATGTTTTCAGAAGAATTAATCCAAGGTTTGTCATATATTATGGTTTAGTAGGCAATGGCATACACTTTAGCTGGTCAGTCAGTGTGTGCAGACTCAGAGAGAGAAGCAGCACTGCTCTGCTCATTAAATTGATATGACGCATGTGCGCATCTGATCAAGATAATTAGTTATTTGGCAACACCTGTGTGAAATACCAACGCTTTCATATAGCCTTTAGAATACGCTTTTTCTTTTTTTTTGTGGCCATCTGCAGGCCAGCCATGTGTACTGCATCTTTATCTTGAAAACGAAGCAGTTTACCGGTCTCGAGTGGACGTCGTACATAATTAACATAACCGCAATGTAGACGCAGTAAGTTTTATATCGTTCACAAAACTTAGGCGGGGAACAGCCCGCGACGTCCTCGTGAAGGCAGCCCCTTAAAGAAGTTTAAAGAAAGTGATGCACTGTGTTTGACACTTTTTTCTAGCCTGGCTAATAAGCCAGACTGAGGGGCTGCCTTCACGAGGACGTCGCGGGCTGTTCCCCGCCTAAGTTTTGTGAACGATATAAAACTTTACTGCGTCTACATTGCGGTTATGTTAATTATGTACGACGTCCACTCGAGACCGGTAAACTGCTTCGTTTTCAAGATAAAGATGCAGTACACATGGCTGGCCTGCAGATGGCCACAAACAAAAAGAAAAAGCTTATTCTAAAGGCTATATGAAAGCGTTGGTATTTCACACAGGTGTTGCCAAATAACTAATTATCTTGATCAGATGCGCATATGCGTCATATCAATTTAATGAGCAGAGCAGTGCTGCTTCTCTCTCTGAGTCTGCACACACTGACTGACCAGCTAAAGTGTATGCCATTGCCTACTAAACCATAATATATGACAAACCTTGGATTAATTCTTCTGAAAACATCAGCAAGCACAAAGTAAGTGTGAGAGAGAGAGAGAGAGAGAGAGAGAGAGAGAGAGTGTGAGAGAGAGAGAGAGAGCGAGAGAGAGCGCGCCCCTTCTATTTTTTAACACGCAGCATCTCTCTCTCTCTCTCTCTCTCTCTCTCTCTCTCTCTGTGACTGTGACTGCGTCTGACACCGACGCGGTCAATAATATATAGCATAAATAATAGGCCAAATATAACACTTTCCCTCTATCTGTGATCAGCTCCTCACATACAACTCCTCTCTCGTGCATGCCTGCGCAATCTCAGCAACGGTTTGCATGCGTGCGGGCTGCAGATCGGCTATTTTTGGATAAGAGATTTATAGACATTATGTGCAAATATAAAATAGCTGTGATACCTATATGTAAGTGGTTATGGTGAAATAAACCATTAACACTGGTTAGTTTGGAGGGGGCGAGGGGACTATGACATCACCGTTTCAGCAAATTAGGCGGCATTCGCTGTACACACGGAGACGTGAAAGTCGCGTCTCCAAACTTTCCCACTCTGGAAGGTAGTTTCAAAATTAGCCGTTAAAGTCCCCCAAAACGCCGTCTCCGTGTGACAAAAAGGGCAGATCGGCTAATTACTTGCCCCAGAAACACCGAATACGTCCTCGTCTGTACAGGCCCTGAATCAGCCGTTGGCAAAAATAAATTGCCTGCCAGCGACGACAGTGTGATTTGAGTCTGGCTTATTAGCCAGGCTCATTTTTTACTCCGTGTCAGATTTCCACACTCCTCATCTCACAATACCTGGAATGCACGGTAGGTTGAGGAGAGTGTGGAAATGGCTACAGTAGAATCAGTACTGTTACGGTTAATCCCAACCTCCCCCTTCTTGCTGATTAGTTTGAAGAGCTGGTCCAGAGACAGCACCAAAATCACCAGGCAACTAGTGAGTCTGTTCATATTAGTCACACAAAATGTCAGGCAGTGCATCGTAAGCTGATTTCCAGGTGTATTTTTTGTAGTTTGTCTTCAAACTGGTACTTACTGTAAGTATTTAAACCGCCCTGATGTTGTATTAGTGACAGGCTCATATTCCTCCTTGTCCACTTTGCTTGACCTGTGTCACAAGCTTAGTTTCCCCTAAACTACCACTGTTGTTTCTGATACATTTGTGTGTTTTTTTTATACGTATGTACTATACACCACTTTGGTCAACCTTGGTTGTTTTAAACCTGTAAAATCCCATATTATACTCAGAGGACATCATTGTGCAGATGCTCAAGGAATGTCGCAAGTTTGCCGTTGTGGACACAGTTACTGTAAAGAGCTGGCCAGATGTATGGAGGGAGATGCTGCTGGAGGGCTAGAGAGAGAATTCATTATGAGAGCAGCTTTGTGGTTAGAGAAGCAGGATTGTGATGGGAAAGTCACAGGCCTGAAACTAATGAGCATTTGCCTTCTCCTTCGTCAATAGCCACCATTTAATTGACATTGAGCAAGCTGCAAGGCAGTGGCTCCAGCAGTTTCTCAGTGTAGTGGGCAACAGTAATAATCAGTTTTTTTCCTCGATTCATAACAGTAAAGAAAGAAAACATAGACGGTTCACTTGAATGCACTTTCCTTGGCTTCAAATGGACTGTACTCTGTGGGTACATGGTGCTGGTGGCCAACATGCTGGGAAGGCCACAGGAGTCCAACGTGTTCCTGGAGCCTGGAGGACATCCAAAAAGGCCTCAACACATACCTGGAGAAGAAGAGGCTCTACTTACCAAGGTGACACATGAATGACATCAGAAACATTTTATGAAAATCATCAAATTCTAATGAGTAGTACACTGTGTCAACTGCCCTGTGATGTTGAATTTTGTATTTGTGCTTTGTATGGGAGAAAACGGTTTGGACCTGAAATGAATACGAGTGATTAATTTCAGATCAAAACTGTTTTCTCCCATACAAAGCACAAATACAATAATATTAAATATTATTTCAAAATCAAATACTTTGATATTTTCATAAAACATTTGACAAAACTGCTTTGAAAGCGATTCTGCAAAAGGACTCGTATAGTGTATAGTAACTTAACAACATGAACCTTAGCGGCCCTATTCTGGAGCGAACATTCAGCAAAAAACAAGAAGAGATTTGGTGTATTTGGATATAAATTATATCAACTCCCTGGCCCTAAGGGATCCCATCAACTATAGGGTTTAAGTGATTTAAATCTCTAGTTTTCTCACACCTTCATCCTCTTCTCCCAGGGTATTTTTAATGAAATCAAAGTGGGTGTAATTCTTGTGTCTATCCCTGTTCTCTATTTACTAAAGCTCTTTAGTAAATATAAAATACATTTTCAGGTCGGGATACCAATTTCATCCAGAATAATGAGCAGGCAAAATGTTTCAGACTCTTACGTTGTAATCTGAACAGTGAATGGTGCCTTTATTGTACTATACTCCATGGGCTTCATTGAACCTTGCAGGAATATAACGCACGCACGCACGCACGCACGCACGCACGCACGCACGCACGCACGCACACACGCACGCATACACACACACACAGGTGACAAATGACAATACATTACTCGTGATACAGTAATTCGAAATCATGGACACTGTTTCCTAAGTGGTAGACTACTCACGGGGCGAGGGTTCCCCTCCCATATTTCTGGCAGAAGCCATTGTGGTATATGGAAACCACAATTCACATTAATATAGCCTAAACAACCATGTTTTAAACAGTGTAAACCTGGATCTTTGTCTCTCATTGAGATAGTGACATGTTTAGACAGGATGCATGGGCAGCTGCAGGGGGGACCCTGTATGCTAATAGATCGGCTCGCTGATAGCAGCACTGTGCTTCCTTCCTGGTGACCATTACCATATATGACCATTTGGTACTGGGGGGGTTAAGACCAACCATGCACCTTTCCTTTGATGTCTCTGTCTTCACCATTGATGGGTGATTTCTCCATTCTGCTCATGTATTCAGTAAACCTTTCCCAGAGGACTGTGGCCACCTACTGTCTGTTTTGAGCAGTTGTCCTCCCAGCACAACTATTACGTCATTGCTCCCTCCATACAGAGTGGTTGAATCATGTCTATGGGATGCTTTAGTTATAGGTATTCTACTGTGCCTTCCCAGAGGGAAAAACACTCTCTTTAGCAACCAATTATTTCTACTTTGCTACTGTTACTTGACTATACGTAATTTAACCGCACACATGCTGTGTTTCATTTCTGTCATTGTGTGCACGTGTATACATTTATGCTGGTGTGACATGTAGATGTATGATCTATTTCTATTCTACTACACACACCTTCTATGTGAGTGCTGAACATAGGAGGGTACGCACGAACGCATGCACGCGCACACACACACACACGCAATAATAATTAGCTCAGTGTTTTGGCACAGGTGTCAATGGGCACTCAACAAATGTACCCCATTGTCCTTTTGTCACCATGTGCATGTTCCTGTCATGGTCTAGAAGAAATCAATGGGTGAGGAGACAACGGTGGAGATGTCATGTCCAGCCAAGCCATCTCTACAGCACATACAAATACATTTTTGTTTTCTTTTTATGCCCTAGCAGGGAGTGTTGGATGAATGGATGAGCTCTAACAGGACATTCTATCCAAGCTGCTGGTGATTTTGACATGCAGATGGCGATGGACAAATATGATGTGGTGTATGAACACTGTCCTTGGACAAGAGCACATCCGCTTCAACAGGTACAGTAGATATGTTTTTGAAATAACATATTTAGGTCTCATATGCTCCCATATCACTTTACGCTAGACACCATTAACCCAGAATTATTAATAACTCATGTACACAGATCTCTGTGTACATTGGAGTCATGAATACCTCATGATGAATAATCAATGATGTTTTTGTCTCCCCTTCCCTTGCTTTCAGGTTCACTTAAGTTGTACGTGTCAGCCCGGTGAACATGCGCAAGGCTTTGAAATTAATGGTCAGGTGGTGATGTCATTCAAACTTGACAATGTCTTCAACAGTATGCTATGCTGGTGGACAACGTGCCTGATATGTGGGTCGTACTCCTCCCTGCAAACCCACTGGGGAGCTACATGCCTGCATCTCCAGGCCAGGCTGCAGTTCCTACAGATGGATCACCCACCACAGATATTACGGACTATAACACACAACAAGTCAATGTATTTAATTAGCTTTTATTTATAATAAATTATGTTTCGGTGCGAGTTATCTGTGTATCCTATCGTGTAGCCGGCTCACTCCCAACTCATCAAACACAGACGGTTGGTCACGTCTTCGGGCATCACTTGCCGCTGACATGCTCTAGTGTCTATTTCGACACCAGCGGTGCCCCAATGCACCCAATGCACCTCTGTAGAAATCCCATGACATCATTGTCCAGACGCACACGGTACTACCAGTACCATGTAGGCTATGATATACCACAGCATCATATTTAAAAGTGTACAGGAACTAAACAGGAAGAACTACAACTAGAAAAAGTGCCCTTGGGCACAGGTCTCCACCAGGAGGATAGGAGTGTGTGTGTGATGTTTGGCAAAATGTTTAGGTGTGTGTGTGTGTGTGTGTGTGTGGGGCTTGGCCTGTTGTAGCGCCACCATGAGGCTGATTTGAAAACTGTCAAGTGGCATTTCTTCCAAAGCCTAGTGGGAATATGCATGCACAGTTTCACCACAATCGGACGCTGCATTGAGTAGTTGTGGCGATTTGTACAAAACGGGTACAAAGCGGGCTACTCCAGAAAAGTTTAAAAGCCAATTGTAGCCAATGAGGGTGGATTATGAGAAATCAAACAAACCCGTCTTGATCACATGACTATGGAGAGCATGTGTACCGATTTGCGTGAAATTTGGATACAATCTGAAGGAGTAATATTCGAAAATGTGTTTTACATATGTCGGCCTCCTGGTGCCGCTATAAAGAGCAGATGTGAAAAATTCCAGGCAAAGGTTTTTCCTTGGCCTCTAGGGAGTTGGCATACAAAGTTATCCACAGATCCGTGCAGTTAGAGGTAAAAACGCCAGTTATAGCGCCACCATGAGGCTGAGTTGAAAATGTTCATGTGGCATTTCTTCCTCGGCCTAGTGGGAATGTGCGTGCACAATTTCACGGAAATCACACGATGTGTTCATGATTTGCAGCATTTTGTTTGAAACTGAGCACTCCTGCGAACTTTGGAAGCCAATCTTAGCCAATCAGGATGGAGTCTGAGAAATCTGAAAGACCCGTTTCGTTGAATGGCTCTAGAGAGACTGTGTACCAATTTGCGTGATGTTTGGACAAAATCTGTAGGTGTACTGTCCAAAAACTTGTTTTGCACAAAGCGGCAGAGGTTCATCGTTGGCATCCAGTGTGCAAAATTTGGCATCGCCCGGGTTAACGGTGCCGGAGATTAGCTGTTCACAGACGGAAGGACGGACGGACGGACGGACGGAAGCAACCAAAGGCATGGCCCCCCCATATCTCACAAGTATGATCGTACCCTACAAACCCTCCCGCTCACTCAGATCAGCCAACGCAGGGAAGCTGGAGGTACCTTCACTAAAAACGCCGGGACAACGCTCCACACGTCCCAAACTCTTCTCCCTTCTGGCTCCAAAACTATGGAATGCACTTCCCATTGCAGTCAGAACTGCAGCCTCACTCCCAATCTTCCGCCGTAGTCTGAAAACCCACCTCTTCAGACTCCACCATGGCCCGTAGCACTTGCCCTAGCCTAGCCCCTTAGATAGCACATTATGTAGACTTAGATAGTATTTTAAACAGACTTATAGCTTGTTATGTAGACAGCTCTAGAATTGCACTTTATGTAGTCATAGCACTTTATAGTACACATGTATAATATATTATATAGTATAGTATGTATAGTTTACATAGATACTCCACTGTTACGTTCTTAGTTTACGCATGATTCATGATAACTACTTTTTATACATGTGATGTATGCCATGCTTTTTGTTATTGCTTAATGTAAATCGCTCTGGATTAAGAGCGTCTGCTAAATGCCTAAATTGTAATTGTAAATTGATCCATCTTGAGCACATGACTATAGAGATACTGTGTGCGGGATTTTTGGACAAAATCTGGAGGAGTAATAGCAAAAAATCTGTTCCTGCCTCTGGGGCAGAGGTTCATCGTTGGCATCTAGGGAGTGTGTGCAAAGTTTGGCATGGATCGGGCCAACGGTGCCAGAGATTAGCTGGTAACGGACGGACGGACGGACACGGACGGACGGACAGTCGGACACACACGAACGGACGGAGTGCAAAACATACTCTCTCCCCATGCCTTCGGCCTGGTGGAGACAACAAAAGGAAAGGGTCAATCTTAAGGGTGGCTATGCCAAAACAAGCCAAAATAATACTGCCTGAAAGGGAAATGAAATCTAGTCCCCCCCCAAATAAATAAAAGTAAACTATAAACTGAGCTAAAAGAGGGCAAATAAAAGAAATAGCAGCACATGCCTAATTCCCTTGCTCCATATGCCCCTATAGCTTCAATGATCATCTACTGTACACAGCACTATAATAGGCCACACAGCCTTAAGGGTTCAGTTGCAGGATCAACCCAGACTGGTTTAATTGAGATGCCCAGGTGTCCCCCAATCTCCAAAGCCACCTTACCTACCAATCACCATAGAGCACTGACAGCAGTAAGTTACAAACACAAACTGCAGCCCTATAGGGCCAGAACTACCATGTCACCTCATTTGTATGTAAAAGCTGAGCTAAATGTACTCTATGTTCAAAGTCGACTGGTTTAGAATAGATGAAGGAATCACAATCACATGAAAACTCATAAGAGGATATGATTCAGTTTAGCTATTCACGTTTCCTCTAATGGGTAATGGCTGAGGTCATTGTTGACAGTATGCCCAGCAAGAATACAAGTAATGTGTCAAACCAAATCTCAAACCCTGAGCTGCACCATTTACAATTGGATTAATTTATGGATATACATATACTCAGTATGACATTTCAGTGGCATTTTCCTTAGAGATCTACTTGATACGCATTTACCCCTTAAAAACAGTTGTTACACATTTGCTTCTATGTAACAAATAACACTTCCGTGTATCAAATACACCCTTATAAAATAATAATATTATAAAATGTATAATAACATTATAAAATGTCCTGAATTTATTGGTCATTTAAATTATTGCTCACTAATGTAATGGTGGCATAAAGATTGAAACCTTGTGGGTTTACCTTGGATGCTCTTTAATCAACAATATAATATAACAGTTTATTACAAGGAATAAATACATTCAACAAAATATAAAACAACTTGATGGCAATGTGCTTCAAAAGACAGACAACACTGATGGTGTTCTTTTAAATTACTCTAGCATAGCAGTTCAAGTATGTGAACTAATCTGTATTTTTGCTGTTTTTAGTGCAAATTGATACAAATGTCCCTGAATAGAAAACATACATGACTTTTTCCTTGCAACTTTTGCGTAGTGGTGGTGATGGACATTTGAGACCAGTTTGTGACTGACTACACAGTAAAATCCCATGTGATCATTTAACTCAGTTACAAGTAACATCGAAGATTTTACTGTGTAGGTTACACTCTTCAATCACCTCTTCTTGTAGCTCTGGTCCATAGCTCTAATGCGTTGCATTTAGAGCTATGTTACTCTCAATTTCCGCTGCTCGCATGAATGCAGACCAGCCTCTCGTCTTTAGCGTAAATACAAATAACATTAGAGTGCTCCCACTAAGGAAAGTAGGCTTTCTAATAACACAACTCACCTTTGTTTTGGTGAACGTTATTTTTTATTTACGCTAAAGACGAGAGGCTGGTCTGCATTCATGCGAGCAGCGGAAGTCGAGAGTAACATAGCTCTAAATGCAACGCATTAGAGCTATGGACCAGAGCTACTCTCCTTGGTAACATGAACTATTATCATGGAAAGAGTAGACCCAGCATCAGGTCTCATCATGTGATTGTAAGTAAACCGGCTTGGCCTGCTTCCGTAGCCTCTGTTGTGTTCGTAACTTCCTGCCTTTCTGCGTTGCCAGTCCCATTGGTGGTAGGTAGCTCTGCGATGACATTAAACACAACACAATTACATTTCTCCATCACACTTGGCTACAGAGAGAAACGTAACGTCTGTTATTTATTTAGTCATTACTTACAGCCCTTGGAAATGGGTTCCTGTAATGTAGGCCTGTGGAAAAAAGTTGAATATTTGAGGCTTTATTAATTTAAGGTGGTGCAAAATCAGGACATATAAAAATGTACAGTTTTATATGAAATATTACACACATATCAAAACATAACATTTACAAAAGTCTTAGTCTCTGCCTACTTGGAATAATACTTAGATTTAATATCATTAAAACCGGGAAAGCATCTGTGGCATTTTAGCTTTGGCTATAAAATAAATTGCAGATATCGTTGCTGTCGGGAGGAAACCACCTAACTCCATTTGAGGTTTTTTTGGTGCATAAAATCAGTGCTATTGAACAATGAACACCCTTTGTGTTTGTGTGTTGGTTAAAACAATGTTGAACCAATGGAAAGTAGTAAAAAGCTCTTCGGAGTTCGGACAAAACCTCTTAACTCCATCAGACCCTCAAACTGTCTGCTAAAGCAGCTAACTCCACCACCTCTCCCCCTCTCATACAAGTAATTGAGAATATATTAAAGTCACAACACAAACTTTGATATGGCAATATTGCTTTGTTTTCAAAATATGTGGTTCTTCCCGACAGCAGACAAGCTGCAATACTGTGAATCCTTCCACTCTTACCAATTTCTATTCTGGCTTCACATTCTTCAATGCACCTCTGTATTGATTCTGGATCTGTCCGCTTCAGAGAAATAACAGGGAAGGTTAGGCACACAATCCGAGGTTACCAACAAACTGCATGTTTTAAATTCTGTGAGCATACTACTTCTCCTACCTGTTGATTCTGTCTGAACAGAGTGCGACCCTCTTGCACTATGTACTTTCTCTCTGTGTCAGTTTCTTGAGGGACAGAGGCTTGCCAGGTCCGAGCCACTCGAAATACCCTCATGTAAAGAGATAACACCTTCTTCCTAGTGGCAGCTGTCATTTGGACTGAAATGAACAATCGGCAAGCATGACATAAAAATAAATGGTTAGTTTCATTGTTTATTTACAGTATTTCAAACTGAAACTATGTGTTTCCTTCTCATGTATGACATCTTTCAGGTATTCCGATTATTGAACACTAGATGTCACTAGAACCCACGGGCGCCATAACAACAACAATCAGATTGAAATCTATCTGCGATTCTGTTGTGGGATTCCGTTTTACATCCACGGCACGTTGTGTTTTAGATCTACAAAATAATGACACGTGTTTGGAAAATTGACTTATCATTACACATGCACGAGACTCACATTATGAAACGTTTGAGTTTGGGATGAACTTGGCAATGTCCCGTTGCATCAGAGATAGAGATCCAACCCGTTAACCTAATCTTTATCTTTATCGTTGATCTCTGCACACTAAACAATTACTGTTGAATAAAACCTAAATACATAGAACACTGACAAAAAAACCCAATAAGACTTGACTTGCAAGTTGCAACAATACCTGTGTAGAGAAGAATGGTTTGACTGGATGCTGGATGGAAAGCTGAGCATTGAGCAATGCATGATGATGACATTGGACGCCTAGTGATGACGTCACGTCAAACAACCAAACGATAAAAGGTTGTTTGATTTTTCTGTAGGCTACCAATATACCATATTTCAGAGTGTAGTAGGAGATCAAAGCGTCTTACTTTACACTCCTGTCTAACCTTTAGGGCGTGTTCGGAAATACTGCTTCCGCACCGGAGCGCACTCGCCTATTAGTTTGCATTGAACAGTGCGAACGCGCCTATTTATTGTTTCTGACAAAAATGTCAGAATCGATAAATACATCTACGAGTCTAAATCTTAGGCTACACTCTGCCATATTTCTTGTCAAGAAAAAAAAGTCGCAGAGCAGCGACCTAAAATCATCTACAAAAGAAGAACTGAAATACATACAGTAGTTGTGCCACTTTAAGTTTAATTTAAAAAATGTCGTTTCAAAAGAGTGTGTGTGTATGTGGTTTTCATTTTATACATGATTGATATTAACACATAATATTGTAATACGACAATAATACAGTAATAATATCGTATTGCATTCCTGTTTATATTACAGCACAAAATGCTGATGTGCATGCAGTGCAGATCAGCTGTGTCCCCCCCCCCCCCCCGCCAGATGAGTTGCTTGTCCTGGCTGCAGGGAGGAAGTGATGCAGGGAAAATTCCCATAATGTTCACCCAATGACTAAAGGGGAAACACAAAAGAAGCTGCCTGCTTTAATACGAAGAGAGGATCATTTAATTTAAGTTTTTGGATTAAAAAAAATCCATGCTGATTAAAAAAGGAGTAAAGCACACATCTGCTGTTAGAAGGACAAGTGTTTGTTTATTTTTAAACGTTAGTGGAGGAAAAAGTCCTTATCGATGTGTGAAGTTTGTAGCTAGCTGCTAGCTGTTCAGCTAGCATTACAATCAGAGAGTTGAACGCGACGACTTCGTCCTCAGTTCCGCTCACTGGTCTTTAATGCTAGCCAGACTGGCTTTGTTGACAACTCGTTTGGACTAACATCTTCTTTCAAAGATGTACACCAGATTCACAATAATCGAATAGTTTATAAAGGTAAGTGTCGTTGCTTTATTTCATTTTATTTGTGATTTCTCCCCCGCCCCCTTGTTATTTTTTGATCGGAAGACCTAGCCAACTTTTCAGAAGGCTATCGAGCTAGTCGAGACGATGCTTAAAGTTTAAGGCAAATTTTAACGTACATTAATTCGTCGCACGAGCGTGTCGCTGGACTAAAGTGACGCGTTTTCAACAGAAACATGTCGCGTCGACACTTTCGCCCCGAGTTGATACCACGTCGCAGTTGGCTGGTTCGATTAAGCATTGAATGTAAAGCCATTAGCCCGTTATATGCCCCGATTTTTTTGTACTCCGCAATACGGCGGTGTCGCGGCGCCGACAGTAGCCGATCTGCAAGCTCACAACGCGCCGCTTCGCGAGGCGGTGTGAGCTTGCAGATCGGCCTTTGTCGGCGGAGCGACACCATCGTACGAAGGGAGCATTTAAAAAAGAGAAATCACCCCTATGGCCAGCGACGACACCGGAGCCATATCAGTGATGCAGATGGCCCGGTGGAGCTAGATGCTAACGAGGTAGCTTATTTCGTAAAACATGCGACGGACCAGTCAACTCACATATCTTACATGTGACGTGTGTGTGTGTTCTCTTGACTTGACTGTGTTTGTTGTGCTCGCCACTTTCTTGCCCCCTCAACAACTATCCTAAACTTGGCTAATTGCTATCTAGCTAACGTTAGCTATCTAACGCTATAAAGTGTGCATTGTAGATGCTGTGTATTTCCTCACGTTGTTGTTGTTTTCTCCAGCGTACTGTGTGTGTGTTTGTTTTGTTAAACTAAAATACGTGTGGTGATTGATTGTTAATGGTTTAAATGAAATGCCTAGTTATGGTGGATAATGCATAATTCTAAAGCCAGGCCTTGCAGCTTTGAATGGATTTGGCCAGGAGATGTGCCCTGTAAGTTATCGTTCAGTGATATGCCCGTACATGCCCTGTCTAATGACGACTGGGAATTTGAGCTATGTCATTTCTGAATTCTAATCTGAACACATTTGGGATATCCCTGAAATGAAACAAATATCCTAGGAATGCAACAATTCAAAAGTTGAAGTAAAACTATGGTGAGGTTTAATAAACAAGCTGTATGAACTTAGCTTGGTTCCCTATCAGCATAATGTGGACACCCAGAGATGAGTTGAGATGAGAGATGGCAAGCCCCCCCTCCAGATAGTTTAGGGTGCAATCAAATACTGCTGTCAATCAAATACTGCACTTTGCTTACATTGTAGATGGTGTAATTATTTCAATCGTTTTGTTTTAAAAAAGAGCCGTGCCTGTTTTCCTTGATCTCAAATTACAAATTCACGGCAAGTTGACAAAAAACAGACGGGCCTGCAGGGTTGGAAAGACACTGGATATCACATTTTGCTTATGATGACAAGATAATGTGCCTCTTTCAGCATTGCGGATGTCAAGGTCACTACAATGGAGCAGAATAAGATGACACCTTCATCTAGAGTGGCCAATGTCATCTGAGGAAGTGTCTGTGAGTAACACACTGCTGCTTTGCTATTTTATTAATAACCAACCTCTTACAGGGGCTCATAGATAGTAATACCAATAGTAATAATAATATTATTATTACTTTTGGTATATGCTACAACCACTGATTTGAAAATGTCTGGCCATTAGTGGCTCTCATTAAGCATCTTATGTTTCATTCTAGATTTTTGTGGGACCTTTTGCATTTTCTAATGTGTGAAGGGTCATTAACATGTCAGGCTCATTCATACCTCATAGACCTAGGAAGCTGTATGGCCATGTAAACTTTACCAAAGGCTTTGTGTAACTCATTACTTCTAGCTCTGTGTTTCTGTGGTTCCCTGCATGATGTCTCTTTTTGTAAGTACATTTATAAAGATTTCTATGGTCACCCTCCTTGTCTAAGAACTTGTGTGTATCAGAGCTCCAGACTAACTTTTTTTTACCACCTTCCCAGATGCGTTGACTGAATAAAACTGAATAAAAATGTCATAGAAACTAGTATCTACCCTGAATGATATCTTTGAATTCTCTTTCCCCCCCCTCAGCCCCAGAGGGCATGTTGAGACGTCTCACCAGGCCAGAGCAGAGGCGTCTAGGTGGTGCAGACGGGGCCTGAAGGAGGGGAGGACAGAGAGAAGAGGGGACCAGTGACAGACATGGGCCAGTGTGTCACCAAGTGTAAGAATCCAACGTCCTCCCTCGGCAGCAAGAGTGGAGACAAGGAGAGTGGCTCCAAATCCCACCACAAGAAAGGGGGCAGTGGAGGGCACAAGGAAGATACCAGTGCCCCATGCAGTAAAACCCCCAGCGAGCTGTCGAACGGCACCAAGGCCATGGAGGTTACTGTAGAGACCCCTGTCATCCCTGCGTCGATGGGAGATCTACGCAAGGAGGAGCGCTTGACTGACGGAGATGGGTTGTCACTGTTGCGCATCGAAGATCTGTTCTACTGCTACAAGGACGAGCAGGAAGATTCCATCTTGGAAGAGGGTATGGAGAGGTTCTGCAACGACCTGTGCGTGGATCCCGCTGAGTTTCGGGTGCTGGTGCTCGCCTGGAAGTTTCAGGCAGCCACCATGTGCAAGTTTACAAGGTAAGACCAAGTTAATGAAGGAAATATTTTGGTATGTGCCTGAAACATGTCTTCAATGATTTGTCAGTCAGGCACAAGATGGCTCTGCTGATTTAAGGCCTATTCATACTCCAGTTTTAGGTGATAAGGTGACCACCAAAACGGTAGTTAGTAAAAACAGAGATGTGTTGAGCGGTGAGTCGCTTATCACCGCGGTGTGACATCATGTCGTTTTTGGTGGTCATCTTATCATCTAAAACTGGAATATGAATAGGCCGTTAGTGAGCCGGCCCTAAGCGCTAAGCGGGCAGGGCTCTTCTGCCTTTCCCTTGATTTGAATGGGACGATTGGCAACATAGTGCCTGATGTTGTACCCCTGGCCAATTTATTTGATGGTCAGCTTACCTATCGCTGTTAGGATAGGTCTGTCCCCCTCTCTTTCAACAGCTCAGCTTCACGTGCAGAATTATACATTGACAGGTAGGCGGCACACAGGGAGTGGATCGGGCTCTGTCACTGCCCTCCCGCACTCTGCAGGGAGTGCTGTTTTGGCCACTTGTCAGCCCTCTCCTCTCTCTCTCTGATTTTTAACTCAGCACTTTTCTATCCACGGCCATTCTCTGTTTGGGAACATGTTTCATTGTCAACTGTTGCTTACTGAAGCTATTTACATTAGATCTGAATTTGAATAGCCCACATTGTTGTAGGGATGAGATGCCAACACAATCTGACCAGCAATATTGCCCAGGGTCAATGCCCAGTTTGCTCTAATGAAAATACAATTCATTCCTCATTTTTGATTTGGGCAAATTATTTCATTAAGCTATAACATGAAAGGCTAAACTTGTTTCTTTGACCAACCAACTGATGTAGTGTGATGTGCTGTTTTGTGTCTGAAATTGCTTCATAGTTATATTTATAACTTAGATCCACTGTTGCGCTTATGGCTTTGTGAGGAATCTTTATGCATCATTATGTGAACTTATGTCCTTTCTTGTTTTCTATGTGCCTCCAGGAAGGAGTTTGTGGAGGGCTGTAGGGCCATCCAGGCAGACAGCCTCGAGGGCATCTGCTCCCGCTTCTCATACATGATGCTGGATGCCCGAGGAGAGGAGAACTTCAAGGACCTGTATCGCTTCACCTTCCAGTTTGGCCTGGATGCCGACGAGGGCCAGCGCTCGCTGCAGCGAGACATTGCCATCGCCCTTTGGCGCCTGGTCTTCACGCAGGACACACCGTCCATTCTGGAACAGTGGCTGGATTTCCTGGGGGAGAACCCGTCGGGCGTGCGGGGCATCTCACGGGACACATGGAACATGTTCCTCAACTTTACCCAGGCCATCGGACCTGACCTGAGCAACTACAGTGAGGATGAGGCGTGGCCCAGCCTCTTTGACACCTTTGTGGAGTGGGAGATGGAGCGCAGGAAAAAGGAGGAGGAGGAAGTATTGGCGCTGAGGGCAAAGGAGGAAGAGGAAGGACAGACATGTACAGAGACTGAGAGCTCTCCTGGAACAGACATACTTCAAATCGAGGGCAGTAGCCGTGGCTCACAGACATGGGGGGGGCACTGACCAAGTTGTTGGGAGTTGTTGGGGTTGGCGGTGACATATAAGTGAAGTGTACATCTGTGAATCATTGGATACTATTAGTATTATTACCATTACCGCTATTCATTTCTGTCCTTTTCTGTTGGGGTGGCGAGTCCTGCTTTGCAACCCATATATTTTCTGGTTATTGAAAGGGCTCAAAGAACTGTTTGTTTTAAGCACACTATTTAAGTTATTTTATCTTCTTTTCCCCCCCTCCCTCAATGTGTGTTTTAGTAATTGGACAAGTGGTCCATTTTGATCTTCACCCAGACACCATAAACCCTGCACAGTTAGCTCGGTAAAGGCTTGCTTTAAAATATAAAATAAAAACAGGCAATGGAAAGCCATACTGTTCCCCAATTACCTCATTATGAAGCTCATTTTGACATGGTAATATGGTATACCGGTATACTGGTGATATGACCTTTTTTGGCCAAGGAAATAGGCTTGCTGTTCTCATTGCATAAATAAGGGAATAGGACAACCTGTCCTCTAATAACCTCTCAAAATATCTGCGGGTCATGGTCAGTGAAATCAACTTTTCATGAATTAATAATTGGCTTTGGATGCTTGAAAATATATTATTCCACAGTGCTGTGAGGATGAGCTAATTCCAGTTTTGTGATCAACAAGTGTTAAGTGTCACAATATATTCAAGCTTCTAACAAGTGCATAGCTTCCTCAGATGTGATACAGATAGCAATTGCCATTGTATCTTTTATCCATCAAAACTAAAATGCCTATGCTATGGAATTTTGAGTTGATTTCTTTGAAAATGTCCCCAATCCTCTCTCCTCTGTATTGAGTGTTCTATTGAGTGCTAAATAGTCAGTGCTGAAGAGTGAAGTTAGTGTCTTAGCTTATTTCAACAGCAATGGCTATGTAACATTTTGACCTACCGCGCCTACCCATTCAGTGTTTTGCAATCTCCAAGAAGTGGGTAGGTGTGTAAACTATCCGTTTGTTGGAAATCTGCAAACACCAAATGGGCTGATCATTTCTGGACTTAAGATGTCTGCACCTGAACTACATTCACAACAGTTGCGTTGGGCGTTACACAGAGCTTTATATTGTTTACCTTCAAGATATACAGTAGTTTTGTGTGTGGGCTGGGCAATGAAATGCACAAACACCAATGGGCTGCAAGGTCACCATGCTTGGAACACTATTCAGAGAGATGGCGGCATTATTCACGATTTAAACCTTTTGACAGTTGGATGATCTGAAACATAGCCTAGTGTGTTTTTGGGACATGTGAATGATTGTTAACCAGGTGTGCTGGCTCATCTTTAGTCTGTAACTAGGTCCGGTGTGCTATGGAGGTGCCCATATCCAGGTCTTGTGAGGTTTACATTCAACATTGCTTTCATTTCAGACACCCTTTGTCCTTTTTTATATAAAATGCATTGATTTATAATGAATAAAACAGTGTTGAACTTTTGACTGTGACATGATGCATGTTGTCTCTGTAAAGGTTGTTGCATTCATAAATAACCTGTTGGGAGGACCCTGCAGCATTATTTCAGAGCCATACTTGTGGCATAAAGTGTTATTGTTTCAAACTGAATTCTGGGAACACAACAGAGCTACTTGAAGGTATCACCAAAAGACTACTAAACTGAAATGGGCCATCCTCTTTCTTTTAATTCTCGTTTGTACTTAAACCTGGATAAAAGTTTGAACACTATTTTATTTTTAACAGATTTTTACATCGTGGTATTGCTACTTGGTACAAAAGATGAGTACTTCTTTGGGGGGGGGGGTTGCAGGGGAAGGTGCAGCTGAACCTAACTTCAAAAACACATTACAATGCGTGAGAGCTTGTAGATCTCATACATATATATATATAGCAGATCTACAAGCTCTCAACGCCTACTGTAATAGACACAGTCTTGGAAATTTGGGGGGGGTCTTTAACATAAAAAATTTATTGATCCACTGGTTTAGAACCTCTGGTTCTAGGGAGGTCCCCAGCAAAATCGTTGCTAGTTAGTTAGGAACCAAATGGACCGTTACAGGCTGGGTGTCCGGGGTCAGTGTGGCACTGTGGCCTAATCACCCATTACACAAAACTGAGGGTCCTTGAAATGAAAAAGTTTGAGAGGGAGACACTCTATGCCATAGTGTCTCCCTCTCAAACTTTTCATCAGTCTATGGGGAGACATGACTGAAGCTCGCTGTACCCCGAGTGGGAGTGTCTGATTGCTGCTGCATTCCGTCCATTGGTGGACGGCTATCCTGGTAACCAACCAGACTAGTAACAACAACAGCATACAGCAGGGCACATGAGATGAAACCATCTGAAGGAAGACATTGTTGCTAAGGCAACAACAGATTGCTCGCCGTACTGTAATGTAAGTATTATTATAATTATTATTTACCAAAGACAGCTGTGTTGGGAAGGGAATGAAACTGGCAGAAAACGACCAGCCAGTCAGCTTTCTTTAGCTGATTATCGCTAAAGGCTGGTGCAGTTAAACGCTTTTACTAGCGCTGAACCATACGTTAGCAAGCTAGCCTGTTGGCTACGTTTTGTCCATTTCACACAGTCTGCAATGGTATGGACATAACCGATACTGCTATTTGCTTAGAAAAATATCGCCGAATCCGCCAATAACTTGTCAGAGAAATATGAATATGAACAACTTGGCTAAGTCCGTGCATGCAAGCTCTAAGAGGCCATGCATTTTATATTTAACAAACATTGGCTGGTTTATTAATAACGGGGCATTGAAGCAAAGATGTCTGAGCTGCATGAGTCCCACATAGGCAAGTTGAATTCAGTGATTTTTGTTGAAAATCGTTCCCCAGACACACGGTTCATGTTAGGCAGCCGCAAGTGCAGTTGTATTTTTCTTCTGCGAGAAATAGAAATGTCCCTTAATTCGGGTGGGGCAAAATTAGATATTTCCTGGAATTAAACATCGTTTGTTATTGCAGGTTAACCTTGAGGTACTATATATCGATGCATGCATTTCTGCAACGATGAACGAAAGCACCATTCAGAGAATGGTGAACCCATTCCTTTGTGTCATAGTTATATGAGCATCGCCTTCTCTTCTGCAGCCCCTACCCTGCACGATGGACTATGAGGTATAGTTCATTTATTTTTACTGTATGTTACGTATGAGTATGTGCAAATAAGCCAGTAACAACTTTAAGCTGTTTTATTTACTTGGTACTGAATGTAGCTCTGGTCCATAACGCTATGGACCAGAGCTGTACTGAATGTGCTGTCAGTGTCAATTCACACTGTAAATAAGGTCTCCTTTCTGGATCAGATATGTAATGCATGCCAGTGATATTTCAAGCATTCATGCTTTATAGTAATTAATAACTACTGTGATAAGTGTTAATAAGCATTCTCTAATCTTTCTCTTCACTTAACTTGCTTCTCTGCTGTCCCTGGTGGCTACATATAGCCTAGTGGCCCATAGAGACATAAGTAAGAGGCTTTGTGATTTCTTTCTTTCTCTTTCTGCATGTTACCTATTTTCACCCGAAGTGGCAAGGCGTCATGTACTGGATGTTGCTTCATTCATCTCATGATCTGATTTGTTTTGGACTAGGACATCACATATCTGTCTCAACAATGAGCACACAATGCGGCTTCAACATTTTCATTAGGTTTTATCTGGGCTTTCACCAAGTTCATAATGGTATTGTTGTCATTGTAGACAACATAAATACATCACTGTCACTGATGTATGGAAGGAGTGTGGCCCGAAACTTAACTATTCTTTAAATAAATAAATGAATAAATTACTTTTCTGTCAGACTGAACTTAATCAGATGAAGATGTACAGCATAAACGAGGTTGACAATAAAGCACCGGTGATGGCAATCAACAACATAATTACAGCTATACAACTCAGGAGATGACATGTCATATGAATGCATTAAGTATCCAAGCCAGTGATTCTCAAATGACAATTCAAAAAGTTGTGATTTACGATATCTTAAAATGTACTATATTGGTATATATTTACTCCCTGTAAAGAGGCCAATTGTATTCGCCCCACAAATATTGTCTAACCAGTAACCACTTTAACAACATAGTCATTAGAGAAATTGTATTGTATATACAATTTATACTGTTTATATTTGGTGTATTTAAAAATCACACCCGTGTGAACTGAGAGGTGCAACTCTGTGTGGAAACGGTCAAGAAATGACAGAGTTACTGTGTGGGGTAATTAGCAGACAACACTCTCTACTCTTTCTCTCTCTCCATCTCTCATGCACGTTCCACATTGTAATTAGCAGGCAACAGTGCAACACTATCTCACTCTGTTTCTAGCACAACAGCACCACTTTTGCCCTTATTGGTACCCTAAACATAGGGACATACGGACGGACATAGGGATGGACATAGGGAGGGACGGACATTGCTGTTCCTAGGAGTGGCTGCACCACTCAAAAAATATATAGCAAAAAAATGCACCTCACAACATGTCGCATTGCAATGCGTAGTGTGAGCTTGTAGATCGTCTATTTTGTATGTATACAGGTGTGCCTTGAGCCCAACAGTTGAAAACCAATGATCTAAGCTTACGTATTTCTATGCAACAAAGTTCAATAAGATAAACATCAGAAAACATTAAAATTATTAATTTGAACTTAACATGCCTGCCTCCTTCCAAGTGTACTGCTGCTGTATTTAAGGATTTTTCTTATATTAACGCATCACTGTCTTCCATTTATTGTATTGTCAATTGTTGTGTAATTTGTGACCATAGCCTTGTGGCCCATTGTTATATGCGTTTAAATGCTCCTGTTGATCATAGTGAATATAAATACCTATACCAATAATATAATGTATATAAATACCTATACCAATAATATAATGTATCATGTCTGAGTGACCACCTGTCCATTGTTATAGTTTTCTAGACACAGTGAAACAGACTTACAAACATAATCTTTGCTGACTGTGCGTGTGTGCGTGTTTGTGCGTGTGTGCGTGCGTGTGTGCAGGAGAACGAGAAGTGCCAAGGAGGGAAGCTTGCCTCTGCGGTTGAAGAGGGTCTGGATGAATATTTAATTAATCTCCAGCACAAAAACAGGTGATGTGTGAGTAGCAGGTTATTGGGCATGGGCATATTGGCTTTCACAGAGGAGACACCTGACACGGACTGAATTGTCAGTGCTCACTAATAGGAGGCTTTGATTGCCTCCATGCACGTTGAGAGACAATGACTGAGTATGACAAGTGCTCTGTAGCTGAAGACTTTTGGTGATTAAATAGGGATTCTCTCTTTGTCTCTCACTCTCTAACATAAATTCTTATTCTTATGCTGAAACACCTACTTGAATGTAAGCGGAGCTATTCAGACACCTTTGACCATAACATCTGTATCAGTATTTTACAGTAACTTACTTCTGTCTGTTATTGTGCTGTTGTATTTCATGTTTCTAATTGGCTTTCTGTATGTTTTGGCTGTCATATATTGAACCTTTTTTCCCCCATCAGGATTCTAAAGCGCCTTCAAAACAAAGACCCCAGGGACATTGAGTTGGAGCGCCTTGAACAAGGCTTCTCCATTTACCTGAACGGAGCTAACGCTGAAGCCTGTAGCAAGCAGCCCAAGAGAAACTGCCACAAGTCTCTCGCCTCTCAGCCACCTGCTCGGAAAACAACACACACAGCTGGTACGCCGCTGCAAGGACAAAAATAAATCTGCAGCAGACACTCAATAATGAAAGCTCTTACATAAGCTACCATGCAAAGCAAACAGC
Organism: Electrona antarctica; assembly: GCF_951216825.1. NCBI lineage: Eukaryota > Metazoa > Chordata > Actinopteri > Myctophiformes > Myctophidae > Electrona > Electrona antarctica. Next base: position 24,488,901 of record NC_136805.1, read on the forward strand.
CATATTACTTTGTATGTGTTTTAACCACTTAAACCCCATATGTTGTTGAGCAGGGTCACTCAGGCCTCTATACTAGTGTCTTGCTGTTTTCGCTCTGGCGTCTTCACTAGAAAAGTGAAGACGCCAAAAGTGATAGGCCGGAATGACATCTGTGATAATTTGATTGGTTGAGCACAGAATGTGATGTATGAAGAGCGCCCCTCACTTCACACGGTGTGATTTTTAAATGTATCTCTTATTAACTAAAGGATCTGGTCTGGTCTGGTCCGCCACTGCTATGCCCTGGCCTATACTATATTAATGTCAAAATATTATGCTTTAATCTAATTATTTTTTAGTTTTAACCAAAAATATCACTTACACTACCTTTTAACAATACTCCTAATTATAGTAAACCAACCACTTCTGTAACAATGATAGATTTGATGATAAACATGGACATCATTATTCCTCAGTATAATTCGCACAGTATAGGGTCATCCACACCTTTCCTAATCCTATCCACTGTCCAATGGGTATCATTGCCCTTGTTTAGGATTGTATAGGGTCTGACTGATTGGTGTAGAGTCAGACCATGTGGCAACTACCACCACCCCTCAGCTAATACATTGCATGGTATAATCCCATGCCCAGCGTCTGAATAAATCATAGTGACATTTGTAACTGGCAGCCATTTCTTTTTTTCTTTTCCATCTCTATGTGCTCTGGACCATCTGTGTATATACAACTATGTATTTGCTCTCCTCCGCCTCTGAGGTGAACACTCTGCGTTGCCCCGCTTATGTGCCATTTTCTTACTGTGACTCATCGGCAGATGCCTCAAGACCATGCGCCCGGCAGCTAGCTGAGTATAGCCGTGATCCAGAGAACGCTGAAAGACAGAGGAGCCACACCGCCCCGGTGAAGGTCCAGAGGAGAGAATGGGTGCAGGTGAAGAACCTTTCAATTTTTATAGCACACTCTTTTTAGCACATGATCTTAAGACTTGTATGTATTCCAAAAATATGTATGAATGTAAAACAAACCTGTCTATATACAGTAACATTGCCTTTGTTTTGCCTTCAGCATTCAGTCAGGATTCGAACGGAGGACGGAGCCACTTTGCAAATATCGCCGGAAAAGTCAGTGCAGTATTCCGATGATTTCGAGCCTACAGCCAACAGCGTAGACATGGAGGTAAGGCCTTATTATACTTGACGTATATAGACGTGAGTTTTCGCGGACACACACATTGTTCTGTATATACCACAGTTTAGTGTATGCAGGTGTGAACGTGTTCCACACATGCATCTCGTAGATACCTGCACACATGTGTGCCTTTTTTCCTCTTACAGACATTTCTTTCCAAGAATTTAAGCACAGTGGGTTGTCTTATAGGCTTTTAACAAGAAGTTATAAAGATGTTGATATTGACCGATCTTCTCACACGACCGCAGAGCGTTCACACAAGTACAGTCACCGTAATTGTACACGCACAAAGTATGTGTGGTCATAAAAATCTGAGAGGCAGCGGATGTCTGTGCGGACATGAGCTGGTGACAAAATTGACATCTTATGATGTTAGCGTACCCTCGCAGCTATGTGTACATGGTAGAGTGGACTAGTGGAGACAGACAAAGCAGTACCCAGCAGGGATGTGTGCGCATGCACTTCGACCCACTTTGTGTGTGTGTGTGTGTGTGTGTGTGTGTGTGTGTGTGTGTGTGTGTGTGTGTGTGTGTGTGTGTGTGTGTGTGTGTGTGTGTGTGTGTGTGTGTGTGTGTGTGTGTGTGTGTGTGTGTGTGTGTGTGTGTGTGTGTGTGTGTGTGTGTGTGTGTGTGTGTGTGAGATCATTTGGGGGAGGGGCTATGTGTCAGACACAGCTGCCTGTGTGACCTAACATCTTTCTCTCTCTCCTTCCACGTCCCTTGCGTCCTGTCATCCCTCCATCGCCGTCACCTCCAGAGGTCCAGCCCGCGCTCCCCACACAATTGCCCCCGCTCCCCTAGGGACACCTGCAAGGCGTCACACTCCTTCAGCCCCAGGCCGGAGAGACGTGGGGCCCAGAGTGACTCCCTCACAGAGAAGGTGCTGCTCAATCTGGAAGAGGTGAAGGTGAGGTGGATTTCTTTTTTTTAAATGTATTTATTCGCTACTAATAGAAATGTTTTAATCTAGATGAAAATGATGTGCTTTTTATATTTCATTGCATTAGCTTTGCATGTGATTCAGGGAAACGTGTTAAAGTCTTGTCGTGTGCTGCTAGCTGTTAATTTATGACACCTTTTTTTCCTTAAAGCTAAAGCTGTAAATTAGAACATGCACGTAATTAAACTGTCAACTTATGTGTGTGGATCTGTGTGTGTGTGTGTGTGTGTGTGTGTGTGTGTGTGTGTGTGTGTGTGTGTGTGTGTGTGCGTGTGCGCGTGTCTCTCTTGCGTGTGTGCACGTCCCCTCACATCCACCAATGGGTGTGTGTGTGTGTGCGTCTCAACCCTGACCTTTACAATCTAGGTGTTGCGCCGGAGCCTGGAGGTTAGCATGCGCCGCAGCAGCCACGACTCTGCGGGGGAGGAGTCGGACGAGGAGTGGGTGGAGGAGCACATGGAGAGGGACCAGAGTACAGAGAGCCTGGAGGAGCTAGGCCTGCCTCCGTCTTCCTCCAAGACATCCTCTTCCCACAACCGCCACCACCGAGCAGGCAGCACCGTCGGCCATTTCGACCCCGCAGACCTCATCGTATTAGACTTTGGACCCTCGACAAAAGGTAGGTTCACTACCACCACCACCACCATATAAAAAAAATCCTTATTGATTTTGTTTTGCCTCGTTTTGTTTGCGGTGAGATTTAATTGTCCAGAGTGGTTTTGTCCCATCCATTTATCTGCTTCATCACTGTTGACCTAAAAACATTGAAAGGAAGCGAGCGCATTTATCAGTCTCTGCAAGATATGTGTAATGGGTTAGTCACTTAGTCAGCACATGCTGGAAGGAAGCACACTGTAAAGAGTGTTCATTTCACTCTGAGAGATTGAAAATAGAGCTAACTAAGAGTTAAATTAACGCTGGATTTGACTGTGCAGAAAAAGTGCATCTCAGTAATTGTTAAAAAAAGAAGAGAAAAAAATATATCTTCATTGTTTTAGTTTTTCATTTTCCATCAAAAGTGTTCTATTTCTTCAGGTGGAAAAATAGAGCGCTCACTATCTGCCAAGAGGAAAGACAACATTGAGGCCTACATACCCACCAAGCCTATGTTGGTGAGAAGCAAGACATTAGACAGGCCACCTTCAAAAGAGGCCAGAGATGCTCAGAGTAAGTCATCCCTTGTTAACATGACACATTGCTATGAGAAGAGACAGTATATTTTATTGCATTTGTAGAGGTTTGAGCTAGGGCTGAACAATAAAAAATAATTCCAATATGAACTACTGCTGCAATTAACTGAATAAAAGAGAGCAGGGACCGGCCTGGGCAAGCCTTTTTGAAGACCTTTGACGGTAATAGAAGCTTAGAAATAGGTTTTGTATTTACTAGGTCTAAGTTGGGTTTTTTCAGGCGGGGGTGGCTATTGTTAAGGACAGCTCGATTAGAAGACTCGCGATGGGTTTGCGAGCTCTCCCAGTGTGAAAACGACTACTGGTTTAAAACCCCTTCAACTCTTCTTCCAGGGCCAAGGAGTCGTGGAGATTGGCCCCTCTCAGCAGCCAGGAAGGCCCCCAGTGAGGAGCGTGACCCAGAGGAGACGGCATGCCAAGTCCTTCAGGCCCTCCAGAGAGAGAACAGCCCGCTGAGGATCCACGAGCCTCGCGCTTTCAGCCACAACACAGTAAGGCTTCCACCACACTCCAGTACACCAAACTTAACCCACTTAAACCCCACATGGTTGACCGGAGTCCCCCAGGGCTCTATACTAGTGTGTTTTCTGTTATTGTGGGGAAAGCTTTTGCTGAATATAGCCACGCGACGCGTTGTGAGCTTGCCCGATCTGCTATTTTCCGCAAAAGCTTTATATTCCAATAGCAATCATTGCTATGGAGTGTATTTGTTTTCAGGTCACAATACCAATTTTATCCACTCAGGAAAGAGAACTAAACACACATTAAACAAAAAAATAATGAACACTCAGGATTTGACAGTGTGCAGCTACTGTGCTGAGCTGTATACCATCACTGCTCATAAATGCAGTAACCAATGACTTTTCTATTGCTGTTAGTAGTTCATAATTTATTTTTATGCCCTGCCCTTTCTGCATGCTTTTTTCATCATGGTGTATGGTGACCAAGAAATTAAGGTAACCGAAAGACCTGCTGTAGTCTGTGACTAGAATAGATTTGAGGCAGCATATTGCTCAAATGTGAAAACTGAAAACGTTTTATTTTTTTGAACCTCTTCAACCCTATAATTCTTTTTCTCTTCTAAAATAGCCAATCTACAAGCTCGTAGAGGTAGATCTATAAAGACATGCCCATGATGGGGATGCCAGGTTGGTTAAACGTTCACTTCCTTCCCTTCTCCTCCAGGGGAGAGGACACCAAATGATTAATGGCTCACTGCGGGATGACAGTTGTGACAAAGACGATAATGGAGTCACCAAGGCCATGCAGAGAATCACACTCATGGGCCCCAGGTACACTAATGGAACATGACAAACACATTCAGTTCAAGGCTTTATTGTCCCGTTCCAAAAGGAAATCTGTAACAATTTACCACAGTTGATGAGATGTGAGTGGGAGTCAATAGCTTGATAAAAGGGCCATAAAAGGTTAATCATTGCAAAATACCAGATGCACATGTCATGTGCAAAATAAGCAACAGACACTCATCATGCATAGCTCGTTCCTACTGAAGCTGTCTGTACAAAAGCTGCAGCAAGTGTAATGATCAGTCTCAGAAAGGGAGGACCAAATTGATGCTCTCTGCCTCCCACTGACCTTGAAGGGACAACCAGTATAATAATTCTAGGTAGTAACATAGCTCTCGGGGTTCAAGATTTTTTATTGTCACGTGCACATAATAATACTGCAAGTTAGCAAGACTGCAGTGAAATTCTTACTTCTTAATGCAGAATATATATTTTTATACACTTATACAGTATATCTATATGTATATATCTCTAAATCTATATCTATTGTGATGCACATGAGTTCTGGAGAACCGCTAATCCGACCGACTTCACACTCGACACTGCACTCCCTTAGGCCGGGTATCAGCAATACACATATACCAAATGTGAAGGTGAATGATTGGACAGTTCTTGAGATATTTGAAGGAAAGACATACTCGTACACACACACTCAATCACAGAGCTTTTTGTAATGTATAGATGGATAAATTGTGGAGGCAATCTTATAGTTGCATTGCTCAGGGGCTCGAGTCGGCTGTCCCTATGTCAGTATGTCATGGTCAAAGACTGAAAAGCATTTGTTCCTCTATTCAGGCAACAGCAAAAACTACTGAAGGCTCTGGAAAAGTTAGAGAATGGTCCCTGCTACGACATCCCTCAGACTGTCAAGACGGACAGCGGTAAACCACCGGTGAGTCATGAGCCCGCTAGTGTCATCACTCCAGAAGTGGTGACTAAATCCTGATGCTAGTGCAGGGCACTGTATGACATGCAGAGTCATTACGAAGCTGTGAGATGTCAGACGTACAGGAGGTGCCTCAAGCCTGATTTATAGTCCAGCGTACAATGCTGTCGTGTGCCAGAATTAACGATCCGCAAGTTCACAACAACGCATCCCAGTGCATGCGACTCGTTGTGAACTTATGGATCGGCTATTCTGCGGTGTTGTACGATGTAGCATAATTTCAATGGTGCGTTTTGTATTGTCATGGCAGCAAAGACGACCGTCAGCGGAGGTGGCGCCCACTTTATACATCACCATGGAGATCCTATCCAACTGGGGGAACGCCCTCCAGGTGGGGCTGACGGAGATGCAGTTTTTCTGTCCTCGGAGCAGGAAGCTGTACGTGTCGCCCCACGACCTAGACATCAGGAACGCTGACTACCCTGGGAATCTGGGGGCACTGGTCAATGGCAAGGCCAAGGTGAGCCTCCTCCTCAGCCTGCTTAGATAGTCATTGTTTTTCATATCATCATATTTGATTCACTTTAGTTCTTTCTAATTTGACATTGTATGTGTATGATCACCACAGAAGGTGTAATTAAAATAAATCTACATCTATACATCTATGTATATAGTTCCATTAATACAGTGTTATTTAAGCAAACTTGTTTTATTAATTGACAAATGACACCATGCATGTGCATCAAGTGGTGGTTCTGACCAGTTATTGTACAAGGAGGAGAATGTTGAGGAGAAACAATCTAATCTAAGGAAAGTCTTAAGGTCCTTGCAGACTGCTGCTTGGAAATACAGCGGAAGAACGCGGCAAATAATCAGACGCAGCAGTCTGCAGGGACCTTTATTGTTACATTACTCACTTGGCTATCAATGGCCCCATCACATTCTCTGTTATAATTACCATTGTTCCGTTTCTTACCGATGTGCTCCTGATTTTATTGTAAATGATCTTTTCTATTCTCTTGGATCGTCAGACCATCAAGGAGCGCCACATGTGGACTTGCCCGTTCCACCCCCCCATCCAGCTGTACTTCATCATCAGGAACACAGAGCGAGCCCCAGACTTTGGAATATCCCGCATCAAAATCTGGAACTACAACAGAAGCCTAAACGTTAGTAGGCTTCATCTATCTTATCTTATCTTATCTAAAAATGCGTATTTGTACATCTATCAGTCTGTGTCGTCATCTCCCCCCCCCCCATATTTCAAGAATCGTTGACCTTCAACTTGACGTGTATCGCTGAGTGGGAAGTTGCCAAGTCGGTCAGATGAGCGCTTGTCCAGAAATATCTATAAATCCAAATATCTCTGTCTGTCTGTCTGTCTGTCTGTCTGTCTGTCTGTCTGTCTGTCTGTCTGTCTGTCTGTTGTCTGTAATTCATCTACAGTGTAAATGTGTGATGTGACGGTGTTGTCATGGCCTTTACGTCAGAGGGCTGCTGGTTATGGGTGGTTGTGACGGTGTTGCCATGGCCTGTACATCAGAGGTGTGGTTCTCATAAGCCTTTGGTCAGATGCTCCAAATGTGGAACGCCAAGAGATTAGCCCCAGAGGATTAGTGTTGGGGATATACCCAGACTGCTGCTACTGTCCTCACTGCTGCTCACAGGAGGGATACAGTCACACCACACAGAGAAGAATTCTCTATTTCCTGCTATCTTCGCTACCACATAGGTCCTACACTTTGTATTGTGTGCACTGGATTATCGGTAGGTGGGGAGCTTGGTGTGAAAACGTTGCACATTTACGGTGTGATTCACTGGCTAGGGGATCGAGGAGATTTGTGTTGGCTTTAGCCATCTCTCTCCATGGCAGCCGTCACTTTGTGTCTGTGAGAATGCTACTTAACTGCTATCATGAGAGTTTATGTTCTGTGTTTATGAATTGGGTTTAAGAATCGGTGGTATTCCTTGCATAATTTCTCTGGTAAAGGTTTCTGGTTAAATGTTTCTCTTTCTGCTTAATTTCATACTTCTTTTTCAGGAGCTTGATGTTGGCGCACGACACGTGAAGCTTTATCTCAACAGTACGCTGGTGTTTGAAGGCGAGCTGGAGAAGGGCTGCGGCAACCAAGTCTTTGATTACAGCACCACTATCGACCTTCAAGCACTCCAAGCTCTGGAATCGTTCTCTCCCAGCCCTGTGGCCTCGGGCCACAGTCTGCGGGGCGCCAGCCCCCAGTGCCATGATGATAGCAGAGACCTGGAGGACAAAACCCACCCGTCGCTCCCGCCCATCGCCCCATCCCTGGCACCCTGCGCCCTCCTGGCCCCGCGTTCTTCAATCGTAATGCAGAGGAACTCCTTCGACCTGCCCGGCCCCGAAGAACCCCTCCTCATCAGACAGCAGCTGGAGCAGCTAGCGGCCCAGGAGCAGACAGTTACCACCCAGCCCTCCTCCTCCCGAGGGGGAACACCGCAGTGGCTGCAGCCCCTGAGCAGGGGGGCCCCCGAGGGCTGTGAGGCCGGCAGGGAGAGGGAGCGCCCGCTGTGGCTGGTGCCTCAGCAGTCGGTGGAGCCCCAAACTCCTGTGGCGTCCCCTGCCTCTTCTTCGATGCTCCCAGAGCTCTCCTGTAACCCGGGCCGCGTGTGCAGAGGGATGGAGAGGACGGCGAACGGAGGTCCATGGCAAGCGGACTCCCTGGACCTGGCCTGTGACCTGCTGGAGGAGCTCGGGGAGCAGAGGCAGGACAGGCCCATCAGCGGCCGCAGGGGCTCGGTCCGGAGTGCTGCTGGCACTAGCAGACAGACAGAGGAGCAGCAATGTGGAGCTACTGCGCCCTCAAGCACGGGTAGGTTTGGCTCTAATGTATATAATGTATGAGCCTTGTCGTATTGAACATTTGTTGCTTCCTTGATTAATATTGCTCACTTTCATCCAGAGTTTTAAAATAGTCTCACCAGGCATACAGACAGGTAGATATTTGCTTTTTATGTTTAGTTTTTGTCAAAAAAGCAGATTTTGGAAAATGTTTGCCTATAACCACTAAGACGCCTAAGGGCGAGAAGCAACGAGGTCGCGTGCACCCATCCGCCTCGTTGACCGCGGACTGCTGGGCGAGCGATGGCGCTTTGGCATGGGGGGTCAGATCAACATGGAATGAATTCTGTACTGGCCATATAAGGAGCATGTCTTGAGTGTACAGGGTTTGATGAGGTCAGATCAACATATGGAATGTCAGAACAGGTCAGCTCCATATATGGAGATCTAAGGGTGGTAGCGGGGACATTCTCTTCAGTGTACAGAGTTTGATGAGGGCTGGTCCTTAATTTTCGGGCCTGTTGAGAACTCTAGTTTTTGCCAGCTGCCAGGCGCGGTGCACTAATAACTTTGGGGCAGGCCCGTCTAGAGTTTGAATGGACAGGTATCAGTCAAAAGGGAGACATCGAAGAGGAAGGATGGATGGGGAAGGATCAACATATGGAGAACAGGTTCTGACATATATCCATATATGGAGATCTAAGGGTTTGAGGTTTGAGGTCAGATGTGGAGTTGCTGGCCAATATTGATGGCATCAGGGATCTCCATATATGGGCTTAATTGCGACAGCAGATCGCATTTACTATGACATCAGATGTCATAGTGATGTCACGAGATCTGGGCACCATAGATGGGGGCTTTCCCATGTATGGGGATTTTGAGTGATACACTGACGTCAAAAAGTCACACCTGTGTGAAGTGAGGGGCGCTCTTATCATCATACATCATCATATCTGTCTGAGGGTTTTATGAATATTTATCCGATGTTTTAACAAGAGCTTGTGACTAAATAATAACTATACTGGTACACAGGTTTAATTTCCTGAAAAGTAACAGCTTTGGGTGTAGAAGGTTTCTGCCTGACAGAAATGCTATATATATATATATTATATATATAGCATAGATTAGCTAAAGAGTACAGAGAAGCGAGAACTGGACAAAATCATGATCAGAAACGTCATCAACCTTTTTCATACCAACCTCTACTTGCAAGAGCCTCTGTTGGCTTTGCGATGTGCCTGTGTGTGTTTGTATTATTTTCTTCAGTTCCAGGTTATGCAGTTTTATGTCCCTCTCTCTTGGTGTCTCGGCCGTCACTCTGTTTGATCTTAATTAGATTGGATGTGAGGTAGACATCTCAAGGGCAGTCAGCGTGTGTCTGGGGTAGTGCAGGACATTCAGGAAGGCAGAGCGAGAGAGAGAACGTTGAGACATGATGAGAGGCAACTGTAGTCCTCACGACTCCTCAAGAAGCATGTGGCTGGTACACTAACTGGCTGCATCAAGCACCACCAACATGGTTCTGTTGTTGTTGTTGTCTCTTAGTAAGATGGTTTTCTTTTTTGAAATCTTGAGATGTAAGATAAGTTTTAATTAAAACAAGGGGAGGAAATTGGCCTCTGTATAGATCTTGTTCTCTAAGGTACATTATGTAAGACGGCAGATTGGTATCTCTAATTGCCTCGTCTATTATAATCCTCCCTGGTGTAACAGTTCACCACCTGTCTGAATATCGGCTACCAGACGTTTGGCCCTGTTGAGGCACACACGCATGCATGCACACACACATGCATATAATACATGCACGCACGCACGCACGCACGCTCGCACACACACACACACACACACACACACACACACACACACACACACACACATTGTGTCGAGACCATCTGTTGCCGCTGAGCACTCCTAGACTCCTCCTAGACCTGTCACAGACAGCTTGGTATCATTCCAGCAGCTGTTAGCACCAATCAACGGGTACATGTAAAAAGGAAACTAGCATCATTTGTATTGTTACTTATTTCTACCATATACATTCGTTCAACTTCGAAACATCAAACATCTGAACTAACACTTTAATATGTTTATCCAGCAGTCAAAAACATAACTTATAATCTTATAACAAAACATTCACCTTTTTGGTGTTGTAAATGAGTGTTGAAATAAGTAATGACTAAAATTGAATTTGATAAATGTTCTGACATGTGGTCCCTGCCTGTGTGTCCCAGAGGAAGCGTTGTCATTAGTGACGTGCAGCAGGAGGCAGAGAACCCCGCGGGCGCAGCTCCACAGCCAGCAGGACAACACCCTCATGGAGTCCTGGGAGTCGCTCGTCAAGTTCAACCAGTGCCAGCGCGGACGCATCTCCAACATGGGCTTCGAGGGAGACATTTTCGACGAGTTCCTCCAGCGCCAGTGTCGCAGTCCCCAGCCCGCAGTTCCGCTCGGTGCATCCGTGACGCCCCAGAGCCCTAGTCTGTCCTCCCTGGCCCCACAGGGCAGCCTGTGTGAGGACCCCGAGGACGATCCGTCCGGTGAGCGCGAGGAGGAGTTTGAGATCCCAGTGCTGCCACAGGGCCAGCGGCTCATCATCAGCATCCTGTCCACCTGGGGCGACCGCCATTACGTGGGGCTAAACGGCCTGGAGGTTTTCAGCTCGACCGGAGAGCCACTGCGGCCTGCTCACATAACCGCAGACCCCCCGGACATCAACGTCCTCCCGGCTTATGGCAAGGACCCCCGGGTGGTCGGCAACCTGATTGACGGGGTCAATCGAACCCAGGACGACATGCACCTCTGGCTGGCCCCCTTCACAGCGGGCCGAAGCCACGTGGTGTTCCTGGACTTCGGGACACCGTGCCAGGTGGCCATGATCCGCGTATGGAACTATAACAAGTCGCGCATCCACTCCTTCCGAGGGGTGAAGGAGGTAGAGATGCTGCTGGACGGGAGGTGCATCTTCAGGGGTGAAATCGCCAAGGCCTCTGGAAACTTGTCTGGAGGTACTGTACATGGAGCAGCCTGGCCTTTTGAATAATGATTGTTTCCTGACATGGAACAGAACAGACATGGAACAGAATAGCCTTTCTATTCGGTTATGGTTTCTCAGAACAGAACAGAATATGTTTTCCATTTCTTGGAACCCAAAATGCTATTTAGTGTTATTTCTTGGAACAAACACAACAGTGTTTATTTCTTTTCATGTTTTTATTTATTTATTACTATTACTATTACAATATTTACCCCCCCACCCCCACCCCTCCCCCACCCCAGGACTGGACGACCAGTTTGGCGACACTATTCTCTTCACCACTGATGATGAGATCCTGGAGGCCATGTCTCGCTACGACGAGACCTTCCAGAGCGAGGGTGAGGGCTCCGAGAGCCTGGTGTACGAGGAGGAGCTGCAGAGACCCCGTACTGCTGACGGCGAGGGCGAAGAACGACCCTTCACACAGGCAGGCTTCCGAGAAGGGGACCTCGCTGTGAGTTGGAATGCTGCTTTTTGTTCGTTTTTCCAGTGGTGGAATTTAAGTAACTAAGTACATTTACTTAAGTAATGTACTTAAGTACAATTTTGAGGTACTTTTTAATACTTTACTGGAGTATTTAAAAATGTCTGTACTTTTACTTCTACTCCACTACATTTCAGAGGCAAATATTGTACTTTTACTCCACTACACTTATTTGAAAACTTTCGTTACTAGTTTGTAGATTGTCTTCTTGTAGATTTGGATTATTATTACAAAACATACATTTACCACTTCAGCCCAATATTAATTTCGACCATTTGAAAATAGCCGATCTATAAGCTACACAGGCTTGTAGATCTGCTTGTTTGAAATTTTGAAATAGGACATATTGCATTATGAGTACTTTTACTTTTGGTACTTTAAGTACATTTTGATGTCAATACTTTTGTACTTTTACTCGAGTACATTTTGAATTCAGACTTTTACTTGCAACAGTATTTCTACATTCCAGTAATGATACTTTTACTCAAGTACAACATTTGAGTACTTTTTCCACCACTGCGTTTTTCTATACTCGACTGTATTAATTATTTTCAACCACTGCAGATGTTCAGTTGGGAGTGAAACATTGCAAAGTTATTATGCTTAGGGCTTATTAAATGGTCATATGAAGCATGTAAGCCTATACTACTGAGTACATGTACATTTCTCCTGTCATTCAGCTAACCTCTGACAGTTAAATGAATGAGCCATAAATGAGTCATGGCAGGATGTAGTGAAACGGAGTCACATGTCTACCTGTCATTTCAGCTGAAACTCGATCTCAACTCCACTGTGAGCGACTGTGTGGAGAGCGTTGAGCAGATACCTGGGATGTACACTGGAAAGTGTGAGTGCTCCTCTTCACGTGTATGAATACAGTACAACAGTGTTTCTAAAACGTTCATGTCAAGGACCCCCAAATTCATATTTATTACAAATGTTTGCTTTACGGCTGGCATAGCTGTCTGGGCACCTAGGCTGCTAATCCTGATCCCAACGTCCTTTGCTGTGTGTCACCCCCCCATCTCCCGCGACATGGCCAAAGCATTTCCAGGGGTCCCCAGCCACAAATGTTGAGAACCCCTGACCTAGATCAATATTTTTGTTTAATATGACTCAAAAAGTGATATCACAAATTTTGCAAATGCTGATATCTAATATAACACTGTCACAGTGAGACTCGACATTGTGTTTTCTTAAACAGATGTGTTGCTGTGTCATGTTACGTTCTGATCAACTGAATGATGTGTCTCAAGGTGACAGTGGTGTCTGCTGTCTCCCCCCCACTAACTCCCCCACCCCACTCACAGGCCTTAGGATAGAGCTGGTGATGACGTGGGGAGACTCCCATTATCTGGGTCTGACAGGCTTGGAGGTGGTGGGGAAGGATGGAGAGAGTCTTCCTTTGGACCTCAGTATGGTGGCCGCCTCGCCCAGGGACCTCAACGACCTGCCCGGCTACGGCCAGGACCTACGCACGCTGGACAAGTAAGCCCTGTTCTCTCACCAGTATTTGGGACACATATCCCAAATACATCGTTGCTGTCGGGCAGAAGCATCTTATTTCTGATTCTGTGTTTTCACTTTTTTGTGTTTTTTCGTAAATGCCCTACTTGATCAGTGTCACACAAAACAGCCAAAGTAGCCAGTGTACAAGCTGAGCTTGTAGATCTGCTACTTTTTGCTTTTCGAATTTCAACCCTGAAAAGTTACAGTTTTGGACATATGAGGTTTACTTTCCACCCAACAGCATTTTACGACAAGTTGCGAAAGCAAAATGAACTCAAAGGACCATGGACGTGTCATTACATGGCATTGTCCATTCATAGGTTAATACGTTTATTTACATAAATAAAAGATACCATCTTTCCATGAATAGTTTTATTTGCTTACATTTCCCCCATAACTTACCAAACTTACCTAAATAATCCAGTCAATGTTAGCTAAGTCTCATTGCATGGAAGCCTCATTGTACAGTAAATCACTATGTTGGGTTAGACCCCTTTAAATCAATCTGCTTTAAAGTCCAATGATAACAACCATGTCAACAAAAAAATAGCGCAAATTGATTTTACTATGTTGGATTAACTATCTCAAGTCTCTTCAGGTTGATTTTCATACTGTATTAAAATGAATGGAAACCAATCCAAATTACAGCATACTTAAATGGTCAGCAGTAATATCAAGGTGATTGTGAGTCATAATCAGGGGCGACTGTGGCTCAAGAGGTAGAGCAGGTCGTCCAATGATCCATGGGTCGGCGGTTCGAATCCCGGCTCCTCCTGTCTACATGTCGAAGTGTCCTTGGGCAAGACACTGAACCCCAAATTGCTCCCGATGTGCTGGTTGGTACCTTGCATGGCTTCCGCCGCAATCGGTGTATGAATGTGTGTGTGAATGGGTGAATGTAATGCACAATCTATGTAAAGCGCCTTGGATAAAGGCGCTATATAAATGCACCATTTACCATTTACCATTTACTAAACACACCAGACCACTGGTTTAGTCCTGTCACTAAATTTCTACTACCTGCGGTGCATTTCTGCCTGACGCACCTACGACGGTGCCTCGTGCGCCAGCTGTAGGGTCTTCAAATTATGACCAACATCACAAGCCACCAGTAACACAAAGGGTTGTAGATGGTTATGTGGATCGCTGAGGCATCTCAGACAGTGTTCTCCATCCTCCAGGCTGATAGACGGTCACAACATCACTACAGACGACCAGAACATGTGGCTGATCCCCTTCTCCTATGGAGAGCCCCATACCCTGACGCTCACCTTTGACAAGACACAGACCATCGCCGGGCTGCGCATCTGGAATTACAACAAGTCCCCAGAGGACTCCTACAGAGGGGTGAGACAAGCTCGTCCAGTAATCTGTGGTACAGGAAGGAAATTCAAATGTTCAATATTGTTCATTTAAAAAGAAAATCAGTTGCATCTCTGTACCAATATATTTGTAATAAACTGCTCACGTGATATATAATGTTTGCAGTTCCTTCTGAATCACAACATCATGAAGCCCCCTGTTATCACCTGATTAGATTTTAGAGAGGGAACTATAAATGTGTTCTAGATTGATTACGTTGTATGTAGGGTCTAATGGAGCAGGGTAATATGCTATTATTGGACTGATTTGGTTAAGAACTGTGGATATACACTGGACAACATTTCATGGTTTCATTTTTTTTAAGATATATTTTTGGGCTTTTTCTGCCTTTATTGGATAGGGTACACTATGGTGACAGGAAATGGGGAGAGAGATGGGGGGAGACACGCGGCAAAGGCCGTCGAGATCGGGAGTCGAACACTCGACACGCCGTCAGGCTGGCTTAGCAGCCTAGGTGCCCGGACCGCTACACTAGCCGCCCGGGCCTCATTTAGTCATTTTAATATTCCAGTCAATATTCCATTGTCATTTCATGACAATTTACTCTGTTGGTAAACATTGCATTCTGGTAAATCATACTATAATTAACCAAATGTCTGAATTTGTGTCTGTCTGAATGTGTGTCAGAAACACTGCCGTAGCTCCTCACTGCCTGCACCAATCACTCCCACTTTTCACACAGGCATTGACCATAATAATATGGAGGTCTTAACAAAGCCCTTGTGCAGAGGTTGCAGGGTTAACCATAACCTCTCCTTTCACCCCCATGTCTCAGACAAAGGTGATCCACGTTTTCATGGACAATGCTCCCATCTCCCCAGCAGACGGCTTCCTCATCAGGAAGGGACCGGGAAACTGTCACTTTGACTTTGCCCAGGAGATTCTCTTCATAGATTTCCTCCAGACCCCCACCTCTGACAACAAGAGCACGGAAGACTTCTCACACAAGTAATAGGAGATGGATTCAAAAGTGCACATATTTTACCCATTTAGACCTGAGGACGATTCTAGAAACACCTTCTAAATCCTAACCTAAGTTTTCTGAAAACCTTTTCTTTTTTTTATTCTTTTAAAAAAAAAATGATGTTCCTATAGCAACAACTAAAATGACACAGAGGTGTTCCTGTCTTGAAAGGTATATGTTGTTGTTATCAACAACATATACAGTCGGTGTAACAAACAGGCCTAAATGGGTTAATGTTAGGTAATGACACATATTAGGGAAGGGAGAGTAAATACAATGGGGAGAAATGTACACATGCAGAAAGAGGACAAACGTACAGTACAACTAATCAACTAGAAAGGTCGCAATTTAAAAAAATTGCAAAGTGTGGTTGCCGCAGTGGCTTACATATGCCCCTCCCACTGATATTTCCAGCCAATTACAATGTCGCGTCACCCCTGCGATCATGCGTAAGTAATTCGGAGGGGATTTATCCCCCAAAAATCATGTTTTTGCGACAAACGGTTACATTTCTCGCATTTGCGGCGCCCCCTATGGATGGAAATGGAATTGCTTTTGGAACTTGGTTGATTGAACCACCCGCGACATGCGATTAAAATTTGGGATGGATTGGACATTCCGTTTGTGATTTATGGCATTTTTTGTCAAATAGGCCCCTCCTACTATCTTCGGACGACGATTACGGCTGAACGATACGCAGTACCAAAATTCTGCAGTTGGTATTTTAATTGGATGGGTCCGGAGATCATGTGTGCCGATTTTTGTGAGATTTGGACAAAATCTGTAGGAGGAGGAGCCAAAAGTGTGTTTTGGAGAAAATGCAAATTTGCAGGATTTTTTTCCCAGGTCGAAAATGGGCGTGGCCTATATGTGGAAATGCATCATGACCCAAGGAATCCATGGAAAAAGAAATTTAGATTTTACGACTTACGGTTCAAGGGTTATAGGGAAAAACGCAAAATCATGTTTCTGCAAGAAACGGTTACATTTTTCGCATTTGCGGCGCCCCCTATGGATGAAAATGGAATTGCTTTTGGCTTTTGGTTGATTGAACCACCCGCAACATGCGATTAAAATTTGGGATGGATTGGACATTCCGTTCGTGATTTATGGCACTTTTTGTAAAATAGGCCCCTCCTACTATCTTCGGACGACGATTACGGCTGAACGATACGCAGTACCAAAATTCTGCAGTTGGTGTTTTAATCGGATGGGTCCGGAGATCATGCGTGCCGATTTTTGTGAGATTTGGACAAAATCTGTAGGAGGAGGAGCCAAAAGTGTGTTTTGGAGAAAATTCAAATTTTGCAGGATTTCTTTCTAGGTTGACAATGGGCGTGGCCTATATGTGGAAATGCATCATGACCCAAGGAATCCATGGAAAAATTAATTTTGATTTTACGACTTACGGTTCAAGAGTTATAGGGAAAAAAGCAAAATCATGTTTCTGCAAGAAACGGTTAAATTTTTCGCATTTGCGGCGCCCCCTATGGATGAAAATGGAATCGCTTTTGGCTTTTGGTTGATTAAACCACCCGCGACATCTGGACATTCCGTTTCTTGATTTTAGGCATTTTTTGTAAAATAGGCCCCTCCCACTAACTTCGGACGACGATTAAGGCCGAACGATACGGACAAAAAAAATTCAAAAAATCTGAAAAAAATTGAAACGCAGTCCGATAGGTCCAGAGATCATGTGTACCGATTTCTGTGAGATTCGGACAAAATCTGTAGAATCAGAAAATAAAAGTGTATTTTGAAGAAAATTCAAAATGGCGGAAAATCTATCCTAACACAAATGGGCGTGGCCTATATGGGGAGATGCGTCATGACCCAAGGAATCCAGGGCAACAATAATTTTGATTATTCCCCATTATAAGTCTCCACACTAATTACTGTACAGTTGGACCAGTGGTTGTTACATTCTCTAATTGTGTAGACTTCTTGTAAGTAATGCAGATGTTTAACAAAAATGTAAAGTGTAAAATTAAACCAAATGGACCCTTATGGGTTTCACACTCTCAAGAGTTAAAGATCTATAAGGGTCCATTTGCTTACCAGCTCCATATAGCTGGGGACCACCTGGAACCAGCTGATGGACCACTGGTGGTCCCCGGACCACTGATTGAGAAGCATTGCATCAGACATTCAGTACATTCTCAATGCTGCTTGTCTCTTGTCTGAAACTAGCAGAGCAGGCTGTAAAAAGCACGAGCAGGCCAGCATGGACTATGAAGCCCCCATCATGCCTTGGGGATGTATCCTTTCCTTAACAAAGGTGGCTGAAATAATTTTGCTATTTTTGAATTAGAATCCTGAAAAGTAACAGTTATGGACATGAGGTTTCCACCCGACAGAGACATTATGTATGTGTTTGTCCGTAAGTTCATGAAGCGTAATGAGCTCACTAAGTGTAGTGAGAATGCTATTGTTAAATTGCTGATGTACTGTATCCACTGTAGGGATACATTGCTATATTAACACATTTTGTTGGGGACCCCCTCAACCTCCTCAATGACCCCCACAGGGGCAATTGGGTTTACACAATGTCTTCCATGTCAGCTTTTCCTTGACATCTGCCCTGCCAGTTATCTTCCAGCTGCAGCTGCTGACTACCTGGGGGGATCCATACTACATCGGCCTCAACGGCCTCGAGTTCTACGACCAGAACCACCAGAAGATCACTCTCAGTGACAACAGTATCCTTTGTGTACATTTTTAACCACTTACTGTAAACTGGACCTGAGTTCGCTCTGAACTTGGAGAGGCGAAATAGTTTGCGAACTACTGGTTTAGAAGGCATTTGTAGATAGAATCAGCCTCAGGTCTTAATGCGTTAATACTTCCATTCCTCAACATGAACCTCGTCAGATATCGCTGCGTTCCCAGACAGTGTGAATGTGCTGGACAGTGTGAACGGCGATGTGAGGACTCCAGACAAACTGGTAGATGGACTCAACAGCACCCTCGACGGAAGGCACATGTGGCTCGCTCCAGTGCTGCCTGGACTGGTGAGGAACACACAGGAACACACACACACACGTGTGTGTGTGTGTGTGTGTGTGTGTGTGTGTGTGTGTGTGTGTGTGTGTGTGTGTGTGTGTGTGTGCGCGCTTTAGAGAAACACTACCTATTTTCCTCCTCGTCACAAAATGTCACACAACGAAAAATAGACTGTTGTGGCCTTGTAGATTTTTCAATGCCGTCCTAAAATTGTAATGTCCTTGCAATTATGTTTTAGTCATAAGATTAATAAAAGTCTCAGATATGCCTTCTTTTAACTACTTAAACCAGCTACTTCATTGACAGGAGTCCCCCAGGGGTCTATAGTAGGCTCCATCCTTTTTTTTCTCCCTCTGCACCAAATCACTTCATCTAAAATAGTTTAGTTTGTGACCATATGGATCAGCTATTTCTTCGCCAAATGTTTGCCTCCTCGGAATAGGGATGTTTATGTGTACTGGTTGTGTGTCACACAGGTGAACCGTGTGTATGTCATATTTGACCAGCCAGTGACCGTGTCCATGATCAAGCTGTGGAACTACTCCAAGACGCCACAGAGAGGAGTCAAGGAGTTTGGGGTAAGCTTCTGTCCCGTCGGCTTTCTAATTTCTCTTTCACTTCTGGACAATTTTGGACATGTTTATGTGCAATAATAAATGCATAGATTAAGGTTAATCTGGGAGAAAAACTTCGCTGGAAATAGCGAAAATACTTAATGTAGAGCAAAAATAGAAAAGACACTAGTATAGAGCCCTGAGGGAATCTCAGGTCAACAATATAGGGTTTAACCCGTAAAGACCGGAGACCTGATTCTACAAATGTCTTCTAAATCCTGACAGTTTTCTGAAAACTATGTCAGTGGATCTCAAACTTTTTCATGTGAAGGAGCCCCACAATTATAAATATTTGAGACCCCCATCTCAAACTATTCTGTACCAGGGACCTCCCAAGATTTGAGTTAAAAACCTTCGCTGTGAAAGAAGAGTATATTCAAACACATTTTCACAACTTTTCAAAAATAGCAGATCTACAGCCACAGTTTAAAATAACGGTCAATGTGGTTAAAAGCTAAATCGACACAGATGCGTTCCAGGTCTTGTTGGGTTTATAGTGGTGAGTGTGCAAACTGTGCATTTTGGTCGACAGCTGCTCGTGGACGACCTCTTGGTGTACAACGGCATCCTGGACAGCGTGGGCCACGTGGCGCGAGGCATCCTGCCCAGTGGCGACCCCGTGGTGCCGTACCACACCATCCTCTTCACCGACAACGCCTACATCGCCCACCGGGAGAGGAACACCGTCATCAGGTAAACCTGGCCATTGTCAGATCATGAGTCTTCAACTAGGGCAGTGGTTTTCAACCCTTTTCATATCAAGGACCATTATTTATTCTGCATTTGAGCCATGGACCACCATTTGATGAGATTTAGCCTCTCAGTCCCAAAACTTTGAACTCTTGTCGTTGGATTAAGATTGTGTCCACAATTACATGCCGTATTGATGTGGTGATCAAAATAACAATTATTCTACAATCTCTAATTGTGTCAACTTCTTGTAAATAAAGTAATGCAGATGTTTAACAATAATTTAACTCTTGAGAGCGTAAAATGAAAACAAATGGACCCGTACAGGTCTTTAACTCAAGAGTTAAAGATCTATTAGGTTCCATTTGATTACCAACTCTCCATCATTTAGCTGGGGACCACCTGGAACCCCCTCAAGGACCACTGGTTGAAAACCACTGCCATAGGGGGTCCTCAGCGTTACTACAATCTTTGTGTGATAGGATTTTTTTGAGGGGCGCTAGCCCTTGGCCGGAATGGCTTTTGTGATGATTTGATTGGCTGAGCACGGAATGTGATGTTTGATGGTAAGAGCTCCCCTCACTTTACACAAGTGTGATCGTTGAGGGGTGATAGCCCTCATATGTCCAGCTTTTGGTGTGTGTGCATAAACTTTGTCCTACACAAACATTAAATCCCATTGACAATGAATGGACAATTTTGAGTGTTCGTGTAAACACAAACATTATGTAATACAAACATTAAAGACGATGGTGAGGATGCAAATTCTGATTGGCCGGAATGAGACGATGTATGATGATGTACGATGATAAGATCGCCCCTCACTTCACACTGGTGTGATTTATTTTTTTACATTAACCACATGAACCCTAGCATCCCTATTCTGTTGAGAACTTTAGCCAAAAAATAACTAATCTACAAGCTCACAACGTGCGAGGCGTTCAGCTTGTAGATCGGCTATTTGCGGCAAGGTGGTTTGGTGTAGAGGGGAAAAGAGCAGACCAAGTACAGAGTGAAAGGTTACTAAGTATTATGGTTAAAGGTCTGAAAATACACATTAGCGTGAATTGAATCCAACATACAGTACACTGATGACAGTGCTGTCAAATATATTAATCTATGAAATCTATGGAAAAGTTTAATCTGCAACACAATTTTATACAATATGTAGTGGGCGGTCCCTGCTTCATCTCTCTCTGCAAAGGGGTCCCCTGACCTAGATACAAGGATTTGATTGGCTGCCTGATTTTTACTATGTCGTCACTGTCTCCTATATACAGTTTTTTTCCCCACACGTCTCAATATTTGCTATTGATAATGAAAGGAGAAATTGGGTCAAATGTCCGCCAAATATGACGTAAATCTTGTCCCCACACGTCTCATATTTGCCAATGACAATGAAACCTAATTTGACGTAAATTTGTACGATGACAAGTGTGATTTTTTTTCATAAATTAATGCCCTATTGAATAGGGCATTAATCGGGCCTATTTAACCAGTAAGAGGGCGAGAAGCGACCTTGCCCTAAACAACAGAGCTTCTTAATACGGCACAGTTAAGAAGCAGGAGTTAAACTATTAATCGGGTGTCCGTGAGGTCAGATTTAGAGTTGCTAGCCGGCTCCATATATTCAGATCTAGGTGATGATCCAGTCTTCTCCATGTATGGCTATCCAGGGTTTGATGAGGTCAGTGTCAGCATATATGGAGATCCAGGTGATGATAGTGATGATAGTCAGCTCCACATATGGAAATCCACGTGTTGTACCAACTTGGTTCATTTGCAAGTGTGACTCGCGTCACGGCAACCACACTGGTTATGAGACTGACACAATATGTTCATATGGACATTCCCTGATGAGGTCAGATCAATATATTGTTTTTGTAGCTGATTGGTTACTTTCCACATTCCCTTCTCCATGTTGTGCTTGACATTGCATTTTCTAAATGGTCCCAGTAAGATGACGTCTTGAACGTGAACTATTCAAGGCCTCTTCAATGGCTCTTTTCCACTACTAAGGGTCACCCAGTCTACAAGGACCATAAGGCCGATTCTGAAAACGGCTTCTAAATACTGGTTTCCTGAAAATGTTCAAGAATTTATTAAAAAAAATCTAAAATGTTATTTTGCTACTGTACAGTATATACTCCCAAAAGGGGGTTCCCGTCCAGAAAGGGTAAAACACCAAAAGGGGTTCCCGTCCTGAATGGGTTAAAATAATATGTATCAGATCTATCGCCCCTCAGATCGGAGGTACCGTACGTCCTAAAGAAAACTCAATCAAAGCAAAAATAGACAATCTGCAAGTTGTGACACACCGTAAACTTGTTGAGCTGCCATATTAGAAATTTGACATTAGACATTTGAAAGCATACGTTCTGAATTCTGGGTTTTCATAGCCCTATCTGAAAAAGAGCATATTGTATATGGATCCAATTTAGTTATTATTTAGTAAATCACTCTGGATTAAGAGCGTCCAATTTAGGCTAAATGCCTAAATTGCAAATTGAAACATCCATAACCTGTGAAATAGGTTTCACTATAAAGCATGGTTTGCATAGTTCCTGTAGTTGGAAAGAGCCATAATTTGTTTTGGTCCTATTTGCTTTAACGAGTTGTTGAACTGCAGCTGTGCTCTTCTCCACTCCAGCCCCCGTGGCAGCAGACACCAGCAACAGTGAGTAACAGTGTCCTGAAAAGCCCTGTGTCAGCCCCCCCTCATGGTCGATCCCTGTAATTGAAGATATCTGCAGTGTCCTTGAACGAACCCCAATTCATCCCACTCCCTTGCCCCCCTCCCACAGCTTGGCTTGTGGTACCTCAGTAGCCCCAAAAAACCTCCTGACAACCCCCTCATCGCTCCCTTACTGTTTTTGTTTTGTTTTTTCTTCTCCTCTCTAGCCCTGTCTTTTGTCTCAAGGCCTGGACCTGCTGGCCTCAAGCTTTGCTGTTATCAGCCCTCCATTTTGTCTGCTCCCCTATTCCGGCATCATACCGCAGGCGTGGCCAGAGCACACATGTACTCGAGTAAAACCCTGCGCTTTGTCTTCCCTCCCTTGTTTGTGTTGCAGTAATTATGTGGAGGACCAGGACGTGAAGCTGACCAACGACAACCAGATAGTCCATCAAAATAAGAAGAAGCAGACTGCTGATCCAGGTGGGGCCTGTCAGTGTGTTCTGAATGTATGCTCTCATGACATAGTAATGTAATACAGTATAATGCATTTAGTCTAATTAGGTGATTCTCGACCCAAATCAATCCTCAGTATATTTATTTGTACACACTCACTGGACCCCTGCAGGGCCCTGGACCTGACGTTGGCCGAATTGGCCATTTTCCTATCTTAGCCCCCAGAGTGTAAAATGGCTAAATGGCAGCCATGTGTGAATATAGTCAATAGCTTCAATATGTCAATTATGTTTGTTCTCCCTCAACGCAGCCCTTCGGCCTAAAACCTGCATGACTGACGCCAGGAAGCAGGGAAAGCGGAGGTACTGACACACAGACATGATGTCAAGCTACACTCTAAAGAAAGGAATACAACTGCAAGGGGAGGATCTATGAGTGACTACTTCGCAGTATTGTGGTTGACTCCTGTACCTCCCTTACAAAACCAATCCCAAAGCGCTCAGTTTGCCATCCTTATGGTAACATGCGTTTGGCTGCCTATGATGTCCCCGCTGCAGAGGACAGGCTGATCAGTATTGAACACAGTGGGTTTGTATGTGCCCACGGGATTCCACTTTATGGTTGGATTGCTATGTTTGGATCCCTTACCATATAGACACTCCAACAGATAATATCTGTTACTGACGACTCGACGAGTGAGAAATGAAAGGAAAAACCAACATAACGTGTCTTAGTAACGTGTTGGGCCAACACAAGCCACCAGAATAGCTTCAGTACGCCTTGTACGAGTCTCTGAAACTACTGGAGGGATGCACCATTCTAACAAAATAGGTT
The DNA here is from genome assembly GCF_951216825.1 of Electrona antarctica. Classification (NCBI taxonomy): domain Eukaryota; kingdom Metazoa; phylum Chordata; class Actinopteri; order Myctophiformes; family Myctophidae; genus Electrona; species Electrona antarctica. The sequence goes on from NC_136805.1 coordinate 24,512,874, forward strand.
CCCTCATTTGGTGTTTTGAGTATGGTGCTGGAGAGCACTGTCCAATAACAGATCAGTCCTAAATCTCCCATAGATGATCAATTGGATTGAGATCTGGTGACTGTGAAGGCTATAGGATATGATTGGCAATTGACATAATTTTCATACTTATAAAACCATTCAGTGACCCCTCACGGCCTGTGGATGCGGTCACTGACATCCTGGAAAAGACCACTCGCATCAGAATAGAATTGTTTCATCATAGAATAAAGGTGATGATCACTCAGAATAACTTTGTATTGATGTACAGTGACACTTCCCTCTAAGCCAGGAGACAAGTGGCCCCAAACCATGTCAGGAAAATTCCACCACAGGATAACATATCCTCACTGTAGGGGTCATGTATTCAGGCCTTTACCATTCTCCTGATGTATGCTACATTTGCACTCACCACCACTTGTGGCGAATATGGTGACTATATTAACATTTTCTTATTTGTGTGTAAACCACTGAACTCTCAAATGTGCATTTGTCTTTGTAACGGGGGAGTTATCACTGCAAACTTAGTATAATATCCCTCTCTACGTAGTTGTCGATGGACTGTCACAGTCTGATCACGTTCTACATTGACATTCTCAGTCACTTGAGGAAGAGTTGCTCTTCTGTTTTTCTTTACACATTATACTAATGCACGAGCATCATGGTCATCATGTTCTTTGAACCACAATTTATGATCCAATTTTCCATAGATCCAAATGCAGTTGTCGATCACTTCAGTCACTGTTCCTATTGAAAGGCTTGCAAGTTGAGCAGTCTTTATGACTGAAACTCCTGACATTCGTGCCCCAGTAATACATCCTCTTTCATTAGCACATAATCAAATGTTTATACAAGATAAGAATGGATATGAATTGCTTAATTTACCATGCAGTACACCTGTATGGAAGCAGATGCATTCATTATGTTTCTCCACTCAGCTATTCAGCTTTTTCCTTTAATTTGTCACAAATCTGTATTTTATCCCGTTCCTGTGTAGTTATCCCCTGTTGCCCCTCCCACTGTGTCAGGGTAAACCTATGAGGCTGCAATCGGCCAGCCCTATTATTGTGCCTATAGTCCTAACCACTATTATCTGTGGCTGCTACTTGTGACTTTTGTGCTGTGTACTTTAATGCTGCTTGTGGTGCACAGATTGACAAAGAAAAGCTCTAGGGCTCGAGCAGACCTGCATAACAAGACACTGCAATTTTTACACCTATAAGTGAATTTTAAACACACACAAACCTGCTGGTAGGCTTGATTTATGAGAGCCCTCAGACCTGGCAGTGTCATCTGACTGACACGCCCGCAATGTGCACCAACCAATCTTATTGCTATGCAGTTTGATGTTACTTTATATATATTGTCTAATATATTACAAAGACTAATGGTTTTACATGGAGCAAGTGGTGGTCAAAGGGGTTTTCACCTTTGGAGGATTTATATTTGATGGCCAAAGTGGTTCATTTGTTGCTCTATAAAATACAGATGTTTGCGAGCTACATTTTTGCTAAGCTCAAATGAAGACTACAGCCATACTAGCTACAGTGGCTATTTAGAGACTTCCTTTCAGACAAATATTTGGCACTCCACACGAATGCCAATTATGTCAATCAATTAATGTTTTGTCCTCCCCTCTAAGTATAACTTTTTTCTGCTCAGCACCAGGTAGAAAGACTCGTTTATTATCCAAGTGACCTTTATAGAAGTTGCTATAGGAAAACTATTTGGAGAGAATTGTTTCTTGAATCTGTAAAATATCTTTCCAACAGTGTTTTTGAAACGTGTTGGAAAAAATATATTTGCCAGTTATGTTTGGATGTTGAGTACCTCACAGAAACCTTTGAATATGCAAATACAGTCAACATACCTCAAAGAGGGGAAAGGTTATATTTAATGTGGGATGAAACCTGCTTCATGATACTAATTGTAATTGGTGTTGTACCAAACTATGCTATATAATATAATATACTGTATTACTTTGTTGCATGGAACAGTCACCTTCTTGGCTGATATTACCATTTTAGACATTTTTGTCTTTCTGAGGGGAAACCAACCCTGCTGCTTCATTGAGCCACACTATAGCCTATTTCATATTCTATGCCCTTGTATACAATGGGAGGAATCACATGATATGAAATGCAGTATGTTTTTAATTTCAGTAAGTGTCCAAGGGTGACAATAGCCATCACTCTGTCTAATCTCAGTCCTGCTCCGAGCAGTGGTGGCTATTATTGTATGAGTTGTTGATGTTCTGTGTTGAAAAAATATTTGATTATTTTTCTAATCTTGTTCATATTATACCTGTATGTGTATATTAGCTGTAGGTATATTTGAATAAATAAACAAGGGAAAGGGTGATGTCTTCAGCTACATTTCTGGAGAGGAGTCAAACACCTAGAGCAGTGATTCTCAACCTGTAAGCCGCAAGTGGGCCCCCAAATAATTGGCAAAACACTAAGATTTATATAACTTTCCATCTTTACAGTGATATAAAAAAAGATGAATGTAAAACAAAATGGTATTTATACTTTAAAACCTTGAAAATGTGTTTTCATTGTTATACCGATAAACAGGAACTTTGCCTTTGATCCAAGATGGAACACAATCGATTGATTGATCATTAAAACAAGCAGTGAAATGCGTTTCACGGCAAGGCATAGTTCTTGTAGTTGAAAAGAGACATTCAGTATCCTATTTGCTTCAGTTGAACTGCAGCCCCTGTGCTCTTATCTTCTCCACTCCAGCCCCTGGCAGCAGACACCAGCAACAGTGAGTGTCCTGAAATGCCCTGTCAGCACACCCTTGTGGTCGATCCCTGTAATTGAAGATTTCTCCAGTTTCCCAATTCATAAGATTTGGTGATAATAATAATAATTAATATTAAATTAATGAATACAACTAAAAATACATTGCATGGACGCACTGGGACGTATCCTCAGTGATGTATCCAGAGGTCAACAGGGTTTCGGGTCTACCAACATCATACCCCTCACTCAGGCGACCCAGCCGGGGTGATCAAGTAGCTACCCTCAATCAGTCCCACTAGGGCAAAACCAGGGCCACACAATCCGTTGGAACTACTCCAGAACTACTCTGCCAGGGCTGGGAGGTACACTTTTCTGGCGCATGGAAGGACTAGGCTCTGTGCGTTGTCTCCTGTCCGGGCCCCTCCTACGTCTCACCAGGTCCACTCCTGCTCTCACAAGTCCCAGACACTTCATTCAGGAGTGGTGGGCAATGGTTCCACAGGGCAATGGTGCTGCGGCTCCACTTGCTGCTTGCCGAGGGTTGTTGGGCTTCCTCCTCACAGGCTGGGGCGCTAACCCATACTGCTACATTCCGTCTACATTCCGGCTGTCACCCGTCTCTCCGGTGGTCACCAGACTATACCTGGTTGTCACATAGTCTATTCCTATGAGTCACTACAAATAGAAGAACTATAACGATACATTTTAACATCGATTCGATACGTATCGATTTTTCGATGCAGTTACTATATTGTTACACCCATACTAAAAATACATCAGTGATGTATCCTGAGGTCAACGGGGTTTTGGGTCTACCAACATTATACCCATCATACCCCCCCCCACCATCATACCCCTCCATTTTTTTAGGTTTTAGACAGGCCAACATAATTAGAAAGTTGATCTTGTCCAGTTTACAGCTCTTCACTGTAAACTGACTTGGATACAGTTATAACCATTAGAAATTACTCTATAATTATGTGTGAATTATGGTCCCAGGGATCGATTTTGAATGATGTGATACTATTATCAAACATAAACCATCCTGTCCAGAACTGGGACCATTGCTCATGGTGGAAAGAAAAAGACAGACACTTGGTATCTATAAATATATAACCTGAGTCATTTTAATGTGCAATACAATTCATTGTCTTATTTAATAAGGAATGACATTCAGTTAACTTTCTGCTCCCAATTCTAGCAGAGCAGCAATTGAAAGGTAGTGAAAGAGTCCACTGGAATCCTACCCCTCGCACAGCTAGTTAGCAGTGAAGACTGTGTTCCTTTAAATCTTCCCTGGGAAGGTGCCCTCCTCTCTCTGGTCATCCCATTTCTCAACCTGAAGAGCAAATGGGTACAAATTTACTTTAAGTCTTAATATTGTTGATTTTACAGTTAATTCGCTGGAATTCTATAATTCATTTGAATTGATGGGTTTAAAAAGTGCCATATGATGTTTTATTAAAATGAGTTATTTAATAATGTACAGTAATTTACCAACTATCAGCTCTCAACGGGCCATTGGGTCACACCCACAAGGAGAATACAATATTGTATTGTATTTGTAGATATACGTTTTAGTAACATACAAATGACATTCATCCTTAGGACCCCAAATCACACCTTAGAAAGCAAGAGTGTCTATTTCAAACAAAGTGTTTTTTTTACCCCCCAGTATTAGGATGTATTAGGATGTTGATATTCATTCATCAGCCAACACTCCCCACTGACAGGTAGTGAAATTAATTGTCTGTAGTTTATATAAGCAATAAGAAAGGGACATCACAACACCCAGTCAAGCCGTGGTTTTCAATTGGTGGTCCGTGGACCACCAATTGAAAACCTGTCTGTGAAGGTATTGCATGTGGTCCCTGACCATGCATTCACTATAGGGACTTGTATCCCACTAGTTGAGAAACAGTACACGACATGGCAGTGTAGTCATTTACTGGGAAGTTGGAGGTCAAGGAATTCCACAGAAAGTGGGAGTTAGAATCTCAGAAGGAAGTTAAGGCATCATTAGAAAACATGCCCATGTATTTGCATATGCTTAGTCAGATCAGTGTTTCTCAACCTTTTGAGCTCTGGACCACTACAGCATATTTCAGTTAAATAATAAATATACAATAACATTTTTTTGCGTGTAGTATTGTGCAACATATATCTTTTCTCATTTTAGAATTATGAAAGATTATTTAAACATATTTTAATACACACGTAATTGAATACAAACATTTTCCCATAGACCTAATTATGCCATGGACCACTAGTAGTCCATGGACCATTGGTTGATTCAATGACATGGAATGGAGTGTTTCCGAAAAAAACCTCATCCGACTTAGCCCCTATCTCCACCCAAGACAACAGTGGAGCCCCCACCTGCCCTCCCCAGGTTGATTAACATCAACCTGAGGAGGGTAAGGGTAAGGGTGGTGGTCCCTGCTTCACAATCAGTTGAAAACCCCTGTCTTATAAAGACTTAAAGATCCCATGTTGTGGATAGAACTAATCTTGCACAATGTACATGACTAATCTATCATGTACACTATCTGGGAGTGTGTTTTTAATTCCCATGAGGGGATGCTCAGAGGAAGGCTCAGAAAGATTAATTTGCTTGACTTCTGCCAAACGACAAAGTCAGGACTCAGGCCACATATAGCCAGTCACAAAATGTGTTACTATTAAAATTCTGGTGATGAAAAAAATTAAGTTGTGGGAGCTGGAGAAGTCCAGAAGTGGGAAGCATTTATTTACCCAGGACTTGGGGCAGAGTGACGTGTAGACCCTCCTATACCAATCACAGGGGGCGGTGTCCACTCCTTTGGCGTCCAGAGCTTTCTGGCAACGGTGATAGTCTAAAAACAGCAATGAATATAAAAACATGAACGTAAACAACACAAACAAATCAGCCATTCCTCTTCAAACTGCAATAAAGTATGTTTAAATGGCCTACTGTAAATAAATCCCAATAATTTAACTACCCTGGTATGTAAATGTAATAGCGTGATGGTTGAGATAATGAAGTATATGGTTGGTGACTATAGGACAGAGGGTGATGATGACAATCAGACCACCTGTACATGAGTCAGACAGACTGCTCTTCTGAACACTAGTGACATGGCAGGTGTACGACTACATTTGAAACTCATGAATTGCTCGTGTATAGTTTTTTAGTACAGTTTTTTAGTACAGGAAATGTGTAATTCTGGGGTAAAATGGTAAATGGTAAATGGTGCATTTATATAGCGCCTTTATCCAAGGCGCTTTACAGAGTTTGTGCATTACATTCACCCATTCACACACACATTCATACACCGATGCCGGAGGAAACCATGCAAGGTACCAATCTGCACATCGGGAGCAATTAGGGGTTCAGTGTCTTGCTCAAGGACACTTCGACACTAACTCTGGGGGAGCCTGGGTTTGAACTGGCAACCTTGCGGTTCCCTTCCAGCCACTCTACCCCTGAGCCACCACCGTCCTGGGGAAATTGCAAAGTGTGGTTGCCTCGATCGCATCTGTGGCTCCCCCTATGGATAAAAATTGAATTGCTTTTGGCTCTGTTGATTAGACTAGACACGGCCTACAGTACTTGGGAATGATGCAACTTGGGAACCTAATAATACCCATTGTCATCTGTTTTAACTATCTGTCTGTGTCCCTTTTGTGCCCATACTGTATATGGAGATCTCTGTAGCAATACCCATTGTCATAGCACCCATTCTGTTTGTGTCCCACATGGAGATCTCTGTATCTGTCTGTCTGCCTGTGTCTGAAGAGTGCAAACTGACTGTGAAAAGTGGACTGGTTAAGTAATCAATTGGCAGGTGTGGGGTTGCCATTGGCTGAGGCAGAGGTTGGAAATTGCACAGGTGAGAGGAGTTGGCCTCATTAGGCCCACTGGCAGAGTCTGACTGAGCCTTGTGGTGTTTCTGGACAACAGTGTTTGCCCTGCATAATGGAATGGTCAAGGTCTGTGTGAAAATTCAGATCAACTGGGCAAGCCAGTGAGGAGCAGGGGGTATGACATACATACAGACAGACATACAGACATTCCGTATGTTAGATTGGCTATAGCTACAAGTAGCCTGCTATACGGTAATTAAAAATAAAACACTTAAAACCTAATTAAATTATTAAATCATCTTCAATCCACAAATAACATGCAACAATATAGCTGCCTTGCTTGACTGTCACTATCTGTCTGGCATTCTTACCCATATAGTTAATAAAACAGTTCTTTGTCTGGTTCTGGTTCGGGAATCTGGAGTCAAACGGTGCAGTGCGGTAGTTCTTGAGCTTGGTTTGAATGTCCTCTGCCATCTTCAGCTCTGTTAACAAAATATTATTATCTTACATGATGCAAGATAACAGGCAAATTGAAGGTGCGAATGTAGGCTAAAGGTTCATTTCAGGTCAGCAACAAACTTTGATATTATTCCCTGTATTGTTGCAATTGGTGACTTTCAATAATATACTAGGAATGTTCTACAGAAGTAGGCTACTGTACCTTAAGTCACATGATTAGTCACAGCTGCTATCTGATGAATGATTACTATATACAATTTGATTGGTTATCTAAACCTACTGTTGTGTATTTAATGAATGTCAGCCTATTCTCAAACTATGCCTGAAGAAGGCCGAAAGGCCAAAACGTTGCTATATGACCTCTTGAACCAGCAAGTGGCGGCGTGCGGGTCTCTCCTCCTTCTCTAAAACGTTTGCCCATCTGGCGGAGTCAGGTTAATACGCACCTGCTGTAAAATTAAACCGGGTGTGCGGAAGTCATCTCTCAAATAGGTCAGCAACAAACAAAACCCACCTCTTCAGACTCCACCTAGCTCACTTGCCGTAGCACCCTACACTTGCCCTAGCCTTGACCTTGCAGGTGTAAGGCTAAATTATGTAATTTAGATAGCATATTATGTAGACATTACTAGACAAAGCATTCTATAGTGTAGCCTACAGTGACAGTACAGTACAGTAGAGGGACCCCCTAGGGACCCCCACACAGTAACTCATTTCTCGACTGTTTCGGGTGCGGGGCGACTACCGGAACCGGCTCGGCCCCATGGGTGCGTTCCTGTGGGTCTGGAGGTTCCGGGGACCACCCAGGTACTCCTACACAGAGTTGCACCACTCAGTTCACACGGGTGTGATTTTTTCTTTCTGTTTTGCAAACATTTACACTGCTGTTGCTCAGGTATACACAAGACGGTAAAATCATCAGTGTTTGTTTAATGCTGAGTGTACAAATAGAACCAAATGGACCCGTAAAGGTCCATTCTGTGGTACATCCTGAGTGTTCATTTAGGCTACTGTAACTCTGAGTGTACAAAAAAGGAACCAAATGGACCCATGTGTACAAATGGAACTTGTCCATAATGTCCATTTGGTTCCATTTCGTACACTCTCAGATTTTAATTAACCCTTAATTGGGATATACTACACCCAAGGCCAGATCAGTCCTCAGCTTAGCAGCTATACCTATAGGCCTACATACGCAGCACAGGGCAGTTCACTGGTCCCTAGGGTTTAGTATACGTTCTGGGTCTCTAATATGCAGCCAGGGAAATAGATTTGGAGAGGCCCTTCGGATCCAAATAAATACTAACCGATGAAGGTGTTAGGTTCTTAGCTTAGCCTGATCCTTTTTTTTTATATATACATTTTATTCAAAGAGTATGACATCATATGCAAGTTTCACAGAAAGAAAATACAACTCTTTGTTTTTATATTTTCTCCCACAACTCCTTTCCCAATCCTCCCCACCCACCCATCCACCAGTTTAGCATGATCCTTGATGATTATTTCTAATCTATGGTATTTTATGTATTGTGTTGTTATAGCCTATAAAGTCGCTCTGGATTGAGACTGAGAGGTGAAAGCATACTGTTAAATGCCTAAATTGTACATTTTAAAAGCAACAAGGAATATTTCAGGTTATTCGTTTTTGTGGAAAAATCAAGAATGCATCACCTCTGAGATTATTCCTGCTAATTCACCATCGATCCTATCCTTGCCTTAAGTTTTCTGTTATAGACCTATTCAAACACAAATGTAAATGGCTCATTTTATAGCCTACAGCCTACAATCGCTGCCGGTCAAAGTAAATAGTTTCAGTTTCAGATGAGCTATGTAGTCCTATTGACAGAAACCATATAGGCTATAAAGTAAAATAAATTGAGTAGGCCTACTTTATTCTTCTAAATTATAATGAAAAACTAAATAAATGGTAGACTATACCTTGTGCCGGTCCTAGGTTGTTCAAAATGACTTAGTATCCTATAGTCGCGTGGGGTGCCCAATGCGCGTCTGAGTCCACTGCTCCACTGCAGCCAGTGCGCCGTGCGCGCCTTTTTAAATGTATGCTGCTAGTGGTCGTGCAGTCCTGCTATAACGGCATGGCGGATCATTCCAGGTTACATTGGAATGGAAGATAAATAGTTTCCGCGTGCACAAGGCAAGCCCATATACCGGACATAGGCTATAAATATAGACAATCAAAGGAAATCCGATGAATGTGGAAATCAAACGGCAAAAATCACAAATGTTTTTATTTTATTTTTTACATTTTATTTTGTATCCACACATGCATATGACACAAAGGCGGAAATAGAGTATAGGTATAGTTAATATAGTCTATGCACAATATTATGATACAAAGGCGGAAATAGAGTATAGCCAGTATACTTATAGTCTAAAGTTAGATAAACAATGTGACAGGTCACTATATGCCAATTTCGCTCCTTGTCCTTGGAGATGTCCAAATCAAGAGCACCTGTTCCAGCCTTCCATGCAGGTTTTCTTGTTGCTTGCCTTGAATTGATATCAGTCCATCCACGGTAAACTGTTGCGCCTTCTTTGTCGTTATTTTTTATCATGCTCATAGTGTGGTGTGGAAGCAATTAAGGTGTAAAAAGCAGCACGTTTGTATATATGTATTTAATTTAATTGTGCAATCTATTTAGATAATAAGACGTACGGTAGCTTACTAGTTAAACCATCACATCTGCCTGGCTCAAGCCTATAATCTAAATTACTACTCTAAACCAACTTCTAAACCAGGCTGCTTTAGAAGAATAACCGCTGCCCGACCATGTTGGCCCGACAGCACCTGTCGCACGGGGGCGCAATGAAGCGACTAACTAAACTAGTTCATACTTCATGCCTATGGTTAATCAAATCAAGTCAAGTTAATATTGGCAATTGGCACGGTTCTATTCCTTAGATTTGCACATGTCATTCATGGTCAACTCATGGTCTGACAGTAACAAAGCATGCACGTAGGCTGCAGCTGCAGTCCATAATCTAAATAAAGCAGGGATTGTGACCACCACTGACAGGCTGCATTTCCATATTCCGTAACCGTATAGGACCTACAGGCTACAACATATGCTTTTACAAAGAGGATAACGCGTGGTCAAGTAATCTCTCCATATACTGTCATATTGTTTCTGGCTATAGCCTACTGTACAGCTGTACAGCAGCAGCAGCAGCAGACACTCCACATATTGCTGCGCTGAAGTCAGCCGGGACGTGAATGTATGCAAATACAACTTCAGCACCCATTTCCAAAATTCATTAGAAGAGAAAGAAATGAATAGCTAATCGCAGACCCTGCTAATGGCAGTGTGCGTCATCATGGCCAACTTGTGGTTAAAGTGTAACACATTACACTCCGTCTAGCCTATCGGTTGATAACATTCGAGGCGGGTCGTCTGATAGCTGTTGTGGCTACGTGACTGTCTGCTCGTCCTCCGCTTACAACTGTAGCGGCGTAGCCCTTCTTTCTGCGCATGCATCTGCCAACCAAAGGTCACATCACAATGATCACATGCACTACCCAACTCTATGGCACTACCTAGATATGTTTTATTTTTATTTATTTTTTTACATTTGTTACTTGTAAAAGGATGACGTGCATAGCTGACCCTGCACTTGACATTCGGTCTATTTACTTTACCCGTAGGGCGTAGGCTACCTATACCTAGTACTTCAGTAGGCTATTTGTATTGTTGTAGGCCTACTCTTGTACTCTCAAAGACAAATATTTTACTTTATGACTCATTAAAAGTTAGCTGGGTAGCTACTATACATTTTAGGAAGGGAAAAAGTAGCCTATACATTAGCACCCCAGCTGTGATTCTTAATTTATTTCTATCACTTAAACACAATTTAATACTTTTGAATAGGTGGCGGCCTACTAAATATTTTAGTATCAGTAGCCTACTTTATTTTAATTCAGTTGAGTATAATATTTGACCTAAGTATAGGCCTATATTCTTTCTTTGACTCAAGTACTAGGGTACTGGGGCCTACTTTGTCCACCAGACCACCACCCACTTAATCTAACTTTGGTGCGCTCATGTGTTTCAACTTTAACAATTAAAAGTTTTTTCTCACATCTCAAGTTTACAGATGTAAAAGAGAGCTCAGACAGTTTGCAGCTATACACAACATAAAGTCCTGCGACTGCCATCTGCCTCTATGTCAGCTGTACTCACAAACATTTATCTCCCATGATAAAAGTTCAATTAATGAATCTGTCTATTGTGTCTAATTGCCAACATTCAAACAAATCTAGTCAAAACCAATCTTACTCTGTTTAAAGTCACTAAACAAACATTAAAAGTCCATAAACTTGGCATCCTATGTTTGCTCTAAAGTTGAAGTCATATGGCAGCCAAGTTATGGACTTTTGTTTGTTTAGAGTCTAAACAAACAAAAGTCCATAACTTGGCTGCCATATGACGTAATTTCTGAAAGCCAGACATTGGAGGGGAGAGTGCCCCTCAAATAGATAATGCAAAAAAATCACACCTGTGTGAAGTAATATGGCTCTCATCATGTTGACATCTCAGATAAGTTCTTACTGAATACCACTGCGGCGGGTCCTAGACTCGGACAACTGTGAAATATGTTACAGTGGACAGTGCATCTAAATGATGCACCAAAGGTATATGGAAGTACTGCTGTGTCAGTGGGTCACAAGGTTTACTATACTTTGAGCTGGAAGACAGAAACGACTGTGATCAAATGGATGTGCACGTAGTGTCTTTAAGATGGAGGAAGTTGCCCTCAGTGACAACTGGAAGACAACGTAACCTTGACATTCCTACCAGGCTCCGTCGTGGCAATAGCCACACAGCTGTGTGAAGATATCTTCATCTTCACGGGGAAAGCAGGGGAGTACTACAGCATGCTTTATGCATTTGATGTCAACACCCACAGATGGTTTAACACTAAGTTTTCTGAGACTGTTCCAGAGGGGAGGATGAACCACTTAGCCTAGCCTGCGTCTTGGGGAAGTTAATAACATCTACAAGTTGGACACCAGTTTAACCACCATTTAACATTAGTTCATTTATTGCCAAAATTCAAACAGAAATCTAGTCAAAACAGAAGGAAAAGACAGGTACAGCTGGTGAGCCTGTTCCACAGGTTCAATATATTAATATATGCCAAAATATATATTAAAAAAAATACCCCACACAAATTTAAAAGCATGTTCAAGGGTAAGAAAACAGACCAACCTTTAGAAGGAGCTGTTTAGGCATAACTCAGCATGTTTTGAAGTTCTGACAGTGTTCATCAAAATACTTATAGTTACAGCATCTTAGATTAAGGAAGTACCTTATATTCTCTAGTCTACAGTACCCTCTACAGTATAAGGCTACCATTTCTCTGAATGTCAAATCTATAAAAAACATGCTTCAACTCAGTTGTAGAAACAATGATGAACCTCTGGTACCATTATACCAACAATCAGTTAACATTTACTACCATCTAATTTAATTTCATTGTCTAGTCCCAGGAAATCCACCCAATATAAAACTATAGCCCTTATTTGTGTACTTAAGGGTGCATTAAGGGTGCTGTAACATTGTGTACTATGAACAGTGACATTGTGTACTATGAACAGTGACATTGTGTACTGGCGTGATTTGGCTGCCTTTTAAAGCATAGTGCAACTATCAGTTGCATAGATCCATATATTCATATTATTCCAGCTCTCAGACACGTGTTGCCAACAGAGCATTTACGCTCAAAAGTGCAAGAAACAATAAAGCAAATCAATTCATCTCAACAAATGATGTGTAGTTTCAGCAGTCGGTGCAGTTGGATTGTCAGAAGGCAGTCTGAGCGCTGACACCATAGCGTTGTCTAGTGCTGCAGACAGTACATAAGGTTGACCTAAAAACAGCATGTCTACATTCAGCATGCTATGAAGCACTAATGCCTGACAAATACTATTCCAATTTCCTTATTATCTTGCATTATTTTGGACAGTGAGAAAGGTACCAGAGAGTGTGGGGATGACATGCAGAAAAGTGCCCCGGGTCGCGTCAGATTTGAACCAGGGACAGCTGCGGGAAGGAGTATAGCCTTATTTATGTGGTATGTACTCCTACTCGGTGATCCACCGGGTGCCCAAAATCATATTCTAATTTCAGGTCAACTTGAGCATGTTAAACAACAAAGGAATTGGTTTGGTTGACAGCAGTTTTAAGGCAGTCATGTACAGTCATGTGTTTTGTTATGTTCAATGTCAAATGTAGCCACACTACAGATAGCTACTACGCTATTTTGGTTGCCACATGAATGGATGTGTGGTACATAAACAGTGGTGCTGTCACTCGTCACTGAAGCGGAGTCTGTTGAAGACCTCTTTAATTTCGTCGTTGCTCTCTGAGCTGCTCCCGGTGCCAATGCGTAGTACCCTGCTGTTGGGGACGTCCTGCTTCAGCTTCCTCTTACTGAGGGCCACAGTGCCCTCAGCTCCCCCACCCTGTGGACCCGTCAGCAGGATGTAGCAGGCATGGCGCCCACGCTCCAACAATGTAGCTGAGATAAGGACAGATAAAATATTGTACTTTATACATACGGTACACACACAGCACATAGTCAACAGTCGAGCAAGGTATTTGCCACAGTAGTGTGTAGATAGACTATGCATGACTATGTGCTGGGTGTGTACAGGGGCGGCAGTGGAGTCGGGAGGTAATAATGAATTGCATTTTTATAGCGTTTTCCAAGTGCTCAAAGCGCTTTACAATGGTTCATTCATTCATACATTGGAAGGTGAAGCGGCGAACAGTCGACGCCAGTGTCCTCACTTCCCACATTCACACACCAATGGTGGCAAGCTCACACCGACCAACTCATTGGAGGCAAAGTAGGGTTCAGTATCTTGCCCAAGGAGCCAGGATTCGAACCGCCGACCCAGGGATCATTGGACGACCTGCTCTACCTCCTGAGCCACAGCCGCCCAAGTAGAGTGGCCGCTTGGGAACTGGAAGGTTCCCAGTTCGATCCTGGGCTCCCCCAGAGTTAGTGTCCTTGAGCAAGACACTGAACCACTAATTACTCCCCATGAGCAGTTTGGTGCCTTGCATGGTTTCCGCCGTCGTCGGTGTGTAAATGGGTGAATGTAATGGAGATCTAGGTAAAGCGCCTTGGAGTAAGTCAATTGTTACTGAACAAACACTGTATAGCACTGATAACTGTCAGAATAGAGCTATTTAACACATTACCTATTTTGTTATTAATATCAATAATAAAAAGAAAATCAAACAAACACCTAGTAATCAAACTCACCTTTAAATGCAATGATGTGGTCCATGATATGATGATGTGACTCTAGAAGGACTTTTGAATATTGTGGATGCAGCATGTATGATCGACGGTCCTCATTCAATGGTATCTGGAGAACATGCATTAAAAACAGGTCAGTGTCAGGCAAACTCTATGACCCATTAAATGCTAAACATCTAATTTATATGTTAATGATGATAATATAATGATTAATAATAATTATATAGTTATATCTAGGGCTGCAAAATAAAATAAAAAACTATAAGAAAATCATAAAGTGATATTATGATAATAAATTAAATTACTGTATGTAATATCCTATAACAGACTCTAGCCCAACACTCACAGAGGTGTTGGTCTCTGATGGTGGCATCATGCCCCAGAACATGAAGACAGAGAAGGAGTTGATGGTGTTGACTGAGGCTGGTCTAGGGGAGTTGGCACTGGCCATCAGCTTGACTTCCCACAGCACACCACCTGACGCCCCATCCAGAATCGCCAACTAAAAAACAAGTTCATATTATTCACACACGGATTGTCTACCCGCTCTACCATATCCTTTTTTTTATTTTATTTTCTAGCCCTTTTCACCCAATACCATTGTTAGGCCAATTATTACCAATTTTCCCCTCAAGTGCAGTCCCTGCCACTGCTAAGTGCTAACCTCTACAGTTGGTCATGTGGGAGGGTGCTAGATAACTTGCCTGCAGCCGACAGTGAAGAGTTGAACTGGAAGGACATAATGCATGCTATTCCTCTCAGGTACTCTGACCCAGCAGTGAATGAGTTCACGTCAAAGTAATAAACCCAACGTACCCTCTTTGTGTCATTTCCGATGTCCTCCTCAATCACTATATCAAGAATCCCATCTTTGTTGAAGTGACCAAAGGAGGGCTCCCTGAATAAATGAGAAGATATCTTATTCATTTCCCTTAATCTCTAACACTGAGTACGTATTTGATTAAAACCATCAAAGTTTTTTTAAAGAGGGAATCCACTATTGTACCTCAGCACTGCGCTGGTATTCATCCTCCACAGCGGCTGCAAACTGCTTCCATCTAACAGTACCACTTCCTCTGCAGTCACCAGCAGCAGGTCGGATGGATCGTCTTTTTTCCCCATCATCAGCACATGTCTCATTGAGCGTGACCTGACAGAGAGAATCACATTATGTTTCAATGTCATAGCTTTGAAGACGTTCGACTCCTGAACCCCACTTGCTCTACTGCACAATAAAACACTCAAGCCCCAATCTTGCGCCCGGTGCAAAGCAGCGCTGGGCGCAGAGCAGCGCAACTCTCATTGCTATTGTCCAGTTATTTTTATACACACACAGCGCCCACATTGTCAAATACCAAATGATCGTGCGCCTAGCGTCCATGGGCATGCTGGTCTTAAAATGAGGTGTGGTCTGGAGCAAACATGGTGCACTGCTATCTTACGCACAGAGAGAAGCATTTGCGTTACAACCAGCTTTTAGTTAGTCTACCAGCACATTAACAGGTCACCACCAAATTTGAGGAACAGAGCCTCAAATGGACCAGATGACTTTACGTGCGGCGTTGGGTCAATAAGCATTTCTCTAGTGCTTCTCCTGAGCCGTCTTTCTCTTAGGACGTTAACTGTTAAAAATAAAAGGAAGTGAACAGTTCTTTGTCCTTTAAAACGACAAAGGTTGTGGTGTAGCACAGTGGTTCTAAAAGTGGGGTCTGGGGACCCTTACTACACAACGCAAGAAACGGACTGCAAACATACACCCGAAATGCATGTATGAATAAAATGGAGCGAATGTAAAGGTGCAAACATGCTTTCTATAATATAGATGCATAATGCCTTACTGCACACAACACTGACAATGCATAGGAATGTATATGTCTTATCACAATTTCTATATATAGTATCAGTGGTTTCTACTGGGTCAGGGCGCCTACTCAAAATGTATTGACCACTTAACCCCAAGTGCCATTTGGCTGCTATGGTCAGATGGGTGGGCCGTGTGCATTTTATAAACATTTATCAACCAATTATTGTGTTCCAGCTTGGATCAACAGAACCAACGTAGTATACATTAAGTTTGTATTCATGGGTATTAATATGAAAACTAAAAAATGCACCCTGTTGTTTTAAAAAAATATATTAATGTTATATTTAATGTTTTGCCAATTATTTTGGGGCCCATTTGAAAAATCACTGCTGCTTTGCCTCGTTTGTCTTATGTTTTTGTTTCTTGGAAACTCAGTATTATCTCTTTGTATTTCATGCTGCTGCTGTTTTTGCAGTCTTGCGGACATGCCGAACCAATATTACTTGTACTACTTGTACCTGTATAAGTGAGTGACATATAAAACCTTCTTGAATCTGGAGTCTTGTTTCTTGATTCTAAAAAAACAACAACGATAACTCCACAAGCCTCTGGCTAAAGATATAAAGACATCAAACAATCTATGGTTAATGGAGGTTTGTGACAGTCTCTTACTTACTCATAAACAGGTACAAGGCCAGTGGTGTTACTGGCGTTGCTTTCCCAGCGTTGGTCCTTTTTTAGGCCCGTCTCTATGCCTGCTTTAGCCTTGGCAGCAATCCTCCAAAGGGCCAGGCCATACAAGCCGGTATCTTAGAGCAAATACAGGACAACTCAATACTGCCATCAACTGTATAGAAACATTAATACACAATGGTCGAAATGGGGACTGTAATCAGTTGAATTCTAATCAAGATACAAATCGTCACAAAATTAATGCAAATCAAAAGCAAAGCATAATGTAATTGTTGGGATTTTCATTTGTTTCCTAGGAAAACAGCACTAAATTGCCAGGAGACACTAACCTCTCTGAAACAGTACATAGTGAGAACCTTTGACAGTGGAGTGCAGAAGATGTCTGTCTGTCTCTGCTGAATCAAGAAGCACCTCAGATCCAACCTGGGTCCCCGTCTGCCCTGAGAGGATCAGCAGCTGTGTCTGCAGGCATGACAAGAGATTGGATGATAATTATGTTAAATTGAAATACAACACAATACGAAGAAAACAAAACAATACACTGAAACAAAACTAAATAAATAAGTAAAAATTAAGTGGAAGAATGAAAATATAACAATGTAGTGCTACTGGAATGTGCTTGCACAGGTGGGGCTGCACAATAACAGAAGCAATGTCATACCTGAATAGTAATGCAAATTATCTCAATAGCGATAGAATATACAATATGCCTATGGGTTCACACTTGGCGATAGTGAAAACAAAACATATAAGCATAATAAGCATATTACAGGTCAATTATGCTCTTATTGCAAACATTTAGTCTGACGTTTAGTCTCAGTGCTGACCAATTCAGTCTTGGTGGTGTGCCTAGAGACTGAAGTGGTCTGGCAGAATCCCTATGGTCATAACTAGCTCTAATGAGAGAAATGATTGGTGTTAACCTTCATGGCTCCCGGGGCCACCAGAGCTACATCCCTGACACCATCGCCATCCAGGTCAGGGATACTGAGAACAGGCAGAGTGCTGCTCAACCCTGGAGGATGAGGCTGTTGCCACCTGACAGTACCTATACAAACCAGAGACAGCACATTTACATTACATTAATTCAAGGCACCTACCTAACACTGTTATCACCAGTGACTTACAATATCTAAGGAGTTCTTTGCAACTGTAACTCTTTTCTTAAAATTCAAAATGTTGGGAGCTTGTCAGAGATATAATGGCCTGACCATGATAAAGATAGTATCAGAAAACATAAAAAGGTAATGAAAGCATAAGCTTATTTCCTATATTCCCATAATGTAATCCTAAAGCTTTAAATTAGAAATAATTCATCATACTGTATATAACAGCACATTTAGTACAGTGGCAGTCTCTTGAGCCAGACCCACAGCTTCCATCATAGCTACAGTCATGCAAAGCATATCCCCCCTCACTTCCGTTTCGTCTTTGCAGTAAATTTGTCCTACTGTAAATCAAATTAGTTGAAGCTTGCTAGTTAGGCTAGTAAAGGAATTCTAAGAAATCAGATGACGGCTTCCTTTCTCGGATTTACAGTACAGTGGTATAATACAATTTATTTCATGGTCTAATTTCAGCATTCCCATAATGTAATCCTAAAGCTTTAAATTAGAAATAATTCATCATACTTAAATTAAAAATAATTCATCATACTGTATATAACAGTACTGTGTCACTGTACTGTACATTTAGTACAGTTCTCTCTTCTTGAGCCAGACTGTTGCGTCCCACAATTTTCAAACGCTTCAGCGAAAACGATAATCTTGTGAGCCGTGCACCCAATAAACTGCATATTCAGACTGAAAGTGCTTGTTTTTTTAATGATGCAGTTCATCATTATATCTGTCACGGTGACTACACATAATTGTGGCAGGAAGTAAGGCATGTGGAACTGAGTCAGTGGGTGATGAAGGATTAAAACATCCTAAAATACAATGACAGGAGTAGTGGGAGATTTGTTGAATGCATTGTTCCTCAATTAGATGTTTTGACAGGATAATGGACAAACAACTGGTTCCTGACTTGGTCAACCCAAAATTCCATTCTTAGTGTATAACCTAAACCAACTGAGAACAACTGGTTTAAAGTATAAAAACAGGCAGCCGAATTCGTCTCTTACCAGTGTGTTTGTCAATGGCTGTGAGCTGATCAGAGTGCGACACAAGGCAGTGCCAGCCTCTGTCTGTCTCTACGTCCAAACCACATTGCGCCCAGTGGAACTCAGGTGCCAACGGAAGCTCCCACAAAGTCTCTCCATCTGTCCCCGACACCGCTGTCACAAACAAACAAGGCGAGTCCACATCTGAAACATAAAAGGAGTGTACATTAATTTCACACAGTAGCCTTATTGATACCACAGATATGTTGGCCAATGGTTACCTCTTTGCTTCATAACCCTTTTATCATGTTAGGGTCTATTGAATCTGACCATGCCAGAAACTCAACAACACATTTCTTGTATGTGCAAACATTTAGATTAGAATAATATTCCCATACCCTTGCCAGCACACGTAACATTCCGATTGCCTTCTCTGTCCTTGCGGACAAACAGGATGTCCATTACTTTGTCTTTGCTAGCATCTTCAAAGGCGAGGAAATCATAGGTGGCTATAATGGAGAACAGAGTACAATCAGCCGAGGAAGCAGAGCACATTTCAGTACAACAATACAGTGTTTGGGTGTATGTACAGTATGGCTGCTCTGCGGTAACCGGAATGCTCGCCTTTAAAAAAAAAAAATCCCACCAAGTGGGGTGGTTCTTGTATTCTTGTATTTGAGTTAGTGTCGAGGTGTCTTTTAGCAAGAATCTGAACCCCTTACTCCAGATGTGCAGGTTGGTGCCTTGCATGGTTTGATTGGTGTCCTCCGCCATCGGTGTATGAAAGGGTGAATGTAATGCACAATCTATGACATGTAAAGCGAGTTGGATAAAAGCGCTATATAAATGCACCATTTACTATTTGTTTTTTACTGAGGATAAGGTTAGGAAATAGGAATAAGGTTAGGTTTAACCGTTTAGGCATAGTTTACTGAGGTTTAGGAATACCAGCCTGAGCAGTTACGCCGGCTGTGTACGCCCGAGGCGTTTTGAGGTGAGCGTTCTGGTCTTCCTCTCTGCTACGTCTCCTCACCTGCTTGGGGGAATGTCCTGTTCCAGGCTGTGAGATACTGCGGTCTGACAGGACAAGGAATGATGAAGGAGAATGCAAACACGATGGTCAGGCAGAGGAACAGCGACAGAAAGAAAATTGCAGTCCTCCAATGGGTTAAATTGGCAAAGCCTGAGCCTTTTCCGCAGCCCTTCTTCTTCAGCTCAGTGGCTGATGGTGCCATTCCAGCCTCTGCACCATCCTGCCCCCTCTTCAGGGGGTCGGCTTCTGTGGCATGGTCAGTGGTCTCCATCGTAGTGGAACCTATGGAGCTTCTCGTCATGGAATAAGAAGTAAAGATGGAGGTTAGAGTGCAAGAAAGACATAATAAAATCATCACCATCTTCTGCGCTGAATAAATGCTGACGGTTATGAATGGCAGCACTAAAAAGAGTCTGTTAAAACATGTCAGTTCTATTCAACACCACAAACCCATGCACACTATGCCAGCCTGGCATTCGTGGAGATACTAAATCAAAACAATCACAGCAGTGGCAGATCCAGCTAGTTCTACTGCACTAGTCTTTGTGGTTTTGAAGCCTATTCAGACGTGCCAGCACTGACTCCAGAGATTTCTCAGCTAAACAACAACAAACCCATGACTATCACTCATGTCCCAGCAAAACCTAGTATTTGTTCTGTAGCCAGGCTGCCAGTGCCAGGGGGGAGTGACAGTATTCCACTCCCACTCCATTCATCGCCCTCAAATCAGCTGCCTATGGCTCTCTAATACATTTCTACCACCTAAATTACTTCAATATTTTCACGTACAGTAGACCAAGACCACGGACACTCGCCTGATTAAGAAACTTGGTGATGGTTAGCTAGCTATGTTAGCAAGCTAATTTTGCAACTAACTTATTCAACAGATGAAATGAGCATGAACAGCGCAAATATTGGCTGGGATCCAAATCTCCACCAATTAAACTTAAAAATCATATGTTATCTTACTTTATTTCCCCACTGCCGTCCTTTGTGGCAAGCTGAAGCTACAAAGGCTAGCCAGTAGCCAGCAGACCTACGTACAAACAGCTGCCAAATACCTAACCTACTCCACTGTCAAGCTTCGAGCTTGAAGCACAGGCTCAGATCATGATGCGTAAACAAAACAAACACCGCGTGACGCGGTGCGGCGGACCGCCTACTGTATCCGGTGACTTGCCCATGTAAAACAGAGCTGCTACCTTTTAAAAACCTTAAACACATCTTAAAGCTGAGGGGGGGGGGCTTTGCCAGGTGAAACCTGGCCTAGTATTTTATCTCGGGTTGGCTTTGAGGAGTTTGTATACTACGGTATTTGAAATGCTGCTATTTGTCCCAAAGTGACTGCAAAAAAAAGCTGCTGTTTTTTATAACCCTGTTTATAACATGTATATAACTATTAACTACGCAATGTGACATAACTGTTTACAAAATGCTGTACCCCATTTTCAACAGTTTTTATTACATTTTGACACGCGAGCGCGTATGAATGCGCGCACACACACACACACACACACACACACACACACACACACACACGCACACGCACCATATACACGCACACACACACACACACACACAGTTTCCGTATCCGCTAGAGGCGGAAGGTTGTAATCTCGCGTGATCTGACGCTACACGAGATTTATTTTCATAATAGGACGTCACGTCATTTTCCCATAGCATTTTCCCAATAGCAAATTCAACAAACGGAAGCTGGAGAGTCCTGGCTGGCTTCAAGGAGCTGCGAACGTTCAGCTGTCGCTTGGAGGAGTAAAACATTCTTCTTACGTTTCACACAGTTTAAAATACGAGGGGGAAAAACCCATTGTTAGCATCCTGAATTTCTTCGCGTCGGAGTAAGACCCCGCGGCAATGTCTGCCCAGGCTCAAATGAGAGCTTTGCTCGACCAACTCATGGGAACTGCGAGGGATGGTGAGTTGTTGTTGCAGCACGGTGCTAGCTGCGCTAGCCACTTAGCAAAGATGGAGCCATTGCAAAGGCTCGCTTGTGTTGGCGTGTGGTGGACAAACATTGCATGAATGGATGGACTTCAGACTGCTGTTTCAATGTCTGATGATCCAATTAGCCAGTTCTCTTCAGGGTTTTGGATTTAATGTTTGTGTCCATTATAGCTAGCACTGAGTTTTTACTGTTTTTCTAGTGATTAGTATCGGCCTGCAAGCCCTGCAAGCAGCTTGTAATAAGATAAGCCTCCCATCCGAGTCGCCGATAGCGCTACAACAAATGAGTGAGGTTCTGTACACTCCGATGGATCCGATAGTAAAGGAAACTTATAATTCCTATTGTCGGCAGGCGACTCTGCTTAATTTAAATTATCTGACACTGACTTCTTAAAAAAGATGGACAACTGTCCGGGATAGAAGCTCTAAACAGAAGTGGAATGTATATCATGTTTGAACTTGAAACCTTGGAATCTTTGGTCACTGGTCACAACCGTCACATTGACCGACTTATTGTGAAAGGCCAAACCGGACACAGAATCAGCAGGAAGGGATTTGGTATTCATGCACCTTTTTGTGATATGACAAAATGATCGTGCATTGGGCTTTTTATATTTATTTTGCATTGTGTAAATTGTCGCACATCTGGCAGCCCTGCCTGATCAGTGATCACAGTATATAACAATATATAAACTATGTATATTCGTATATTAACATAATGGTCAACTGGTCATGGTTTATTTCATTGTATGTGAAATCCAGAAATTGCTTATAGCAGCTATTTGGATACAAACATTAAAATACAGATACGGCTGTCAAGTCTCTGGTCATGAGCAAGTCAAACTTTATTAATAGCCCAACCCACTTGAAAACAAGAGATTGATGAGAAAGACTCTTCAGTAAGCTAAGATTAGTTCATTAGAGTATGCAAGTTTGTGTTGTGCGTTTGTGGGTGTATGTGTGTTGAGAATAATATTAAATTCTTCCCATGCATATGTTGCATACAAACTGAACAATTGTGGCCCCTTTATTTTATTCATAAAGGTTCAGTGTATCTTTGCCAGCCTACATCAATCTGCAAAGGAGTTGCAGAAAAGCCTCATGTTCATCGAGCCGTGAGTCACACATGATTTTTAAAGCTGTTATGATGAATATCCAAACAATATGTTTGCCTTCCGGAAGTTTTTGTAGCCTATATTTCATATCTCACAAATGGCTAGTGGCACTAGAATTACAATTTGGAGTAGTGGATGCAGCCTGAGCTATGACGTCTGGTCGCGCTGAACAGGAGCAGTTCATTGTTCCTTTTAGACGTCTGTTTTCAAAGGAAAATATTAGCCATCAATCAAAAAAAACAAAAAACTTTGCACAGATCATTTACAATCTGACTTGTGTATGACTCCCAACTTCTTACCACAGGTATGGGCAAGAAAACAGTTCCCATTTATACTTTCCTACAGCGGGTTTAAAATTCTGCAGCTGAGGTCTTGAAGATGCAGATGGGTACAGTATATGGTGCAGATCGCAGTGTGTATAAACTAACTTTTTTCCTTGGTTTTATTCATATTTGTTTTCTTTTCAATGTTCCATATCAGTAAAGGACTGACTTGGCTGGAGCAAATTCTCTGGAATGTTTACACCTCTTACACATTTTCTATAAGCAAGGTCTTTTTCCCCTCCATCTAGTCAAAGTTACAGCTGTTGCATAAAGATTCCATTGATATACGTCACACTCAGAGCCACACTGTTGTTTTGTTAATTTGTCAGTGATGTTCCCATAATGTGATCTACTTGATCCCAAGCCTAATTCTGTAATGTTCAACTGTTCTCACATGGCCACATGCTAAACTTAGTAGTAGAGGCTCTAATGTTACACATTATTTATGAAGAGAGGCTTGGCTGAGGTAAGCACCAAGACTGTCAGGCAATATCCTAGACCAGGTCCAGTATGGCCATCTGCCTACCGTAAGCTGGTCAGTGGTCACATTACTGACATAATTAGTAGTCCGATGTAGGCTAGCAGAAACGGTTGGTTTGTTACTGACAGTACATTGTAATGCAAGTGTACATTTCCTCTATTGTGGAACCTTTCATTCAGACATGACACCCAGTGTATGGATTTTCACCTATGCGGTGGACAGAAGATCTTAAAATATACATGTTAGTCACATTTTAAAATGTCTGCCCCTTTGCCGTAGTCCGAGCACAGTAACAGAATAGAAATCATTGGATACCTCGCTCCTACTACCAAGTATGTGAGGTCATTCTCATCGGCTGTTTTTGGACTTTCAGGGGACGAGACGCGTCAGAGGGTCAAGTTCTCAGACGAGAGGGTCTGCAAAAGCCATCTGCTGAACTGCTGTCCTCATGACATCCTGTCTGGAACTGTAAGTACTAGTAAGCAAACACTGAGGTCTGAATATGCTTATTGAAATTAACCTTCTGAAAGGTGTTGGACATTTGAGGTCGATGGATCTCAAATGTGACCTAAAAAACAGTATGCTACAGACTTGTTTGTATACAGCACTCATGCATGCCTTGCTTGTTTGGTTATAGCCAGGACAATCAATAGATTTATTGTGTGGGAGGAAATTATCACAAAAGTGCAACAGATCCATCTAACTTTTTATTTTATTTTTGTAAATGATGTAATTAATTTCTGAAGTCGTTTTCCAGCACATAGCTTTCCCAATTGTGTTTTGTAATTGTCTGTTTTTTCTCTTGTGTGTGTGTGTGTGCACTACACTACACATGTTGATAGCGTATGGACCTGGGAGAGTGCTCAAAGATCCACGACTTGGCACTTCGGGCAGATTATGAAATTGCCTCCAAGGATAGGGATATGTTCTTTGAGCTTGATGTAAGTAGTGTCCTATTAGTAATTATCTCCCCAAATATAAATGGTGGTATCAGTATCTAACCTTCTCTTTTTCTTTTGTTTTCCCTCCTAAGGCGGTGGATCACTTGGAATCCTTTATAGCAGACTGCGACCGGAGGACAGAACTAGCGAAGAAACGTCTGGCTGAGACTCAAGAAGAGATCAGTGCCGAAGTGGCTGCTAAGGTAAGAGTTGTAACTTGTAGGCAATCCCATGAAAACCCTAACAGTCTGGGGTGTGATATAAATATGGTCTTCTAATCTACACGTTAAGTGAAACCCACACTCGTATTTGCATTTTTAATTTTAGCTAAGTATTAGCTAATTATGGGAAATCAGCCCAATTATATAGGTGGGGCAGTGTGGACTTTTTTTGGTACAGCGTTTGATCAGTGTTTCACTCCAGGCCTTCATCATGCAAAGTATGCAGGTATGATTTGTCCCTGCAAAGCATGCAAAAAAGCTGGTGATGCATTTGTGAGTTTGATTATGCACTACTTTACACGCTGAAAGGCCTGTCACAATTATTACATAATCGCCTGATCACAATTATTTGAGATAATCACATTTTTGCATTATGGCCAATCGCTTCCATGGTGAAAAATGTTCATACATTTAAAAAAATAGTAGAAATAGCAGATCAACTATTAGCGCTATTTTGTAGATATTTTTTTTTGGAAAGAAAAAAATGGGGTGCAGTAGTCATTAGTCCTACAACTACAACCTATCTCAAACCCTCACCCTAACCTCCCACAGGGCAGCACACCTAAACCTAACCTTAACCCATGTCTAACCAATGACTAGTCTAAACTAAGTATGCACCCCAAAAAATTATTAAATGTGTCAGTGATTTCTTTGTATATTTAAGTTATTTGTAATTGTCATACCTGCACTGTGCAATTTGTGATTACAAAGCCTATATTTAAGGCAAACAGAAATACAAATGGTAACGTTCCAATGTTCAATCAATGCAAAAAACACAGTTACATCGTTAATCAATTATTTGTGACAATTCATTGTCAACTTAAATTTGTACTCGTCACAGCCTTTCACGTTGGGCAGAGTGCAGATTTTTTTCTTTCAGAATGCATGCTCTAATAATATTGTTGGAAGGCAGACGACGTCAAACCACGTCTTTCTCTGTGACTCAGTCTCTGTCTTTCTCTCCGGTATACAAGTTACATCTTGTACCCCCGTCGGCAATAATGGACCACAATGTCTTTCAGTTAATTAGGTGTAGTCGTATATACTGTAGCTGCCCTGGTAGCTCAACCAGTTATGCTGACCACATAATCATAATGTCCTTGGGTGGAGTCCGACTCAAGACATGTTTAATCTCGTTCAATCTCTTCCGTTGGTGCACCCGCTGGCCAAGTGGTCCAGGTGCATGCCACATATAGGCTCTGGCCTGTGTTAGAGTCCTGTTCATGACGACCTTTGCTGCATGTCTCTCCCCTTCTCGCTCTCCCTCTTTCCTGTCTGTCTTCACTAATAACTATCAATAAAGGCCAAAAGCCAAAAAAAAATCTTAAAAAGAAAAAATGTTTGGTAAAAGAAACATTGAATGTATTGATTGAAAATGGTGTTGCTTGAAATGTGTTAACTGGATTTCATGAATAATGGCCCATGGCATTTTGTTTACTTTGCAGGCAGAGAAGGTCCACGAGCTGAATGAGGAGATCGGGAAGCTCCTGGCCAAGGCTGAGCAACTGGGTGCTGAAGGCAATGTGGAAGAGGCCCAGAAGGTCCTGCAGGAAGTAGAGAAGGTCCGCACCAAGAAAAAGGATGCAGAGGTTAGAGGGTGCTCTGGAGTAACATAACTGATCTTATTATATACAACGCTGGTACACTAAAGCCAAGTCTTTTAGTCTCTGTAGTGACATCCCCTCCATGCTATGGGGACATTGAAGTGCAAACGAATGTAACCTCTTATAATTTCCCCTCCTTATACCATGCCCTCTCAGGAAGAGTACAGGAATTCCATGCCTGCTTCCAGTTTCCAGCAGCAGAAGTTGCGGGTGTGTGAGGTCTGCTCCGCCTACCTGGGTCTCCATGACAACGACCGTCGCCTGGCTGACCACTTTGGTGGGAAACTGCACCTGGGCTTCATTCAGATCAGAGAGAAACTGGATGCGCTGAAGGTATGCTCTAGTCTAGCATGTCCCCACATCGTCTTTTTGTTGTCGGGGGATCAAAGATTCTTACTACTGTTTCAATGGCTACTACGACTACTGTTGTACTCATTTACTTGCCGTAGGATGGTTAAATTAGTAAAAAGGTGTAATGAGTTGGATGGTTGTTCAACATAAATGTAAACGAGCAGGAATGTGTTCTCTGAAGTCTGGGTATGTACACACGATCAAACGTACAGCTTGATATTTGAACCAACTTCACGGTTTCTGCATCTTGGAACAGAAAACGGTGCTGGAAAAGCAGGAGCAGAGAAACCAGGACCGCCTGAAGAGGAGAGAAGAGAGGGAGAAAGAGGAGAAATTGAAGAAGAGGTGGGTACAACACATTTTATGAACAATATTTATTTATATACCGGTAGATTTCTAATGTAAGTGAGCATGGTGTTTTGAACCACAACAAAATGTACCTAAAATGGCAATTATAGGTGAAGCCGTAATATTACAGAAGAGTTTCATATTTATGTCCTGGTTTGTAACGTCTGGTATTACTGGGTGTGTTGAATGGTTTACTGGCAAATTAATGTAATCTTTTTTTTTTTCCTCTTCACAGCACAAGATCAAGCAGCAAGGAGCCGAGATCAAGCAGCAAGGAGCCGAGATCAAGCAGCAAGGAGCCGAAAAGGTTAGTACATTCCCCATAACTATCTAGCACAGTTAAATCATTTGTAGCAGTGTCAGTGGTTAAGAGAGATACGCCATCTTGTCAACTTGTTTGGTTGCAACTATCAAATATTTTCTTAGAGATTATTCTATTCTTGTTTTATAATTGAGTAAGTTGATTAGGCTCATATTCTATACTTTGTCGTACAGAGTATAGTAGAATAATGTGGTATAGTGTGACATGGCTAATCATGGTGACAGGCTATTGTATGGGACTTTGTAGAGGTGTATGTCTCCATCCCATGGACAATTTGTGTAATTGCAAACAAATACATAAAAATATAATATTTATATAAGTTTCCCATTAAGCTGAAGTGAGTTTTAATTAAGTTGTATGTGAAAGTATGAAGGAGAAAGAAATTGGGCAGAATATAGAGTGAAGACAACATGTTTGCTTACTAGTGATTGTCATTGTCAAGAGAAACCAAACATTAGTTATTTTTACAAAAGAGAAGCAGCAATGCTCAGTAAGTGTAGTGTAATGCTCACTAAGTGTAATGTCAGCAAAAATATTTGTGTTAATACTTAATTCAAACTTTCTTTTTCATAACTGTGACTAAAGACTTTCCCTACACAAAAATATGGATACAAATACCAGTGCTAAATATTAACACATGTTCTCTTTTCTCAGGTCTCGTTCACGTGACCGGCAAAGGAGACGCTCGCGCTCCTCGTCACGGGACAGACGCCGCTCCCTTTCACGCTCCAAGGACAGGGAGAGAAGGCGACGCCACCGCAGTCGCTCACGCTCCCGGAGCCAAAGCCGCCACCAAAGCCACACCCATGACTCCAGAAACAAGTAAAAGACACTCTCACAAGCAAAACTATCTCATTTTCATTGCAGTGAGATTTCTCTCCTACTCTCATCCATATACCATATATACATTATAGAGACTGTTGTTGGGGCTGATTAATTCGATGAAGAAAATAAATAATATATTAAAGTTTTTTTTTTTTGATTGGCACGTTTGACTGTCAAGGTTTCAGACTCTACTAAATAAAAAGGGAAGACATCATTGCACATAACAACCACACCAAGAGGTCTAATGAAGTACCACCTCAATATTTTGTTCCAGGGACCTCCAGAAGCAAAGATTTGAATAAAAAAAGTTTGCTTAAAAAATTTAGCTTGTACAGTATAACTGCTATTTTTGAATAGCCACGGATGACACGGATGTTTTCATATTTTATGTTCATATTTTTTATCAATACCTTTTCTCAGGTCATCCAGGGACCGAGACCGCTCTTCCAGAGACAGGTCATCCAGGGAGCGTGACCGTGACCGGAAGGATAGCGTGAACGGCAGGTCAGACTCTCGCCGGACGGATGATGAGAAGGCAGGAGACCTCTAAAACTGTATCCACCTAAACCCAAAACTACCACCTGTCTCTCACATACATACCTGTATATCTATCCATCCACGCATCTCTTTGAATGATAACTTTATATTGCAGACTGTTATTGTATAACTTGACCCCCATTTTGTTTGTTCTTTTCTTTGACTGCGACTCCAGTCAAATCTTTGTATACTTACGGTAATTTACTGCACTTGAAATATTATATGCCTTCTATTTAGCATCCGGATATACAGTATAATGAGGGTTATCGTTAGATGAGGGTTAGTCGATGGTGAAATGTAACATAATGCCCACACATCTGTGAATCGGGGGCTGGTTTATATTCAGTACATGCTATGTCTTATATTTGTGAAAGTACCCTGCCCTGAAGCCAATTCGAAATATTGAGATTTGTCTTGGAGTAAGCGTTAACCGATTGGCTATTGGAGAGACCTTTAAAACGTCCATGATCCATTATCTTCTTTTTATACAAAACCACTCGTCTGTAAATGTTGTTTTGTTATCCTGATTACCATGTATCTGAATTGGCTTATAGACCATGGTTTTTATTATGGCCCATTTATTTCATCAGTGTGTCATGGAGCAGTTGAAACCGCACTGCATGGCTTGAATGTCCACATGCAAATCGAGACTGCAGATCTCCAATGTCCACTTATATTTTGTTTCAATTATGTTATTTTAGTGAAGCCCCATTATTTGTTTTTAGAAAATGTAAAGGAATCCTGGTTGCTGGTTCTGAAGAGAATGT
Organism: Electrona antarctica; assembly: GCF_951216825.1. NCBI lineage: Eukaryota > Metazoa > Chordata > Actinopteri > Myctophiformes > Myctophidae > Electrona > Electrona antarctica. The sequence goes on from NC_136805.1 coordinate 24,542,668, forward strand.
TTCCTTGAGAGTTCGGCCAGTTTAGTATGGGGCTTGAACAAGGCCCCAGTGAGGCTCTCCAACGTTGAAGCACTGGGCCCTAGTGGTAAGAGGAAGGACTGCAGGCGGACCCGTGGATTCATGACGAGGAAACCCTGTGCAGCTGGGCTTTAAAATTGAGCGCTCGGTTGCACTTCCGCATTTGCCAACCAAATTTTGGTTGGCAAATGCGGAAGTAGACGGTCCTTCCGGGTGCTTCAAAATGCCACTGAGCAACTTCCACTGACATGAATAGCGGGGGGGGGGGGGGGGGGGGCTATCGTGCTGGTTCAGTCTATCCTTCTTTATACTCTATGGGCTTGAAGCTATTTTCTAGGAAATGGTGGCAGACTCTTCTTCCTACAATTGTTCCTTTTCAGAAATTTGTATTATAACATGTTAGCCATGGAATGTGATAAGTGGGTTGAGAAATTATTTGCTGTCCTTGTCATAAAAACAAATCCCCATCTTGGAAATCCTATTAAAACACCTGCTACTTTGGTCATTTCCTATATTCAAACTAATTGGAATGGCTTGTGCAATTTATTCAATAAAAACGTGTCTGCCTCCCCAAAATTTTATGAAAAATGTAATCAATGCATTTCTTGACCTAATGTGTGAACTCTGTAGACTTGTCAAATGTTTGCTGTTTATTGAAGCCTCAATAAAAAAGCCCAGCCTTTTAATTTTTACTGTTCATGCCATTTCTTGCCAGAGGAAGACAATTACGTGGAAGGAAAATAAGTAACTTATGCAACAAAAATCCCTGAAGGGTCAATGTAGTTTTGAATTAAATTATGAAAATATTGCCAAATATTAGCAACTATTATACAGCATATCTATCTAATGCACCAAGTCTCTGTATGTCTGTGTGTGTGTAATTCACGTAACTCGAGAACAACTGTTAGCCCCACCAACAAATTCAACACCCACGTTCCACACCACAGCAGGGGGTGCAGTGCCCGGTGTCGAGTCGGTCGGACCCACGGTTGTCCAGATCCGCCCCCAAAAAGTCCCTGTCTCTGGACAGGGACCCTGCCCAGCATCCATATATGGAGCTGGCCTGTTCAACACTCCATATTTGGGCATGCCTTGCACTTTGTAAGGCATGCATAAATGGGAGACAGACATCTGGGTGGGGCATCCATTTCCAACTTGCATCGTTCCAAGTAGGCCAGTGCGGCGCCCAACGGGCACCGCTGTAGAGGCTCCAACGCATAATATCTGGGTGTGGCATGCATTTCCAACTTGCATCATTCCAAGTAGGCCAGTGCGGCAGTGCCCAACGGGCACCGCTCTAGTCTTAATAATTTACAGTATTGCTCTAAGAAACCATCCCAATGCTCTGTGCCTTAAAACAATGAATTACTGCCAAATAAAAAATGGCACTTGGTATGAACAAAATGCACATACAGTACACTGATACACACCCAATTACACATGATCCATACACCGCCTACAGTTAATACAGAACGCAGCAGCAAGACTCATCACTGGAACAAGGAAATCTGAACATATCACCCCGGTACTGGCCTCACTACACTGGCTCCCTGTACATTTTAGAATAGATTTTAAGATTTTAATACTGACTTTTAAAGCTCAGAATGGCCTGGCACCGCAATACTTAGCGGATCTTATTAAACCCCACCAGCCTGTACGCCAATTAAGGTGCTCTACCTTAGCCCTACTAGAGGTGCCTAGAACAAAAATGGTGACAAAGGGGGATAGGGCCTTTTCAAGCAGGGCTCCCAGGCTCTGGAACAGCCTGCCATCTGACCTGAGGTCTATTAGCTCCTTGGCTATTTTTAAAACTAAATTAAAGACCCACTTTTATAGGAAAGCCTTTTAAACTGATAACCAATGTTTGCTTTTAATTCCCTTGATAATGTCATTTTATTGCTGTTTGATTGTTATGTAACACTGTTGTTTGTATATTGTTAAGCACTTTGTGACACTGTCAAAAAAGGTGCTATATAAATAAAGTTTATTATTATTATTACACAGACCAACACACAGATGTGTATCTGAGATAACACACAACTCACATCTCCCCCTTACAGTTCCACAACACACATTTCACACTAATGTGTTGTGGAATTAAGACAATATCTCACGTGGGTATTTTGCTGGAATACTTTATTTGAAGCTTCAATAAAAAAAAAGCCCAGCCTTTAAATGTTTATAGTACATCATGCCATTTCTTGCCAAGGGACTCACAAGTATCAAAAAAAAGAAAATAAACTAATAAAGAATTTACAAACGATAAATACATTCACTTAGTCTTCAGCTGGCAGGCAGAGATTGCACACAACACAGAGCTTGTCTGAATGGAAAACATTTTAAGTGTCAAAGTCCAAAATCGCATTAAGCTCACAGCACGTTGCATCTGCGATGTCATACAACAGACTATAAATTAGGTATTAGCATTGCACTTGAATATTATGAGGAAAAATGTTACAGCAAAGACTTGATCCCAGGATAAGGCTGCCTTTGAGATCAAGTTATTTTAAAATAATGCCCTTCATGTAATGCTGCCTTTCATGGCCATCTTGTACATCAGATTGTCAGGGCGTCGTCAATGAAGTTCAGTCTTCGCTGGTACTTCATATGGGCACTTGTTTCACAATGTGTAGCTCTCATTCAAATCAACCTTCATTTTCTGTTTCTCCATGACTGCCTCCAGCTCTGTGGCTCTCCGAGCATCCTGTAAGACAAAAAAGTAACAATACATGATAAATGTATACATGATAGTGATTTGTGTTTCCATAACAGACCCTGAGAATTTGGGAAGTTTTAGAAACATTCATTACCTCAAGCAGGGCTTTCTGCACTGTGAGCTGACTGTATACTCTGGCGCCCTCGTCTGGAATCACTGCACGTAGCTCTTCCTTGTTGAGGGAGAACAGCTGTGCACCAGTCAGCACTCCCAGACACAACACAGAACTAAAGGACAGAGAGATAGAGAAGGGAATTAAATCTTGTATCCTTGTTCGCATACAATCACCCATGATACTCTTGCAACACAACCTTTTGTTACGAAAAAGATATATAGAAGTTATGAAGAAATTATAGAAGACTAAAACTATTATTAAACTATTAAACAGGCACTCTGTTGGCATAATCAGTGTCCCTACAAAATAATTGGCTACTCTAAATTTAGGAGAAAATATATATATATATAATAATTAAACAACTCACTTACTTATGAATTATTACTAGTAATTAAACAACTCTGTTGAACATATGGAGGACCAATGATAGTGATAGTGCTCTTGTACTTTATAGCATACTTTAATAATGGCACTGTGACAACGACTGAGCACTTTGGGATTGAGGGGTGCCTGTTAATCCTGTTAGTTGATTGATTAGACTAGCATCTTGGGTGGATTTCTATTATACTGTGGTTTGTTGATTAGAAATGTAAGGGTGGAGTCTGCAAAGTATATAAGGGAAACAGCTCAGAGTGTAGGCTGCAATGGGGATGAAGTTGGAACTTTGCCTCTCCATTAATTTAAGTTGTTTATTAGATTTTTGCGTTGTATTTTCTTCATTTTCAATTTGAATTGGCCTGGATCAAATGTAAGAGATTTATTTTCTGCAAGCTCGCCTCCTCATGGTTTTTACTGACTTTGTGCCCATTCACACACCCACTTTGTGACACAGTGACATTATAACTAGTAAACTCACGGTTCACTAAAGCCCTTCCCTCGGAGCCACTCGGCCACCTCATCCGGCGGGGAGTGGTAGTCCAGGGGCACAGAGGTGTCCGTTGAACGAGGGATGATGAGGGACGGCTTGTTCAGATTGGCCTTCCCGTTGGTCAGCCTCTGCAGCAGCTCATCATTCACCTGCATGACTGTGGGAGGTGAGAGAGAGTCATGTTTAGTTCACAGTACACTTGAGTCAGCGATATAAGGTCAGTCAGCCACAGGAGATGCGCAGAGACAGACCATTCCCAAAATATCACAGGTTCCCCTGAACAGCTGACATATGTCACTTTAATCCCGGCATCCCTATTTTGGGGCTGTCATCAGAGGCGATGATTTTGCAATAAAAATAAAAGTAAATCTAAACATGTGAACTTGTAGATCAGCTATTTTAGCTATTTGCTGTACAATGACGAAACACATTTGCACATTCAGAACCCCGCTTGACGATGGTTCTCTGCGACCCACTTTGACAACACCCTGCCTGGGGTTTAGAAGCTGGTACCTTTATCTGTGTCTTCTTGCGCCTGTATGTGTTGGCTGTAGGGAGGTAAGGTGCGAAGCCGCTGGGGGGACGGCGCAAGATGTAAGGCAGAGGGGTTGGGTGGGACCACAGTGAAAGTCTTAGCCAGTGGAGGCGGGGCAGGAGCCTGGGAATGGGGAACAGAGAACAAATAAACATTGGAATGCATGCAGGTATGTAAGCAGGTAGGCCAGCGTATTCCCGCGTGTGTGTGTGTGTGTGTGTGTGCGTGCGTGTGTGTGTGTGTGTGTGTGTGTGTGCATGCGTGCGTGCGTGCGTGCGTGCGTGCGTGCGTACGTGCATTACCTTGGGAGCGTTGTTTGTCACTGGACTCGACTGGTCTATGTGAGCCATAGGCTCCAGGATGTTGAAAGGAACAAAGCCGATCTCATTGAACCTATTTCGACATTTCCACCAGCGCTTGGATGATTCAACCACCTGCCCAGGACAGTGCACTAATTAATATCTCATAATTCTTTCATAAATCATAACTACTGTGTATACAATTCCCAAATACGCTAGTAGTTTTCCATTGAGCAAAACACAACACAAACAAAAAATGTATATTGGCTTTGAAAATCTGATATAAGTGTCAAGCTCACATTGTGCAAATATGATTCTGGGACCCCAGAATCATATTTGCACAGCCTCTCTATTTATGTATTTATTTATTTATTTATTTATTAGAGTAGCCAATTATTTTTTGCCCCCTTTTCGTCCCCAATTTAGTTGTTTTGCCAATGAATTCCTCCCCACACACATTTCTGTGTTGTTACTGTTGTCACCGACAAAGCCACTACCTCTGTGGTGGTGGGCCGGGACTATACCACTGCGCCACCCTCTGTAGTTGTTAACCTCACTGAGCAAGGTGGCATGTCTTCCTGAGATAAAACTATAGCCACAAGGCTAGTAGTTTACTAGTATTGGGTTGAGTTCAAGAATGCACCATGCACATCACTGTGTGCAGGGTTATTATATTCATTATTGTCACAATGGCAATTAAGTGCTATGCCACTTAATTGTAATCATCGTTTTTTTACTTGCTTTACCGGTGTCTATGCAAATCACACAGCTTGGATATCATTACAAATCTCAGGGTTAATCACTTAAGCTCTATTTTATATTTGGGTATTCAACAATAGCAGATCCACAAGCTCCCAATGAATCACATTGTGAGCTTGTAGAACTACTATTTTCAAAACATTTTTTAACATATTCACCAATAATGACATGCCCCAATATAGGGACGACAGGGTTAAAGTGGCTATGCTGCTGTCTAATATTGATAATCCCTTGGCTGAATACTTGGCAATGAACTGTTGCACTTCGTCAGTGGTCAAGGGTTGTGTTTAATGTTGGAACGAACCAAAGCAGATTCCTTGAATGAATCTGATACTTGGTGAAGAAAATTCCTTGCATAAACCACAGACTTGGTAATAAAGTGCTTCCCAACATTCCTAAATTCTTGTTCATGGGTTCCCAACCTTTTCTAGGTCAGGGCCCAGTGGTGTTCACGGCCCACAGTCAAACCGGCTGCCATGTTAAGTGGTCAGATGGATGTTTAAGGCTTTAAATTCTTTTTGACATGTACAGTATACTGTATATATTGTTTATATTAATGAAATATTATATTAATAAATAGCATTACAATCTTAGTGTTTTGCCAATTATTTGGGGGCCCACAGGTTGGGAATGGGCGGTCCTAGTTCCTTACCTCTAGCACATCTCCTTGCATCACAGACAGCTCACTGCTGTTCCTGGCTACAAAGTCATAACTGCAGCTATATAGTCTCTCCGGCTCTGGTGCATGTGTATCGCTGTCCCTGTGGTGAAAAGAAAATTCATGAGTTTTATTTTTTTGCTCTCGCACAGTAAAATCCTCAGTGTTCATTTAACTCGGGGACTATAGATTTGGGTACCTTTGCACAACAAGGGTAAACAATGACAGGTGAGTGATTTGTATTTGCAGAGGTGACCTACGTTTCTTCGTTGGTGGGTGTGGCAGGCTGTTCGACTGATATTTGCTGTTATGAAAGAGAGAAAAAAAGGATATGAGCAGTAGTCAGACATACTAAACGAGTTAAAGAAAGACACACACACACCTGTTTTTACACACGGTGGTATAATGTGCCTATGCCGTACTGTACGCAGGTATTCCATACCTCCTGTTTTACGAGGAAGGCCTCATGTTTGTGTTGTGACTCGACCGGATCCTCCCAAACCTGCCCGTCTGCCTTGGAAGCTTCTGGCTTCCAGCCATCCAGAAATACTGGTGTGTACGGCGCTACAGGCCCGTGCAGCTGAGAGCTGAGAAAGAATGGAGAGTCAGCATTGGCCTTATATCAGTTTACAGTGTAACCAAAAGCAACTGGGTTAAAGTAGGTGCAGCTATTGTCAATTATAGCGATTTAAGGACAACATTAACAATGAAAAACTGCTATGTATGAATGTCAACCCTTGTTTTGTGTCAACTTCAGTGTCTGTGTGTGTGCTGAAATTTTGGTTTGAAGCTGGATCAGTATTCTCCACAGTGTCAGAGATAAATATTGACTCATGTCATGTCAATTCGACCTCCAAAGGGCAGACTGGGTGACACTTGTCACTGTTGGCTTCAGATAAACTATTGTTCATATCCAAGCAGCTTGGCTTAGCATAACATTTCATTTGGATTTTCATGATCCCTTGTCATTATTGGCATCCGAAGATGATTGCTGGTACTGACCGAGAGAGAGTCCAGTTGGGACCGAGAGACGTCCAGAGCTGCCTCTCCTCCTCGTTGAGGGTGTCTTGCAGCAGCGAAACAGCAGAGCTGGTGAGGGCAGGGCTGGATATAGAAGCCCCCAGAGCCGGTCCTCCTGTCGTTTTCACCATCTGCACACGCACAGATAACAGAAGATCGTCAGTATCATAACTTGATGGATTACCTCAAGAAGGACTCCTTCAGCCACACTACAATTTAGGTGGCTCAATGTATGGCCTTTTATGTCGGAGTAAAGTATTTTGTTAAGTGTGTTAGAGGTAGAATACACAGATTCTGAGTTTTTTCAGTGCCTTTGGGGCGAGATCTTAAGATACAGAACACATTGAGAAGTTTAATGTCATGTCATCCTCCTGATACATTGATTGGAATCATTTTTAAATCTTTAAGATATTCACTCCCTGTGTAATTTATTCTTATCAGTTGATAAGATAATTGAATATAATTTCCTCCCTTGCGTTTCCATTGTTAACCTTTGCCTAAAGGGACAATAAGGTTTTAATTAAATTGTGTCCCAACTCCCAATTACCTAATGTTAGTGACAGTTTAATGCAACATGTCATGACATTTGACGGTATTGCTCTAAGAATGATTTAACATCACCCTGACTAATTTGGTTAAACACTGTTAAAGCATTGTATTACTTCAAATCAAAAGGTTGCTATTGTATGAATGAACACAAGGCACACACATACTGTAGTGTATAGGCACACCCAATCGTTTGTAGATCGGCCTCTAAATCGGCCTTTAAATCCTAACCTAAACACAATCTGAACATTTTCCTAAATTCTAAGCCCAACTATAAATTCTTTAACCATCACACACACACACACACACACACACACACACACAGAGAGAGAGAGAGAGAGATAACCATCTTCTCACACCTCTCTTGGTCTCTCCCTCTTTCCATACAGGTGTGCCACAACACAAACATTTCACACACCCTGTTTTCAGGTTTAACATTGATTTCTATGAACTGAAATATCTTGGGAGAAGAACAAGTCAAATCAAACAGCACAGGTGGAACTTGCTAAACCTACCTGATATCTATTTTAATTTTTCTAAATATCGTATTGAAATATGTTATTATACTGGACCCCTAATCTCAGTTCCTTTTCATATAACATGACGTACTGCACATCATCATGATTAAGGGTACAGGGTTATTAGATGTATTATGTACATGTATTATGTTAACCCATTTAGACCTGACATCGAGTGGCGCGCTATGAGCTTGTAGATCTGCTATTTTTCAATAGCTAAAGTATAACATAATGCTTAGTTAAAACACCAAAAGAGGTTCCCGTCCAGAATATGTATACATTGATAATAACAATAATAACAATACTGTTATCATAGTAGAAGTACAGCTAAATCTGGGAAGCAAATACTTTTGAGGTTTAGGCTTAGGTATTAACTGCATACTGTACGTGAATATACAAATAACAAACTGTACTCTACAGCAGTACTGTAAACAAACCAAAAATAAATGCTATATATTAATCATGTGACATGTCATTGGCGTTTCATTTCAGGCTATCGCAATGGGACCTGCCTTGTGTAAATATTGAATAGCCCTCATAGTTTCTGCTAACATGACTTGCTTGAAGAGGCGTGTGCAGCCTCTTCTATGGAAGTATTACGCAGTCACTTGACTGGCTGTGGACCTATTTTGGCACAATATAGTCCAGTGTGTGTCCAGTAAGTGATTAATGCATTATAACTCCATACATACACAATAAGATACCATGGCATTTCCCATATTTTGATACTGTACTTCTACCATTATTTGCTTTTCTGCTTTCCTTTATTGATAGTATATAGTTGTCACTTGCAGCAAAGGTCGTCATTAGAGCCTATACAGTATGTGGTATGCGCCTGGACCGCTAAGCCAGCGATTTGATGGCATCATGGTAGGCTAGGCAATAATTATTATGTATTGCTCTAATTAGGAAACCCTTCATGAACAGGTGGTGATCTCTGTCAGTATAACTCTCTCACAGTCTCACCAGTAAAGAATGGGCGTAAAGGTTATGACTGACTCACCATATCCAGGGGTATGAACACATGGTGCACAAGGTCCTCAGATGAAGGGTTGGCAATTGCAGACTTCAGACGAGCCTAGACAGACACAGAGAGACATTAACAACACAGTTATAGACAACAGTATGAGATGTGGCTGTGGCAACATTCTTACAGTAAAGGAATAGCTAAAACTGTAAAAACAAGAAGAGTCTAAAAGCCATGCTAGCAACCCCTAGACTCTATAGACTTTGCTGGCAAGGCCACAAGCTCACCAAAATCAGTTATTCTGCCATTTATTTATTTATTTAACTCCAAAGCCAGTCCCGACTAATTAGCGTGAGGTCAGGGCACCGTCTTTTGTGAGCGAAAGGTTAAGGTTAGGTTTTTAAGGACTGAACTTCCCCTGCAACATTAAATAAGGAGTCAACGACCCACCTAAATAAGGCATGAAACCGAGAAAGCCGGCACACGCAATCGAATAGGGCCACCAGGCAAGGGCGCCAGGGTTAGTGAGGTTAAGGTTAGGGTCACGGCCCTAGTTTTAAAAAGCACAAGAAATAGCTGTTGACATGGTATGACAAATGACTTGCAAAATGAACCGAAGGAAACGATATTCTGACACTATAAAATTCCGATTTTAACACCATGGTTAAAACTATTTAACTGTTGGTTAAATCGTACCCAAATATGTATGGTTCCTCCTCCAGGGAGTAAGAACGCACTCATAAAGCTTCATGGCAATATACACTTGAGATATCAAATGGGAAGATGGTGCAAGAGGAAAGGCAATGGGGTCACCAAAATCAGTAGGGTTCATATCCTTGCTAAGCACATTAAGGTTTCATGATAATCTGTGCATTAGACTTTGAGATATTTGTGTGCAACTGGAAATGCTGGCCTAAGGGTGGCTCTTGACCTACATCTGTTTGGATGTATGGGCTGTCAAGGCCTGAAAGTCGTTTTTTTGCCACTCAGTAGGCATTCCCACATAACTTCCGGGTATGATGATGAATGTCACGCGCATATATGGCCACCAATATATGGCCATCTTTAAAGCCCCACTGCTAGTGGGGCAATTTATTTAGCTAAATACGTTGTTTGGAAAGATTCAATTAAGTAAAATATGAGGAGAAAAGAGGGCAGAAATAAGAGAACATTTTCATGCTCAGCAATATCCACACAATGTAAAATATGAGGTGGTTAAAAACTCACCAATAGGCTGAAGCAATATTTGAATTTCTGGAAAACATCAATGAATTCCTCTTCTGGTGGAGGACGGGCCTTTGCAGTGAGCAGGTCCTCTGTTCAAATGGAACGGTGACACAGAAAAACAGATGAAGCAAAGTAAATCCATTCAGTGCACAGAAAATACATCTTCTGTAATGTATTCTCATGCTTTGGAGGTAAATGACAGTTTCCACTTGAGCTTGCAGCAGACTGTAGGCTGGCAGTCTAATTCTTCCACTAGACGCCGGCAGTGTCCAATAACTTGCCATGGAGGACTAGGCAAGTTTCCTTTGCAAGAAAACACTACAGTAGTTGTATAAGACTATTTATAGTATTTAGAGAACCAGGAGCCACTGCAGTAAAATATATAACTACAAATACATCATTGTGGTTATATGCAACCACCAACCAGTTGCACTTGACATCGGTGTCTGTCCAGACATTATGTAATGAAGACTTTGAAGAAAGTACTAGTGTTTTGTGAGCATTGTCACATTGACCTTGACCTTTGTCACCTACTTCTAATGAGTTCATCCTAAGTTCATGTGGACATTTGTGCCAAACATTTAATGAAATTCTCCAAGGTGCACATGAGATATCGTGTTCACAAAGTTGGGATGGATGGACGGACAGACAGTGGACATACAGACATACGGCCGGACAGACAACCGGCAAACATAATGCCTCCAGCCATGGCTGTCCAAACAAACTTTATATGGACTCTCACTCTCTTTCGCTGCCCATTGCTTACCTTCAGCGCTTTGCTTTTTGCTTTTCTTCTTTTTTTTCTTCCTCTGGCTGAGTACAGTGGCAGCTTCAGCAGTCTGCTGCAGTTTCGCCATGAAGCTCTCGATGTCGTCGAAACATTGGTTAAGGATCCCCTGAGGAACAGAGAAACAGGAACCAGTTTAGTCACCCTCATGAATTACACCCAGATAACCTAAAAATCGGTTGTCTGTCAAAGGACGAGGAGACATACCACTTCTCTCTCTGCGCGCAGGAAGGAGATATCTGATCCTCCGTTCACGCCGTTTGCTGTGGAGGAGAGAAGATTCAGTTCATCCATTTTCGTTCATTGGAGGACCTGGTATTTCCCGCATGTGGAATTCCTGCCACCCCCTCTGCCCCTGTACACACACACATATACCCCCTACCCCCACCCTAAACACACAATGTAATCTCTGTGCTCCGGGGAACCTTTTGCCTTAAATACCTCTCTGTGCCTCACTTCCCCTCCCTGTCCCCTTTTCCTACCACCTCATCCTCTTTTCTTCACTGTCTTTTCCCTGTCTTTCAAGCCCACTTGAAAACAAAGAAGCATTTTGTTTTATTGTCATTAACCACATGAACCCTAGCATCCCTATTCTTCTGGGCATATATAATAGGCAAACATTTGTCAAAAAATGGCAAACATGTGGCAAGTAAAGCTCCTTACCTCTGGGTCCGGGATAAGGCGGAGGGTTGGCAGGCGGCGGGTTGGGGGCATGTGGCATGGGGGGGTTTGGAATTCCGTAGGCGTCAATCATGGTTTCTGTATTCTGGGGAAGCCTGAAAGAAGGAGAGGAGAGATTGGAATACTCCCAGTAAACCCACCTACAACACAACAAGCATGGGTCTGACATTCAATGAATCAAGTGGAGGGGATGAGCTCAACTGAAGGGGTGATATGGACAAAACCAAATATCACAATATATTTGTTTTATAATACTTGTCATATCATGATATTACCATAACAGAGTAAACAGACACTATCTTGTCTCATATCACAAATATAAAAATAATATCAATATATTGGCCAGCCCTATACCTCCAGTTGTCTTTTGACTGTTGCTAACAACAACTGTTCACTCAATGCCAGCATGGGAAACACCCATCAGAACAAGAGCATGCCTATCCCATTTGATTGTCAAGATCAAAATCCTGAAAGAATGAACCAATAAGGGTGCATTTTAACACTCTCCCATAGTTTTAACACTCAGAATTTTGCAGTGTAGGTGACTTCATAACTGGATGACAATAATAATCACTGACTTCCTCAAGGTAATCCACTGTTTATGAAAATGATGTGGCGACTCTTTAATGTGAAGCCCACACAGCCCTCATTTTGTGCCAACCCACAGTAAACAATGTGGGGGAAAAACGACTTACTCAGAACTAAAATGTTACATAAAATAAGAGTTAAGGTGCTGTAAGTTATTTGTTTTGTTTTGTTAAATTAAGTGTTATAAAAATCTATATAACACCAGTTTCATCCAATCAGGAGAGAGAATTGGATACAAGTGAAATTGGCTCTACCATAAGACCTGACTTTGTTTAAATTCAGTTAAATCTGTTACATTAATGGACTTTGGATGCATCTGTTCGAGGTAAATGTATATCATCAATAGAGTAGAAAGGCAGATTTCTCTCATTGTGTATATTTGTATGTATAGGGGCCTATAGTTTGGTTTTTTTCTTGTATGTATTGTCCTAGTCTTTTCTTTTAACAATTTACAATTTAGGCATTTAACAGACTTAATCCAGAGCAATTTACAGTAAGCAAGAACAAAAAACATGGTAATTCATCAAATACATAAAAATAGTCATCATGAATAATACGTAAGCTAACCGTGGAATATCTATGCATGAATAACTATGCATATATACTATATAGTGCTATGTCTACATAAAATGATATCTAAGTTACATAAGTGAGCCTTTGCATGCCTGTAAGGACGTCGGGGCTAGGGCTAAGATGGAGTCTGAAGAGCTTTTTTCATGTATGTTTGTTTAAAATTCAATAAAAAGTAAATTGAAAAACAAAAAAAAGCAAGAAAACAACATTGGAGTTGAAACTCTATCAAATTGAAAATTTATCAATTCTCGAATCTCGATCCTAGTTGGATGAAATTTGTAACCCAGCTGAAATCGTATTTTCTGTTTACTAAAGAGTTGGCGAGACGGGATGGCCCCTGTTACTGAACAAACACATTATAACATTGACCTGATGAAGATGTATTGACATTGAAACGTTGTCATGTTATTTGCCTGCTGTGGGAAAATACAAAAGGCTTTGGTTGTCAGGGCCTTCTTTCTTCTATTCTACATGATACAATGATCAGAATATAGAGCTTTAACTTTTTAACAACATTTTAAACCAAAGAATATCCCTTACAGCACCTTTAACACAAATTCTCCTTTCGATATAACCAATGGCTATGAAAAGCAAACAATGGAAATACCAGAGGCAAGGACAACACTTTGGCTGACGTTGGTATGTTTGCCTTTCCTTACACACCTGCACGAGCAACAAGTCCGTCTAAGTAGTACTAATTCAACACAACGCAGCAACATTGAATTGGTACCCTACAGTACCATATCCACAAGCAACTCATAGCACTTTCTCTTACCTACAGTGTGTCCTCTGCGTGTCCTTTGTACGAATGCCTCAATATTCCGTCCAGGTATGAACTTAATGCACTGCTGTCATGATAACCCTCTCTCTCTCTGTGTGTCCACCTCTCTCTAGGTCTCTCTCTCCCTGTCACAATGGCCTTGTTCTCTGTCACACCTTCTTAAGTTATGTAGAAAACCAGAAAAACTGGTCTCTCCTCTTGCTTTTCTGTCTCTCTCAGCTGCTCTCCCCTCCCTCCCTCCCTCCCTCTCTGTCAGACAGGTGGGTGAATGAATACCGTCACCATGATTTTGATTTGGTCTGTTTGTCTGTTTATTTGATAATTTCTGTCTATTAATTTACACTGTAGATGAATTACAGACAGACAGACAGACAGACAGACAGACAGACAGACAGACAGAGACAGATACTGTGACAGATACTGCTGATTATACAATATAGACCTATCTGTGGACCAATATTTCTTCCTCTCACTTCCTCTTTGTCAGACGTTTGTGCACACACACACACACACACACACACACACACACACACACACACACACACACACACACACACACACACACACACACACACACACACACACACACACACACACACACACACACACACACACACACACACACACACACACACACACACACACACACACACACCATGAGTAGCCATGACCATGACGTTCACTGTACCTTAGGGCCTTAGGGCGCTGCTGGCTCCTGTTGGAGGACGAGGCCAAAATTGCACCTGTGATGTCATCGCGAATCTGCTCCGCCTGCAGAGTGGTGTGAAGTGGCGTTAAGTGGCATGGCATGTAAAACCTGAACCTATCCTGTCAGTTCAGTGAGAGCACGTGCTGTGTCACACGGTATCATGGCTCTATAATTATGTGTTGTGAATAGGGGACACAAGTGAAACCAATTTATTTGAGCCATTTAATAGTTTTCAGGTGAACCAATGAATTCAGTTAATTTAGTAGGGAAAAAAAGAGCCCCCTCGGCAGGGCACTGCAATTTGAAAACATAAAATAAAATAAACAAATAGGGGTATTTTGGTTTAATTTTAGGGTACCCATCCCCCAAAATAAACAGACAGACAGACAGACAGAGGCTAGTCGCTGTGCAAGCTTGCCGCTTTAAGCTGGATCAGGCTTCCCACAACACCGCAGGCATTGTCTGCAATGCAGACAGCAGAGCAGAAGCTCTCAATTGATTGATTGATTGATTGAAGAATTTATTAACAGTTTGCAGAATTACAGTACATTTCAAGCACAAACTCAATACAAAGGCTGTTAACTGTGAGTGGACGACCCAATTAAGCATTACACTTGTTTCCAACAGGGTCCACCATGTTCAAATCATCAAAACATTTAGAGACGTACAAATAGACACTTCTATAGACAGAACAGGAATTCATCAAAAAGGAGGTAAAAAGGGAAAAGAAATATATACAGTGAGGGGAAAAAGGGCGGGGGGGGGGATTCAGATTTTACGGGGGCCAGTTTCGAATTGCAGCCATCCGTAGGTGCCCTTTGAGAGCGGTTTTGAAGGAGTCAAGGGATTCGCATGTCTTAATGATAGTTGGTAGGGCGTTCCACATTTTGGTGGCATAGGAGCGAAAAGAATTTAGTCCCTTGTTTGTGCCGAATCTGGGTTGTACATGGTTCGTTGCACTCCCTCTGGTGTTGTGGGTGTGGACTTCGTTAACATTAAGGAAGTATCTAGACAGGTACATGGGTATCTTGGTGGTGTATCGAATCTTGTGGACCAGACCCATTGCAAGATGCTGTACTCTGTCGTCGACCCTAAGCCATTCCAGCCTGTCGAAGTGGGCAGGGGTGAGGTGGGTTCGGGGGGCTAGATCAAGTAGGAGCCTGACCAGTTTGTTTTGGGAAGTCTGGAGCCTGGTTTTAAGGGCCTTTGAGGTGCTGTGGTACCAGGAGGTGCATGCATAGTCAAAGAAACCCTGTACAAGGGCTCCTGTTAAGGTCTTCAAGGTGTTTTTGTTGACCAGTGAGGAGATCCTGTAGAGGAATCTTGTTCTATGGTTGACTTTTTTGATTACGTTGGTGGCCATTTTATCACCGGAAAGATTAGCCTCCAGGATGGAACCTAGGTAGGTAATTTCATCTTTACGTGTGATAACATTGTCACCCACTCTAACCAAGAAGTCATTTGCCTTGCTGAGATTACTAATAGAGCCAAAGAGAATGGATTCAGTTTTTCCCAGGTGTAAAGATAGTTTGTTATCAGCGAGCCAGGTGCAGATTCTACCGAGTTCAGAGCTGAGGGCATTTTCAACCTGCAGTTTGTCCCTGTCCGAGACCAGCAGTGCTGAGTCATCTGCGAACAGGAACAAGTTGCAGTCACAGGCTGAAGTCATGTCGTTTACATATATTAGGAACAGTAGAGGCCCTAGTATGCTTCCTTGTGGAACGCCACAGCTCACTGGGAGGGGGGGGGACAGTGTTCCGTTCACTTCCACCATCTGTTCTCTCCCCTCCAGGTAGGATTGCATCCAGCTCACTGATGTGCTATCGAAACCAATTGCTTTTAGCTTGTTAACCAGTATGGAGTGGTTCACGGTGTCAAAAGCCTTTTGGAGGTCCAGCATGACCATGCCGCAGTATTTGCCAGCGTCCACCTCTTGTTTGATGTGGTCGCTCAAATAGAGGAGGCATGTGTCAGTGGAGTGGGATGTTCTGAAGCCAGATTGGAACTCGTACAATAATTTATTAGTGGCAAGATACTTTTCAACCTGTTCATAGACTATTTTTTCCATCACTTTCGAGATGGAACTAAGAATAGAAATAGGGCGGTAGTTGCCGGGGTCTAATTTACTCCCTTTCTTGTGCAAGGGGGTTACTTTGGCCAGTTTGAAATCTTGGGGGACCTGTCCCTGTTTGATGGAGAGGTTTACTATGTGGGTGATGATTGGAGCTATAGAGATGGCTGAGTCTCTGAGAAATTTGGAGGGAATGTTGTCATGGCCTGTGGCCTTGTGGGGTTGGAGGGCACTCAGTTTCTTAATTACCTCATCAGTTGTTACCATAACTAGTTTAAAATCGTCTTTACAAACACCTAGGTTTTTGTAGAAGGTTGTAATGTGCTCTACACCAAAGAGCCCAGAGTGGGAGGGCAGTTTGTTAACCAGAGTTGTTGATATGTTTGTAAAGAAGATATTCAAGTAGTTGGCCACATCAAGGTTGTCAGTGATGAGAGTGTTGTCAGATTTGATGTTTATGTTCGAAAATCTGGTTTTTAGTTTCTGACCATAGCTTAGTTGATTGTTTAGTAGCTTCCAGAGCTCATGAGGATTGTTTTTGTTTTCCTGAGCTTTATCATTAATGAAGTTACTTTTAGCTGATTTGGTCATGGCAGTTACACTGTTTCGTAGTTTGATTCGTTGTGTATTTAGGTTGTTCAAACGAGCTTGGCGAACACTGTCGAAGCGCTTGGCTAGCTTTGACTTGCATTTTAGAACTTCAGAGCATTTTTTGTCTCTGGCTTTCATTGCAGCCAGTATGTCCGAATTCATCCATGGTTCCGAGCGGGTTTTGCCCCTGGTGGTTCTCAAAGGAGCCATGTTGTTCAGTACTGATGTAAATTTGGTTTTGAAGCCAAGCCAAGCTTCTTCGACAAGTGTGCTTTTAAGCTCATCGGACCAATCCAGACTCTCCAATACTTGGTTAAAGACCTCACTAGAGTAGGTTTTGAGGTCCCTTGATATGACTGTTTTGTGGCAGCCGGTCTTAAGTTTTTGTATTTTGCGGGTACAGAATATCATAAAATGATCACTAAGCCCACAATGATTTAACCACAACTAAATACTGTATACAATAAACACAAATCTCACTTTTTTCCTTTTTTTGTGCCAATATGTGACAAACGTAATGGCCTGGGATGAGGACTCCTGCATATTATGCTTTGAATTTCTGCTCATTAGTCTACTGTCTTTTTGAGTGGTGCAAACCACTCCAACAACTGGCTTTGTACCCGTGTACCCGTGTACCCGTGTTTGTTCGTACCAAAAAAACGAGCATGAAAAACGAGCATGGTTGCTATGGTTAGTATGTGACGTCAGATGCTTTCCTGGTTCTAATATACAGTAACTATAACAATAAATGTGTAGATGCACCACTCAGTTCACACAGGTGTGATTTTTTTGACATGATCAGCATGTATGAGGCCTTCGACCATCATCTTTTGGAAAATACAAAATATTATCTAAAAAATCACACCCGTGTGAACTGAGTGGTGTAAGGTTTTATATAGCATGATCAGCTGTGGTCTGACGTAATGTCTGACGTTAAAGATCTTTGGCTAGGTAGACTAGTCTTCTGATGTGATGATTTGTGACCATGAAGTTGATTCAGCTGGAGTTTTTGTCCGATGTGAGGTATTATATAAGGTAAGGTATTATATAGCCTGATCAGCTCTGATCTGACGTAATGAAATCACACCTGGATGTGATTTCACAACTGGCTTTTTTTGTGCAGAGAAAATGACCATGGTTGCTACGGTCATCCAGTTCACCCGGGTGTGATTTAATTACGTCAGAAATTATTTTGAACATAGCAACCATGCTCATTTTTTTCTGCACACAAAAGCCAGTTGTAGGAGTGGTTTACACCACTCAAAAATATGAGCAAAACTAGGGTGTATTGGCATACCCTAGCCCAAATGGTAAATCCGGACCTGGATATCAGCCAAAATGTCAATATCGTGCCTCTTGAATCCAGCTCTTCCGCATGGGAAACTAAACGGCTACTTTTCAGGGGAAGGAGAATCCCTTCTGGCCAAGAGACATACAGCAATAGGCTTGTGGGGTACACAGGAAGGGCCACTCTGCCACATAACTCGGCTGTAGAATATCAGCTATAGTCAGTGTGACAGCCTATTGATTCTCATACTCTTGTACTCTCTAAACATGACAGATACGATAGTCATGACCAATGGCCAAATTGAAATGAAATGATAATTTTAACCATTCATCTCCAGACCCATATTGTATCAGACTCCATGAGATAAATGGCTGTTCGTCAGATATGCTCACCTTTACAGTCTCACAGCTGAAGAAGTGAATGTCTGGTTTCTTCTGGTCTGCACTTTGGCACACCAGCAGAAGTAGAGATGGGAACCGTTTCTCTTTGTGGAGCGCGTCACACCGATAGATAGATTTGAAAGAATAGTTCTCCAGCTCATCCTGTATGAATAGATAGATATTGATTATAATATGAATGATGAGCACTGAGCAGCAACAACAATAATAATCATAATAATAATCACGACTGTCTAATTTTATTTATATCGTACTCAACCTTCAGTGCTGTTATATAAGCTGACTAGAATGGAAATCATTATATTCATTATATTATCCATGTCAAAGTGAGCTGTGAACATTCCAATTTACCCCCATATTAAATGTACTCTACCTAAAAATTCAGATGATTTATTAATTATTTCCTACATTTATCTCAATTAACCACATTTAATGATTCTCTGTTTCCTCTACAGTATGTAACCTCTAGCCCTGTTTATTTCTTGAGCCGTGACCCAAGAATGTGATATCCCTGATCTACTGGTGTGTGTCGCACGCACGCACGCACGCACACACACACGCACACGCACACGCACACACACACCTGCACACACACACACACACACACACACACACACACACACCTGCACACACACACACACACACACACACACACCTGCACACACACAGTGTGCATAGCATTAGAAAAATAGCGTGGCTTCAAGCTGTCAAGTCAATATCCCATGATTGAATACCTTTGTGAAACCCACACTGACATTTAGCGACACACTGAGCAATTTGACCAGGCTTCTGTAAATTGCATCCAGCAAGTGTTCAATTCACTACTGCTCACTTGGCAGTAGTGCTGTTTACTTGTTTTTCAACTAGTGGTTTATATTAAGTACAAACCGACAAAATAATTGAGAAGCAGGCAAGCAGCAATCCAACACTTAAGTGTCTTTTGTGTTTGTGCATTGTGATTCAGTCTTCAGATAGGTGCAGTAAAGCGGAACCTCAATGTGTTATTTCTGTCCCCACAGCAGGACACTATCTGCCCCAGCTCCTGCCTTCCAGTGACCCCTGATGCTCTTAGCTGAGTGTCCTGCTTGGGGTTTCAATATCAACATGGGCCTGACCTGGCTCTGTGTGTCTCGAAGTCGAATGGCCTCTCGTCCAACCTCCAGGATCATCTGCTGGCTCCATATCTTGTTATTCTGAGCCATGACAGAGATACGGGCCTGTGCTTCCTCCACACTCTGCACCTCTCCATTCTGGAGGGAGAAGGTCACCAGGTGCTGCATTGGGGTTAGACAGAGAGAAGATAAAAGTAAAGAACAGTGAATATACAGTAAATACTATAACAGGCTTCCCTGTCTTTAAAAAAAAATTAAAACACACACACACACACACACACACACACACACACACACACACACACACACACACACACACACACACACACACACACACACACACACACACACACACACACACACACACACACACACACACACACACACACACACACACACACACACACACACAGACCATATTTTAATGGCAGCACTTACATTGACAACATATTGTGACATGTTGATCATCCTTTGTGTTCCCAGGCTACTGCTTGAATACTGCTTGAATGTTTCCTGCTTATCCTAAAAACACAGGACAGGGTGGGTGGGGAGGGGAGAGAAGGGGAGGAGAGACGGTTGAAGGCAGGGATGCTGCAGGTAAGAATCAATTATTTGTATAATTCAGAAAACTTTTCAGGTGGAATTACAGTGGGTGTTCCAGTCATACATGTAACATGTAAAAGTTCATTTGTTATTGACAGCCATTTGAAATGAGTCATCTGAAGGCAGCCTTCCACACTAATGGATCAAATGAGCAAGTGCAAAAAAACGGTGTTGTGTAACTGTGAATTGAATGGGAGTTTGTTTGCGACTGTGACGCACATGATTGCTGCTTTTGTATGTATTATCAGTGTTTCAGCTAGGGGTGGAAAGTAACAAAGTACAAGAATGCTTGGAACAGTAATTAGTTACTGCAACAAGTGACTCTACTAATTATTATTGTTGCTTATTTAAGAGGAAGTGGTTGCTAAGACATATACCAGTAAGACGCCCTGAGGGCGAGAATTTCGCGAGAACGATATTCTAATACTCTTTGATTTCCTCTGAAATACAGTACTTTGACTTATCCAGTACTACTAGAGTAAAAGCATCCGAGAATAAGGAAACATGTGAATGAGGATGTTTTTAACAAAGGGAATCTACTAGAGTCATGACTCTGACTCTGAGGAAACGTCAGTCATTACTATTTATACTAGTAACTGAATAAAAGGCTTAAACTGTCCGAACTGTTCCAGCATCTTCTCCTTCTTCTGCAACTATTGTCCCTGTTCCTGTGATGCACCAGACTAGCCGTTTTAGGCTTTAGATTCCCTTGGTTAGAATCTCCTTGCCGCACTCTCTTTCTCTCCGTTTCTTATTCAGTAAAAGCCGACATACTGTGAATGACCAGCCCAACCAGTCTGACAACAATTCTGTCAGTCTCCCAGTGGTCATTTCTTAGAACGTTTCAAACCAAACAAGATTATTGCCCAAATGACTTCATGACAGTTTTCCCTGCTAATCTCTTTGGCATGCCACTCACCTCATCCTACTAGATGTAGTGGTTAAGGTGGAGCTGACAACAGCACACTTCTTTAATATATACTGTCTGTCTGAGGAGCATCCACAAAGGAAAGGCCACATATTTCAAAACATGTGAACCAATTTTGAGTGTGCACTTGCCACTAGATGTTAAAGACTTGTCTTGTTCATAATACATGAGAATGCATAATCCCATATAATGTATAATAATAATACATTATTATGTATTATTATTATAATACATAATAATGCTAGAACACATTGATACATATTACCAACTTTTACATACAGAAATTATTTTTGAGATCAACTTACCGGTTACTTGGCCCCAAATATTATATCAACAGTCTTATGTCAGTGAGTGTGAGTGCCTCCTAAATTAACGGGGTTAATAGCAGCGTGACTCTATCCTCATACCTGTCTTTCTTCTCCAGCTATTGAAACATTTGTCAAAGTGGAGGTGTGTCACCTTGTTCAGCCCTGCCCAGTCTACTCCACCTTAGAGATAAAAATGTAATCTCTCTCCCTCTCCCTCACGCATACACACACACAAGCGCGCACGCACACGCACACGCACACACACACACACACACACACACACACACACACACACACACACACACACACACACACACACACACACACACACACACACACACACACACACCCTTCAATTTCAACTTCTCTTTTGTTTACACTGGCAGCCAAATCTAGCCTGGGTCTAGCCTGAATCAAATCTGTGCCACATCCAGATTGAAATCTGATTTGTTTAAATAAGTCTAAATGCAGAAAGGTCCGATTGCAGAATCCGATTTTTACAAATGTGACTCGAGTCAAATTCAGAGGTGGTTTCAAATCTGATTTGAAGAGATCAGTCTGAATGCAACAACTACAACCTGATCTAAATCAGATTCCATTTGACTTGTATGTGACTTGTTTATTCCATGTTT
The DNA here is from genome assembly GCF_951216825.1 of Electrona antarctica. NCBI lineage: Eukaryota > Metazoa > Chordata > Actinopteri > Myctophiformes > Myctophidae > Electrona > Electrona antarctica. Next base: position 24,564,964 of record NC_136805.1, read on the forward strand.
GTGTTTAGATTTATTCCAATCTGGATGTGGCACAGATCTGATTCAGGCTGGATTTTGCACAGATCTGTGACAGATCTGTGATCACATACCCTGAAGAAGGCAGTTGCATCTGCCGAAACGTTGGTTTTTACTCTCTGCGTAGGGTTAGGGTTAGGGGTAGGGTTAGGGCTAACCCTAATAAATTATCGGCACTTTGGCTATGAGTGTGTGCAGCCACTTTTGCCCTTTCAAGACTTCACATTTAGATCTGTGATCTGAACACAAGATCTGTGAAAGATTCCGATCTGGTCACTTGCAAATGCAGTGTGAATGGTCGGGCAAAAATATCAGATTTGAGAAATAAATCAGATTTGAATCAGATTTGACTGGATGTGTGCAGTCTAAATGAGGTAATCACCCTCCATTTGGGGTTCATGCTGTGGCATGGACCCCGAAAGGCCCTCATGCATGCCATGCACACAAAACCAAACTGAGGGTCCTTGAAATTAAACAGTTTGAGATCCACTGGCTTCGGGGGCTGTCTGGGCTCCCCTAAAGGTCTGGTCCTAGAATCGCCTGTTACATAGCCTAATGGAATACAAAACAACTCACCCCTTTACCAACTCGCCCTGGGCGTACAGCCAGCGGTATTCCTAAAGTTATCAAAGTAAATTATGCTTAAACGGTTAAACCTAACCTTATTCCTAACCTTAACCTCAGTAAAACTATGCCTAAACCTAACCCTATTCCTAAACTTAACCCCAGTAAAACTATGCCTAACCCTAAACTTATTTCTAACCTTATTCTCAGTAAAAAATAAATAAAGAATACAAGAACTGCCGCACCAAGCTGTCGGCGTGAGGTCGGCGGAAAAACGCTGGGGCGAAATGGAATTGGGGCGACCGTACCGCCTAATGTGATATCATCAGATAACAGTGCAGACCAGACCTTGGGCAATCTGCAGCTATAGAGCGCGCGAACATGCATCTACAAGCCACAGGGTGTCGTTAAAGCTGCAATACGGAATTATTTGAATGAATGAATAACACATTAACCAAACTGTATGACTGGAAGTGGTCTTCCATTGAAAAATTATAGGACCCATTTGTCGGGTACTGGGTACTAGGTAGACCGAATATCGTCACAAACTGCTTGGCTGTGTGGCCCGTGTGAAGTTGCACGGCCTGAACCCCAATAGGCCCTAGGGATAAGTAGTAGCCTAGCCTATCCCCCCAAGTTACCGTTTAGCGTTCGAATGGGCCTATACTTACAGTATATGTTACGTAGGAGGCATCAGGCCTGCATACACCGTTATTATACAGGCGTGTGAAGATCACATTTCAAAATATTCACCGATAGGATGTAGAAGACTGGTGGAACTCAGAGGCGGAGTCAGGTGAAATAGCTTCACAGACAGCACACTTGGCGTTGGCGTGTTTGACTTTGGCTTGTGTGTCACTGAGGACACTTGAAGAGAAAACTTTAGTTAATAGACGAATCTTAGAAGAATATATAGGGATTGAATTTGACGCGTAAAGGTAATTGATCACAATCGTTGAATGCATGACATTACTGAACAATGCTGACAAATGTCTACTCATGTAATTGTATTTGTAGATTGTTTGTAACAAAATGTATGGAGCTGCGCTGGCAGAGCTACGTGGCAAACCCGTGCGCATATGGCATTATGTGACTTAATTGTTGTATTTTGTAACCAAACCAAGATTGTATTATTATCAAAGAATAAAGTGAATATAACCGCATATTTTTCTGCCGTAACAGACGCTATTAGGATGAAAATAAAATCCTATAAACAACACTGATGAGCATGACAACTTGTGTTATCAGATTACTTAGTACAACAGTCTTGTATTTAAATTAAGAGGATCCGAAACAAATGAAGGAAAATTAAGTTTTGCCACGTGTCGTCAATTGTCAACATCATGTGTTTTATGATTTTTATTATATTCCGCAGTCAGCACTTCTTCGTTGTCAGAAATGACCTGCTATAATGTAGGCCACTTGCTTATCTTATCTATGCTATCCAACTCATCAGACAGATGAGTTTACGATGTTTAAAATATGCTAGTTAATGCGAGGGGAGGAGTCTGTCATTCATCATTGCATCATGCGGAAGGAACACTCATCCACGGCGGCATGTATCCAGATGTGAGGCGCTAAAAGTAGGCTACTATAATAACAGTAATCTTTAGTCCACGCATAAATCGATAAGCACCACCACGTGTGGGTAGTAACAAAGGAAGGCGCGCGATGCCTGCACGGGGTGAACGCTAGTGATCTGATAAGAATCGACGCGATGTTCTTCTTGTTCTGAATCTGCACCCGATAACAAGAACACTGAACTGACTGAAGAAGACCTCCACGTGTCTATCTTTTACTTGGATATCTTGTTTAACTGGTTCGATACTTTAAAAAAATAAATAAGCACAGTTCCCGCATAATCAGGTGAGGGCATCAGCGCAGCTTGTGCAGTATTTTGTGCATTGTATGGAATGTAGCGCCAAGGTGTGACTGTGGCACTGTGCCCTGGGAGTTTTGGGCTCTGGCTGAAAAAAGGTTGGGATTTTTTTTTTGACGTCTACTCCAAATACAAAAAAGGTATTCAGGCCAGGTTCAGAAAGGGGCTATACCCTAATGGGTAAGACAAGTGTTGCTGATCAACAGTAGGACTTGAACACAGAACTCACTGAACTCTTTGTTCAGCACTTCAGCCCTAAGAAATTACCAGGAATTGTCAGTAAACATATTATAATTTGAGGAATAGTGGAGGGCTCTTGTTGTGTATTGTAAACCGAGAATATACAGGATAAATAAATCAATGGATCACATTATTTCTATTATTATTATTATCATCTTGCTTCCAGCCAATCCGTTTTTTTATCTGTCAAATGTAATGATGTGATTAATTTGTATTATTCATCCCCTACCTTAGATGGAAGAGAAGCAGCCCTTACCCAGTGACGATGACAGGATTGCCAATGGTATGCCAGGGTCAGAGGTGACTGCCTCACTTCCAGAGTGCAGTGGTCAGGTGGAGACATCAGAGCCCCCTGCTAGAGATGGATGGAACAGTAAAATAGAATACTTCCTGGCACAGGTTGGATTCAGTGTCGGGCTCGGCAATGTGTGGAGGTTTCCATATTTGTGCCATCAAAACGGAGGAGGTGAGGACTGAGGACGCAGCCGTGTCAATTTATTAGTGCATGTTTTTAGATCTGTTATTTGTATGCCTTGCTTTTAGAGCACTATGTAGACTCTTCACGAATGTGCAGTTGAATGGCCAACAACAGCCTATTTTTTTGTACTGCAGTGCTAACTTGTCAGCTGTGAAAAATTGTATTCTGGCAGTTTGATAACAAATGGCTCAACTGGCTGCTTCAATTTAGACATTTTTTTGCACAGAGCATGTAATCTCTAATTCTAGCTATGCTTATGTCTTTGTGTGTATATTAATTTGAACATTATCTGTATATATTATATCAAGTACTCAAGCCAACAAATAATTAATAATCAAACTTGGACACATAAAATAAATCACATGGGGGGGGAAGCTGAAGTGAATTCTATGTTTTGTTCTGCCCAAATGCCCTTGAACATAGGATGGAAGACGGTCAGTGATTATATGAATTAACAATTATTATTATGTTTATGATAAGTTTACATTCCATATGCACTCCTAAATCCATCACCAGCAGTGGCCCTATGTCCATTTATGGTGTCTTGGATTTGTGAGCATCTCTGTAGATGTCACATGTTCTTGCGGTCAAATTAATCTATGTCAAATTAGTCTATGGGTCATAAAATAAAATGTCTCTTTTATTATCCAATGGGTAGTTTAAGCCAAGCAATCGGATTGGTCAAAGACAGACATGCTGCTTATTTCCATAAAGGTTTGTCATGCTCCTTAGTTGCCATCCCGACCCTTGTAGTGGAACAGGGAGCTTGTCTGTGATATTTCTTGCTTTTAAATGCTTTCCATGTTATTAACCGTTGCATAAAAGCATTGATGTGACATTACAAGAGAGCAGAAAATATACTGTACACCCACAGAGGTACCCATAAGCATGCATGACCCACTTCAGTTATCAATGTTTTATTAACATCTTTGATCGTCTCTGATCAGGAGCTTTCCTCCTCCTATATGTGCTATTGATGCTGATTTTGGGAATTCCATTGTTCTTCCTGGAGCTGGCGGCCGGGCAGTCCATCCGTCAGGGCAGCATCGGAGTGTGGAAGTACATCTCCCCTAGGCTCGCTGGAATTGGCTACTCCAGCTGTGTGGTAAGCTGAAAATGCTCATTGTCCGTCAAGTCCAATTTGTTTGTGGATGCGGTGATTATTTGTGTTGTGGCCAGTGCTGTTTGCCAATCCTAGTTATGGTGTTTAGTTTGATTGAAAACCTCGTCCCTATGAAATGATTACTGATCCGTACTTTTTACCAGTGCCTAATTATCAAAACAGACCTTTAAGAGACAGCTGACTGGCTCTTCAAACAGGTTAACGTGACAGAAGTCTTACCCTTAAACAAACAACAAACATAAAGATGTGAAATTAATCCAGCTAGTCAAGTATGATAACAGAAACATGTAAAATAAAAATAAAACACAAGATTCTTACTCTCAGGTTAACATATTACATATGACACCTGAGACTATGTATTGGCTCTTAACCAGTTCTGTAACATGTACAGTATTATACTTTGGGCAATAATGTGTCTTCTGAGGCCACAATAATGCACGAGCTTGGCTCCCAACATTTGGGTTATGGACGGAGACCAACTTTGATGGAGCTATGTAAGAATGTGGTCCTGACTTCTTGGAAAAGGCTAATTAGGTTTCCACATACAACTGGTTGAGTGCCATGTGGTTGGATATAATGAATGAATGACCATTAAGTTTCCATAGAGCTCATGTTCTGCCTTTGCCAACAGGTATGTTCCTTTGTTGCCCTCTACTACAATGTCATCATTGGATGGAGCATCTTCTACCTCGGGAGCTCATTTCAGTACCCTCTGCCTTGGGAAAAGTGTCCTGAACATGGAAACCTAACGGGTAGGTACCTCCTCAGCACACCTAATTTAACAAAACTTGTAGGTCTTGATTGTTTCTCACATGCAAACTTGTCATCTTTTGATGAAATTTTCTTTTTTGAAACAGAAGAGATAGATAGTGTGATTTGTGCACATCCAATGATAATTTGTGGGGGATACTCGAAATGAACTCCATTGAACTGCAGAAGCGAATGAGGCATCTAGGTTTTTCTCTGTGGTGTAGCTAGTAGCCTCGGCCCCAGGCTTACTCATCTGCGAAGAGAAAAGCCTGGTCACAATATAAGGCATAGAGTGCATAGCCGGAAATGTCGGTCCGGAACATCCGTTAGATTTATTTCCCCGGATACAATATTTGTCGACCAATCACAACATTTGTTTCATACACAGAGAATGTAAACAGATTTGTAAAACGTCAAAGTCATTTTCTTGAGCCGCGAGCAGCATTTCTGCCAAAATTCTAGCAATGCACTATACAGCACATAATCCGCATATTGTGCCCAGAGTGTGTAGCTAGCAGCTTTTTACTCACAGAGGCCCTACCCCCCTAGCAGGTCTCTATTTTCGCTCAGGTACCTATCTCACCCTTTTCACAATTAATCACTTTGCATGCTTGTTGCTTATAGTAGCGGACTCAGAGAAATGTCTCAGACAATAAAAGTATTATGTGGTTGTCCGTTGAGATCTACCTCTATATATGTTAACAACATGCTACGATACTTTTGCTATATCATATTTTCTGTATTCAACAATAAAACAGTGATCACAAACTTTGATTTATTACATGTTTGTCACAAAGTGCTGCAAGAACAAAATGAATCTCAGTAAAGCTGTATATTTGTTCTTTCTTTTTTAACTTACAGTTAAGGAATGTGAAGCCAGCTCACCCACTACATATTTCTGGTACCGGAAGGCCCTTGACATCACAGATTCCATCGAAGAGACTGGACAGTTCAACGTTTATAGCATCTGCTGCCTGCTGGCTGCCTGGACCATCGTGTGCCTGGGGATGTTTAAGGGTATCAAGACATCTGCTAAGGTAACTTGTCTGACCAGCCTTTGCAGCTGATTCACAAAGGTCTGTTTTAACTATCAGGCCAGATGCACTGGTGAAGAGCATAAGCATTTGATACGGTGGTTTTCAATCCAACCAAACTCGCTTCAGAATAAATTAAGTTTGCATGGCACTAAGTTGGACAACACTGGAGGAGGAAATGTCTGTAGCACTTTATAGCGTGGCACTGAAGAGGGTCTGTGTGTGTTATGAGCACAACTCTAATCTCGCAAACCCACTGGACCAAAGTAAATCGCAGATTTGTCCCCTTTTCTTTTATACTTTTCGAAATATTTAACATTTTATAAATGTCTTGTGACAATTTGTGCACACTGCACACAAATAATAACAGTGATATCATATGTCAGTGTCAACGCCATTATTACACACATTTCTTGTTCTCTAAACAACATCTCCAGAATCTCCATATAATGGCCAGGGGTGGACACACTATTGCATCGTTGAAGCATTTCCAGATCAGTTCCAAGCTGAGTTAGTGTTTTTAGCATCCCAGCCTTAACTGACTCACTGACTGGTGTAGGACTATTTTTGTCTGTGTCTCAGTGTTTCACTTGGAGTCTGGTGGCTCATAGGCTGTGTAAACGAAGGTGTGGACTGGGATCCAGTTTGTCCATGGTCTGTCAACAGACAATCAATCATCTCGATATTTTCCAGCCCTGGAGTCTGCATGTGTAAAAGATAGATTGACAGCACAGCATTGTGCATTGCATTGTGTGTCATTGATAAAACTTCCGCACACTGTCAAAAATATTGCATTTCTTACACATGATATGGTGGAATGCTGCATTGAAATAGTGTGGCATGTTAGTATATGTAGGATACATGTTGATTTAGCTGCTTCTTGCCTCTCCCTTGAGCTCTGTTTACACATCACACTTCCTGTAGTTTATTGACTCATCGATTGTTAGTTCACAGATGACAAAGGGTCCATGTTTTCTTTACCAAGTTTTTGCCATTTTGCTCATGTATTGCCTAATTTAAAAGCACATCCTGCTAATCTTGGGAAAATAACTTGGAGGGTGGATCATTATAAGCAGACATATTAGACTACCGGTAGTTTTACCTGGATTCTTAAAGGGAGACTATATTGAACTTGAATCCTATTTTTATATTGTGAGGAGGACGTGAAAATAACAACTCTCAGTTCTTTCTGTATTGAGCTGTAAAATCAATGTGAAAGGATGCCTTTCAGTGAGTTTTACGTAGGCGTGTGGCGGTTTCCCACATGAGCTCTCAACACATATCCTCACAATAGAATTATATAATTCACAACACGTTAATATTGAAGTCTCGGCCACCTTACAGGCGTATGCAAATGCTCAACTTATGTAACTTGGATAGCATTTTATTTAGACATGGCACTCTATAGCTTGTACACATCGTTTCTATATATATGTTCGTACAGCTTACGTATGATTCTTGATGACTATTTCTTTATGTATTTGATGTATGACCATGTTTTGTTCTTGCTTACTCTAAATCGCTCTGGATTAAGAGCGTCTGCTAAATGCCTAAATTGTAAAGTAACACCCCCTTTAATATTCAACATACAGTATTAGTATGGTTAAATTCATCCCATGTGTACAAGTGCATAATTGCAAGGGGTGCTCATAGGCTAGCAATGTATAGATTTTCCCAGGTATAGTAAGCCTTGTCATATGCTTAACCTAGTAAATCAGGGGTTCCCACGGTTCTGGGAATTTCAGGAATGTCATTGACACCCCCCACACACATGCTCACATACAAACACACACATAGCCCTGTTGCAGCTGACCCATTCAATTAATTGTCAACGGGAGATCAGAGAATCCTGCAACTCTTGGTCAGTAGTTTTTACCAGGGTGCATTTATCATGTGGCTTTACAAAACATTCTGTAGAACCATTCTGTTTCTTTAACAGCCATATTATATCCTTACAAGGTTCCCCCAACTTTCCGCCTCATAGCATTCCCGGCTTGAGGGAATAATCATTTATTTCGGGTAAATACCATTTAGGCTGCACCACAGACACCCATGTGGATCAGGGACCTTCAAAGATAAGATAAGCCATTGGAAAATACGAGACTGAAACTCAAGTACATCATGAGAGCTGAGGTTCCCTCATTTGGATTCAACCATGCATAATATGTCATAAAGTCTTCAGCTTCAAATTTGACCATTTTGAACCAGGACCACTATAAAGCGATGCATTCGCAGTTGGGGAACTCCTCTATACTGAAGTTGTGATTATCAAAGTGTCTTTCTCTGGGGTCACGGTGGCACAGTCTGTAATGCTGTCGCCCATACCCGAGGCGGGGTTTGCATTCTGTAATCCTGGTCTCTAAACTACCTCCCCCTGGCCAGCCGGGGCACCTGATGGAGGGGAAAGGAACTGGTCGGAATAACGTGTTCCTTCCACGTGCTACGTCCGGCCGGGGAAACTCTCCCCTGTTAGGTGAAAAGAAGCAGCTTGGACTCCTCATGCATAGAAGGAAGCATGAGGTCAGTCCGCTGCCCCCCCCCAGGTTGGCAGAGGAAGTGTAGCGCCCAGGATTACATTAGATAATTGACACTGGGTGAAAAAATGGGTTACAAAATTGTGGGATAAAAGTGTCTTTCTCTGCTTATCAGAGTATTAATCCCCACTGTGTTTTTCCAGGTCATGTATTTCTCCTCCATCTTCCCATATGTGGTGCTGCTGTGTTTCCTTGTCAGAGGGCTACTGCTGGATGGAGCCCTAGATGGTATCACCTACATGTTCTACCCCAAGGTCAGTACACAACACATTTGCTCAAGCTACTCCACTAAGAGCCTAGACTTAAAGTTATTTGTCATTTAAAAATGACAAATAAGTCATATTACATTACTGTAATATGACTTATTTGTTCTGTCGTGGAGAATTTGATAACCCTGACACATAAGTTGCTCCAATCATCCACAGTTGGAGATCTGGGCTGACGTGCAGGTGTGGCGGCAAGCAGCTACACAGGTTTTCTTTGCTCTTGGCCTGGGCTTTGGGTCCGTCATCGCCTACTCCTCCTACAATCCTAAGAATAATAACTGCCACCGTGACGCCTACACAGTCTCCTTCATCAACTTCCTCACCTCGGTGCTGGCCACCCTCGTCGTGTTTGCTGTGCTTGGATTCCGCGCCAAGAACAAGGCCATGGACTGTGTAGTCAGGTGTGTATGTGTTTTTAGTTTACATTTTCTTTTTCTTTTTTTAACAATATTCATGTTGGGACGTACCGGTAGGTGTTTGTTAGAGGTGTTTGGTCCGACGTACTAACAGTCCTAGTCATGAGTCCGACACCCTACCCAAAACCTAACCCTAAACCTAACCTCACAGGAAGCCACGGGTTAGTTGTAACCTGCCGCACATGTCAGCAGCCACGGGTGAGTTTTAACTCTCAGCACGGGTTAGTTGTAACTGGCAGCGCATGTCGGGAGCGATGGTGTTGTCGAAATTATGCCTGTCGGACTGTTTGGATGTCTAACAAACGGGGTGCATAGATTGTATAGTTGCAATGACCCGAACCCTGCTGTATCCACGTTGTTTACCCTCTCTGCCCTCAGTTTCCTCTCTCTACACTCACTAATTACAAATAAAAAATATGTGCACGAGAAGCAACTTGACATAAATAAATGTAAAAGTGAGACAGAAAATCATAGCAAAGAAAATGTACCATAGGGATATACATAAAACAATTATTTCTTATCGTTTACTTTGATAATTGAATTGAAAATTTATGCATTTGTAGTGAAGCAGCTGGATGCAGGAATAATAAGTGTACCTGGGGAATCGGAATCAGCTGGTCATGGCTGGAATTCTAGGTTAAATATTGAGGTTTTATATGACAAGAGCAATATAGCATAGTAGAATATGTTTTCTGATTTATTTTTATTTTTATTTCTTTTAGAAAAGGTCATACCTTTGCAGAAATAAATTGCTGACATGCACAGGTCTATGATGTCAAAACCACAGCGTTGCCAGCAGCCTTCTACTCATGGAGCATATACGCACCAACCCCTCTAGCACGTCTAATGTTTTCACTTCTCACCACTAACCTGTTTGCATAAAGTTACCCCTTTTTGTCATTCTCAGCAATATGAAAACGCTGCCTGAGCTGTTATCCAACGGTAGTGTGGACTATGCGATGGCACCTGCCTTTATCCAGGCTGACCCCCGTTCTGTGGCCCTGGAGGACTACAGGTCTTGGTTCAAAGAATACGGCATGAATTTCAACGGCTCACTCACAGACTGCGACATGGAAGCAGAGATGCAGAAGGTAAAGACGGATTCTCAGACTGGCATCCACCATCTTGATGGTTATCGGTGGCTTATTCAATTATGTTTTATGTGAAGGTGAAAATGATTAATAGGCAGTTATTGTAAGTGTTCAGACCACCACCACACAATCGCAAGGTGCTCAGGTCAATCCTGGCTGGGTATCTGTGTTACATGTCCTAACCGCCCTCTGCCCTCAGTCAAGTTTCTGTCGCTCTACACTGCAAAACAATATGTATCTCTTATGCCATATCCTATGACATAAAAGCAAAATGACCCACATGTGAAAATTGACAATTGGGGGAAAAATATGAAGATGTAGATATTCTACAGGGATGAATGATTCTATCATTCAACGACATGTGTTTTGCTCTGGGTTTGACCTGCTTTGTGTGTAGGGTGTGGAGGGGACAGGTCTGGCCTTCATTGCCTTCACTGAGGCCATATCACTCCTGCCTGGCAGCCCCTTCTGGTCAGCGATGTTCTTCCTCATGCTGCTCAACCTGGGCCTCAGCACCATGTTTGGCACCATGGAGGGCATCCTCGCCCCCCTCACCGACAACTTCAAGGTTCTGGCCAGGAACAAGACCAAACTCACGGGTAAACATTTTGCTTTGGTTGAGCGACCACCTTGGGTATACCTATACCTCTCGTCCCCTCCTTTTTTCTGCTTACACCAAAACCCCTTTACTGAAAACAGCCGATCTACAAGCTCACAACGTGCCATGTTCTGACGCGTTCACAGCTTGTAGATCGGGCCGTTTTTGACAAATGTTCACCTTTTTTCACAATGTTCCTCTGTTATGACCTTCCCAGCATAGGGATTCTAGGGTTCATGTGGTTTAACGGTTGTGTTTGTATATTCTGGTGTCACAGTGTTCAGCTGCATTCTTGGCTTTGTGATTGGACTGGTCTTCACCCAGCGCAGTGGGAACTATTTTGTGACGATGTTTGACGACTACTCAGCCACTCTACCACTAATCATTGTTGTGGTGTTTGAGACGTTCAGTGTCTCTTGGATGTATGGAGCTGATAGGTGAGATTGGGGGAGGGGATCCTTCTATTTAATGTCTCTATTTACATAATTGTTATTGGACCACAGGAATATTGGCCAAATTTAGGCTATATGGCCTAGTAGGACGCTTTTCCTATAGTTGCACTTGCTCTTATTGTAAGTCCATCTGTATAGCAAAGACCTGGTTACCACACTGCTCCGGGGAGTGCACCCCTCGTGCCTCCGCCTCCCACTTCTTCTGCGTGTGTGTAGTGTCAACACACGCAGAGATGACAGATCAGAATCACACACACACACACTCGCGCACATGCAACACAGTTTTGGTATGGAATGAACATGATTTAATAATTAGGCCTGCATCGCTTTGCCTAAAACACTGAATTATAAAAAGGACCGCAATTGGAAAAGCCTGCCGCTGGCTCCCATTTGTTGAAGAGAGATCTATACATTTTCAAATTATATTGTTATTATGCTTATCGCAATTATCGCTTTGGCTGAAACGCTGAATCCCGCGGATAAAGTAGGCTATGTACATATTGACATTTGTAAATGGGTCAATACAAAAACATTGGGGGCAGAAGAACTGGGAGCTGGAGGCGCGCTGCCTGGAGCAGTGTGGTAACCAGGTCTTCGCATCTGGCTAAGCACATTCACTACATGCATGCAATCGTGTTGTTTGACACCTTGTCACTGATCAATTCAGTTCATTATTAGATGTATTGGGTTGTGTCACCACTAACTACCGTTCTAAACATCCACCCCTCTGTGTGTTTGAAAAGGTTCCTTGATGACATTGAAGTAATGCTGGGCTGGCGGCCCAGTGTCATTTACAAATACATGTGGAAGTATGTATGCCTGCTGGCCATGCTGGGACTGCTGGCAGCCAGCTTGATCCGCATGTTCATCAAACGGCCCACGTACATGTCCTGGAATGAAGAGCAGGTAAGAACATGATGGTGATGATGATGTAACTCAACATGTACTGACTCATTGACTGATTCATTGATACAGCTGAAAGGAGCACTTCACACATTCATCCATTGCATTACATCTCTGGTATAATAAAAGCTAATTTGTCTGTCACATGAAGAAAAAGTATTGTCTAGTATTTTCCAGGCCTTTACTAATAAAGTTGAATGCACATTGCATCTTTTTCTAACCTTAAATATCAGGGAAAACTCCACAAGCTGTGCAAGCTGCTCCATTCTCTTGTATTCTTGCCAGATCATTATTGACCTGGTATCCTATAGTGTTTATAGTTTCAATGTACAGATTATTGATTTTCTTTGTATATTCTACTGTTGGACTAATGATAGGTTCATGGTTAACTTATGATCCTAGAGGACTATTTCTAAGCATTTGATGTATTATCTTGTCTTGTCTTGTCTTGTCCTTACTTACTGTAAGTCGTTCTGTCTGGATTAAGAGCGTCTGCTAAATGCTTAAATTGTAATGAATTGAATTAACGACTGCTGCCATCATTTCATTCGTGCATTTTGTTTTGTGTGAATGAGACGAGAGGTGCACACAGTTATGTTCATATGCTGTGTGTCTGTTCTCCAGGCTTCTGAGGTGACTCTGGAGTATCCAGCCTGGGCTCTAGCTGTCCTTGCTCTGTTGATCATATTTGCCATGATGCCTGTTCCCGTGGGTTTCATCCATCACACCTTGAGGAGCAGGTTGAAGCAACCCTCCACAGACATGGAGATCGGTCAGTACAGCCTTGTCAGCACAGACGACAAATGTGAGACCCCAATGACCCCCCTTACCACCATGACGGAAGTGGGCCATGGCCACAATGGACCCTCTACTCCTTTATGTTAAGATGGAGATGACACACTGTGAGGTCAAAGTGTGAGTTGAAATTATAGGAATGTAGTGTCACTACAGTGTATTTGTTATTTATTGATGAAATGGCATTAAGAATACTTGATCGATAAGCTTGACATTTGTAAAGGAGAGATGGGTTTTCAGAAATATAGAAAAGATGACAGCAACGTGTAGAAAAGAGAAGAAGCATTTTTTACACTAATGTATCTTTAAAAGGAACATTAATTTCAGCTTTAATGGAAAAGCTACGAGTGGAAATGCAGAAAAAGAAAAAAGTTATGAGTCCCTGTCAGAGCTGGAAATGCATAAGAAACTTATTGAATGACAGTGATTTTAAACATTCAAAAGTGTTTTTATTTTCTGAACACAACCTCCTAACCATGCCATAGGTGACAGTGTTTGTTTTTGTAATAGTCTGTCATCAATCAACTTCACTGATTTAGGCTGTTCACTTTATAGGACAGAAGATACTGTGTGTCTGGCATCTGGACCCATTTACTACATAATGTAATGGTAAATTTCCTGGGGTTGTGACATTTTACTATTCAAGTAAAATGTGTACAACTGGAAATTGTTTACATTTACCGGTACATTCCAAAACTTTCATGACAATCATGACTCGTACACTTAAATGTTAAAAGTGCTATCCATATACATTATTCTGTACAGATTAGATTGCAATGCATGAAAACACATTCATTTATACAATATTGTACTATATTATATATGTACTATATTCTGAAAGGCCAAAATCTGATGGAGGATGATGTTTTTTGTATTGCTACAAATTACAATTCTTCTGATGCCAACCTTTACATGTAAAGTATAACATCCCAAATGTCCTACAGTATTCAATGTCAAAGTCATTTTCTTATGCGTTATGAAAAAGCCTACTGATTTGTACTATGCTGTGTAGCATTATGCAGACACAGGGGCTAAGTAGCATGCATTTTAGTTGTGTTTTTTAGTTTTTCTTTTTTTTGGGGAGGGGGGTAATTAATTGGTGCTAAGTCCCAAGCTGTGCTGTGATTGCTGTTGCCCACCTCCCCCACTGTTGGTCTGCGGAGGGATGTAGAAAGCCACATATCTACACTAATGTACACATTGTCTCCTGACAGTGAGGAGTGTCACTGGGAGATCTCGCCTCGCTAAATAGGCACTCTGATCACCCCTAGGGGGCGGCAGTGGCTCAGAGGGTAGAGCGGACTGGTTCCCAGTTCGATCCCCGACTCCCTCTGGGTTAATGTCCTTGAGCAAGACACTGAACCCCTTTCTCTGTGTGAATGGGTGAATTTAGTGCACATTATAAAGCGACTTGGATTAAGGTGCTATATAAATGCATCATTTACTGTACCGTTTACCACACAACAGGTCACTATTGCAGTGACAAGGACTTGATTCTATGCTGGTTTCCTACCCACAATCACTGTCAATTGTTTTCGGTGGAGCGCCCGGCTAAACTGGAGGCATTGCTGCTGGGAATTTAGCCTGGGTCTCTCTGTGGTGGTGGGCAAGTTGCCTGCATTCTGAAAGGCTCATTAGATGAAATAATGATCTTAACTGATGTAATGTATTACATGTGTAAATTGTGTAGGGGGGTTCTATCGTGAGCTGTTCTATGGAAATGTTACATTTGCACAAGAGCCCTGTATGATCAAACCAAGTACTGGATTAGCAAAAACTTCACTTAATGTGTGATTCACTTGATTTAGTGATCTTTTTGTAAAAAGTGTTGTCTCGACACTTCCTTCCATCTACAGTATGCACCTTTCTATAAACAACTTGTGTAATCTTGTGCATTTTCAAAAATGCTTACAATATCATATCAGCATAGACACCACAACCTCATGGACAGTTTATTTAACTGGTTGAGAAATGATACAAAATGCCATGCTGCATTATTTTGATGAGGGTGATCAAATTATGTGTGTTTTTATGTCAATGTGCAAGTGTGCTTTTTAAGAAACTTCTTTATCCAAATCAATTTCTGAAAGTTTGTATGAATTATCATTGTTGAGAAGATGTAATATAATAATGCTTTTCTTTTTTCCCCCCTGTAGAGTGTTTAAATATAGTTATATTCTTGTAATTTAGTTCAAGCTGTATAGTTCAATGTATTGTATTTTACATATTTCTTTTATAGTGTTTGTTGGTTTAACTTAAAAAACTGCATTTGTTTATAATTTTGTGAGATTTACATTTTCAGATTAGTTTTTTGTAAAAAAAGAAGAAAAAAAAGTATTCTCAGCTCACGTATTGTTGTCCAATGTAAAACAACATTTTGCATTGTCAATGCAACTGGAGTAATGTAAAGTAAATTTTTTACAACAAATTTTGTGAAGTATGGTATTCTGTTAACATCTATCTTAACAAATTGATTTCTTTAGGAAAGCAGGTGTGTTTTGAGCGCAGTTGTCTTGGACACACGAGGAGACCTAGTGGGAGGAGTTAATTACAGTTTAAATGAAACTCATCAGGTATTATACATTCATGTCATTTACACATAGGAGTGCAGTCACGCACAACTACGTGATGTGTTACTGTTATTTACAGCACCCCTGCCCAGATAGAGGTACTGTATTGTGTTCTCATTTTCATATCATTGTCCAAAATGATTGTTTTTTTACAACTTAAAGCATTATATTCTTCATTTGATCGGGGTTACTTTGCAACAGGTTGATAGTTTTGTGTGAAAGATGACATGTAATTGCTGCACAATATATCTCTGTGTCTTTGGTTAAGGGGGAGTTCAAATCATTCTTAAAGGCCTGCTACATTCAGACTGCATCAGGCCCCAGCAGATGACCCTGAAGCTGCTGCTGGTAGCTTGCGTCGTGCGTAAGTCACCCTGAGGTCTCCGAGGACATGTCAAGTTCTGCTACTGAGCCATTTGATGAAGCTGCAGTCTTGGCAGGGGAGTTTGACCTGACAAACAAGAGCATCTTTGTCGTGAGGGTGAAACATCGACCCATGAGAATACCCTGCAAAATGCTGACTCAAATCCAGCGACCTAACAGGGCCTCTCCAAGCCCAAAGTCAGGCAGGCAATGCTTCTATTGTTACAAAGCGGGTCACGTCATTAGCGATTGGCTCTCAGGCGCAAACGGTAGCCTCCACAAGCAATTCATTTATGAAGTGTGAAGTCATGTGTCGGGCACTAGTAGTTTAGTTTTTTATGAATTTGTGTCCATCCTTTGGTGTTGAGTCTGTGTTGGTGGTGGACACCTGTTCACCTTGTATGGCTGTCTGTTCACATTGTCTAGTGGTGGACACGTGTTAATCTTTTAAAGATTGTCTTCACCTGCCCTGTTGTGAGTTTGTATAGTGTAAAGATTAAATGGTGAGTTAAGGTGCAAAGCTGTTGGTTCTTATGGGAGGGGAGTTGCATCCTCTGACTGGCCCCTTTTGGAAGAAAAAAAAATAACTGTCTGACTGGAGATCACACGCATCTGGAAGTCCTTTGGTCGTCAGTGGAGTTATATCAACCCGCAGAACCAGTGCTCCTTAAATTGTTGGGCTGGTGCTGATATTGTGCTTGTGTTTTTGTTTAGGTTTTTGGGGGTTGGGGGTCAGTAGGTAAAAACAAATCGCACCCGTGTGAAGTGAGTGGCCAAACTCTGTGTGGGGGTCCCCGGAACCTCCAGACCCACAGGAACGCACCCAGGGTGCCTGCCCTGTTCCGGCGAGCTGCCGAGTTACCGTGTGGGTTCCCCGGAACATTCAGACTCCCAGAAACACCCAGGGGGTGGGCCTGGTCCAGCGAGCCACCCCGCGTCCGAAACGGTTGAGAAATGACGGAGTTACCGTGTGGGGGTCCACAGGGGGTCCCTCTACTCTACTGTACTGTCACTGTATTATACTGCCACACCCAAAATCACATAATGGCTGCTAAAAACTCAGCTTCCCATCATGCAGTTGTGCACAGTGTGAACTTAGCTCAACAGCGCCACATGGCTGCTAAAAACTCAGCTTCCCATCATGCACCTGTGCAGTGTGAAGCTCAACAGTGCCACTTTGTCACCTGTTGGTACTCTAAACAGACATACACGTACATACACATACATAGGGACACACATTGCTGCACCCTATGGTTGCACCACTCAAAAAGTGTAATAATGTCTTTACAGATAGAAATCAGGATTTTATTATATCTTACTGGTCCATTTGTACACTTTTAGAGTTAAATTAACACTCCTGATTTTGCCTTGTATAAGAGTATTGTAGCCACTACTCTGTCAACACAGACATTTCATTTCTCTGATGGCTGGTTGCCCAGACCATTGTAATCAAGGGTACATCTCTGCCAAGGTAACTTATCCACCAAGCTGTGGCAGCTGGCTCTCAACACAATATTTTGGCTGACGGCATAGTACACTTTGTGTATTTATTTCTTATCTAGCAGTCCTTGGGTTATTGAATGTCCTTGAGATGGGATTGGAACACTGGGCCTTCCCATTTCAGTGTTTCCCAAGAATTGCAAGTTAAACAAAAACATACTGTATATTTGAAAACATGCATTGGTCAATGGCCATAATGACACCAAATCATGTGTGATGTGTTGTAAGAGGTATATGCTGTAGTTGCTCTGGAGAAACTGCACCATAATCATCACCTTAAGTGTTTGTACAGGATCACAGTAAATCTGTTAATTTGTTTGCTCATTGTTTGTAACCGTGTACAAATGGAACCGTAATTACTTCTTTTACATCTATTTGAAAACAAGCATCCTTGAACCCCAGCCTTAATAATTGCTTCCCACAATATGCTTGTCTCTCTTACATTCATAATGTTTTATATTTATAATTGTGAATATCCTGTATCGTTCCACCAATGATTCCCTGGAGTACTTATACTCTAGTGCCTTTTGTTTTGCATAGTTCTCTTATGGCTATATTCATGCAGCTGGTTGCAGGTTTTAAATGGCATGAAACGTAATTTACATGCAACTTGATAGTTACACAAAGTTGCCCATGACTTTACACTATGCAACTCAAGTGCAATTTAGTTTCAACAATTGTGTTAAAGTTTCAACATGTAAAGTCATACTTATTAAGAAGACATTTCTGGGGTAATTTGAGTTTTATTTCCTTTTTAATAATCTCCTTGTATCGGTTAAATTAGGTATTTGTAATACTTCTTTGTGTCGACAGAGTGCTCTGTTGCACACATTAAAGCACGTTACACTGATCATTTTTGATGACACTTAAATGGGAGATCTTTTTGATTAATTTCTTATTTGGTGTTTGTGTCCAGCTGTTTCTCTTATTGCATTCCTCATCTTTTAAAGCAGTTCTTCTAGGACACCCACGCTACTGTATACTGTGTGTTCATTTGGGGATTTTGATTAGAACTGTAACTTATAACCAGGTAAATGCAGTTTGGTACAATGTATTATAGTTGTCCCCAGAGCCCAAGATTTCAAAACCTTTAATCACTATCCAAGTGGATCAGATTTGGATTTTGGTTAATGATATTATTCGATTAATTAACTTATTTCTTTTTGACTTATTGTTTTCTGGGATAATTGTATGATTACAGATCGGACATCAAGTGATCCCAATCCTGTTTTTTGGTTTTGAAACTACCCAAAATCCAAATCTGCTCCACTTGGATAGGGATTAAAATTTTAAACTCTTGGGCCCAGTCCAGGAGTTGGATTAAACATCACAATTTGTTCACCTGTTGTAAATACAGTGATTTCTGAATAATCAACATACAAATATAATCCACCTCATAAAAGCAGATGTTAATTTTCTCTTCCATCATGTAGCTTACATGTGTAAACTACTACGATATCTGTCTGACACATCATGTGCCGTTCTCTGAAATATTTTCTGTGTTTCTAATCTGTCGTGTGCATCTCTTTGGAGACGCAATTGGCTAGGGAGTATTGTTGTCTTGGAAGCGGCTTCAGTTCAACCTACATGGGGCCCAATGGGAGGAGCTAATTGGAATCTGATAAGAAAGGAACACATGCGGCAGATGTAACCACGACACCCTGGCATCAGCATCAGGTAAATACAAATGACAATTTTCATTTTATATATGAACTGCTATATTTATTTTGCATAATTATACTGTGTGTGCGTCAGCGGATGTGCACAGGGCCCACTAGAGCTGATGATAATACTTAAGTCTCTGTGGCCAATGATTTGCTTGAAGAATCGGTGGAAATTTGGTGTCAGGAGGAAAATGCCAGCTAATTGGGCAAGCCATTAGCCATGCACTGGCCTGGTTGTGGCTAATGGTAGACTAGACGTTGTGTATTGCAAAGTCTAAAAGAACAGTCTCTAAACTTATGACGCTGATACAAAATATATTGAATTTCAATAATAGCATCAGAATGGAATTGATTGACTACACATTATCTTGGCAAAGTTAAACAAAAGAAAGCTAAAAGAACAGACGCTCAACAATGCAAACTAATTGTTCCTATACAGTACAGTAGGTGGACTAGCAGAGAGGTCCACATGGCTGGCCTGATAGCGCTGTGCATGCTGCTGGTGCTTCTTCCCCTGAGCTGTTCAGAGATCACCCTGCTGTCGGAGCAAAGCGTCAACCCTCACCTCACCGCACCCGTAGCCCCCCCACTTCCTTCACCACACACAGGAGACCTGCTCCGAAAAGATGAAACCACTCCCCTGAATGCAAAGCAAACATGTAAGTCTAGAGTGGCACAAACAAAATGTGTTCTTGCTATGAGATATGAATATAATCACATTGAACCTAGACAAGTTTGGGCTACACAGGTAAATTCCATAGTGGAAGTGAAAATGTCCCACATTTATTTGCCATTTGCTTCATTTCTTGAAAAGGTCTTGTCAATGAGGAGGGCCATTTATATGTAAAATGGTAATGTCTTATTTTTTCTTATTTTGATGTTCCACTTTCATTTAGTTTATAATGGAATAGCATTATTAAGTTTGAACTTTGAATAGGTATTAAATTCCAGCTGAAATGGGACATATGGATATTATATATCTTATTTCCAAGTCAAACAGGATGGGGAGATACCGTTAAGCTGAGGGCTATGTGTGTTTCAGTGATGAGGGGCGAGGTTGAACCGCATGGAGTTTAGGAACCTCCATAAACACAGAAACACAAAGTAAACACTACCAGAATGACCAGATTTGTGATGATTTGATTGGCTGAGCACGGAATGTGATGTATGATGACGTATGATTATAAGAGCACCCCTCACTTCACACAAGTGTGATTTTCCTCATACGTTTGTCCCCCTGCAGACGCCCATATAGTCAAAGCCAATGAGAAAGTGGGTGTGTTCATTGCTGCAGCCATGGGAACGATACTTGTGATGGCTGCAGTCTATTGCATCTACAACAAGTTCTACACCAAACACCAGTACCTGCACACCCATCTTCATGATGACACAGGTAACACTGTCACTCTTCTGCTGTGTGAATTGGAATAACAAGTAAGGTTCATGCTAGGAACAAGGTTGTCATGTTGTGACATTTATCACAGAACAGCAGCAGCATTCTGAATCTATTCTATAAACTTTGCAGGAGTCATGTATAGGTAGGTACTGGACACTGCAGAACGAACACACATTGGGGTGGTACATATATAACACAACAGCTTACTGTACATTGAGATAAATTGCATTATTCCCTATCTAGAGCACTAATAACTAAAAACTCCCAAGATGACAAGATAGACTGAACAATTAGCTCTTGATCACAGCAATATAAACACTTTTGCAGAAAAGCAACCTCAGAAAATGTCGGTATTATTGCCTTTCTCTTCTCTCTTCAGATTTCGCCCTTGACTCCACGGATCATCCTCCCATGTTTTTCCACGGTTCTGTTGGATTCATGGGAGATGTGCGGAAACCCAGTTATGGCGCTCTCTCCGACACCCCCTCCATCATCTCTGTCCCACCCAGCCTATCGCCTCCTCCCTCCCTCCCACCTCCCTCCTTCCCGCCTCTCTTCCTCTCCTCACCTGCTCTCCGAACTATATCTGCTAAGGACCTTGAGAAAAGCTTTGTCTAATCTGTTGAATGAATTGTCATTAGACACAATTACCATTATATTGAATCACACACTAATTGGTTGTCTTGTGGACTGTAGTCACTACTGTGTGGTATGTGTATGCTTCTACAGTCCTTAGAACAGAAGTTAGTACTGTTTACTATAACATTATCTTGTGGTAGATATCAATTGTATCACTAAACTAAGGAATAAAAGGTCTTTTCATGGTAATCTCTGACTCTGTAAAGATGCAAGGATAGCTCAGTGGTCAGTGATTGTCCCAGGTTCAATCCCTTCCTGAAGCATTGTGTACTGCCAAAGTGCTGTTGAGCAAGATGCTGAACCTCCTATATGTACATCAGATCAACTCAATGATTAAAGGTAAACATGGAAATGTCATGTGCGTATCTATTACAAGGTACATTTGACAAAAGGACTGTGGCATATGATAGCCTATCATAATTATGATTTTATTAAAACTTTCTTGCACAAATTATTAAAGACATTACCTACACATAACATTTATATCCAACAATACAAGTAGGGCAAAATAAACAAGTAGAACATTATGCACTTGAACTTGCTTTAACCACGTGAAACATTCTGGGTACATGAAAATAGGTGAACATTCTGAGTGAGAACTTCTGTGAATTCAGTATTCTGTGAAAATAGCTGATCTACAAGTTAACAAAGCGTTGAAACGGGATATGTAACACTTGTAGGTCTGCTATTTTCAGTGAACAGATTTGGTAGAAAGAAAAAAGGAGGCGACTACATATAGACCCCAGTCAATGAAGTATGGTATAGGATGTGGCCATGATCATTCATGTTGGCACACAAACAAAGAACTCACACCATATAGGTGTAACGGCCAGGATTCGAACTCGGGTCTCCTAGCGTGAAAGTCCAACATCTTAACCACTAGACCAAAGGGATATCCCTTTGGACCAGGGGATATATTAGACTCAGAGCCTCTGCCTGATGGCCTCAAAAGTCTGAGAGAGAGCCACTATGCTACACTCACCCCACTT
This sequence comes from Electrona antarctica, assembly GCF_951216825.1. NCBI lineage: Eukaryota > Metazoa > Chordata > Actinopteri > Myctophiformes > Myctophidae > Electrona > Electrona antarctica. Next base: position 24,587,223 of record NC_136805.1, read on the forward strand.
TTGACCTCCTCCCACGGGGAAACCCGATCCGGGTCACGGCACCAATGTAACGCCTGGGATTCGAACTCTGGTCTCCCATGTGGAAGTCCAATATCTTAACCACTAGACCAGCAGAGGCTCTGAGCTACTATGCTACATAGGCACATGCAATATATGCTGTGGCTGTGGGGATGTTTTATTTACTGAAAGACTGGGAGTTGGGAACTTGAGAGTACCAATGACAACCAGGAACAGACTGACGACCACAAAAATATGGTGACATTTGGAGAGACGGAAGACGACCGGAGAGACGGCGACCTGAGGTGGAGAGGGTTGGCAGCCCAAACCACTTCTTCTGTGAGGAGGAACCCAAAAGCTACAGACTGCAGAAAAACCTGCAAAGAGGGTTTAAAAGATGTGGGCTGTTCAGCTGCAACGACAACGCAACGCACAGAAGGATTCAGCACTTCTGGTCAGACGAAGGAGGCGCCAGGCAACCCACATCGCCTAGAGCCTCCTAGTGTCTGATCAGCCGTGAGACCCAAAACATCCAATGATTCCAGATAACAACAGAACACTGATGTGTTCAAGTTTGTGCATCAGTAGATGTTTTACTTACTGGTGGATTAAAATGTTTGCATGTTTGAAATCATCAGTATGTGCCAATTTGTTTTTCCTAGAACAGAATGATGTTCTAGGACCTCTTGACGAAGTGTTTGCAGCCAATAACTCAGGGTAGTAGGCCTGGGCCGTGGATCAGCGGTCGAGGCACCTTGGCCAGTAGCCCGAGTCTGACAGTGTGCCGCGGGTTCGACTCCCGATCCCGACGACCTTTACTGCATGTCACTCCCCCATCTCTCTCCACCATTTCCTGTTAGCCTACTGTCTGTCCCTCTATAAAAAAATATAAAATAAAATAAAGGCGAAAGCCGCAAAAAAAAAAAACATTTAAAAAAATAACTCAGGGTAGTAGTGTACTGAATCTGCCATGAATTCACCAGTACATGCACACCAACTCCATGATGTCCCAGGATACCAGTCTCTATAGAGAGTATGCGCATGCTTAAAGTGAATGTGGCAAATCGAGTGGCAAAGTGAGTTTAACATTGTTTAATGTTGTTTAATGCAATCAGATAATACTTTTCTGTGTGGATGTATGGGCTGTCAAGGCCAGAAAGTAGTTTTTGCCACTCAGTAGGCGTTCCTGCATAACTTCCTGGTTTGATGATGATGTCACACGCATACCCTCTATTATTCAAGTTTGTACAGGAAATCTCTCAATCCTTCAGCATGCATACAAAAAGTATAACCTGTGCTTGAAGATTTCATAAACATTTGAATTGTAAGAAGTGGTGTATAATGACTAAGCATTGTGACATGTGCTTCACATAACCAGACACCCCTTAATTGCTAGTGTGTTTTGTTCTGTTCTTTGTTTTATTTTTTATTTGTCAGTGTTTTTTTTATGTATGTATTTGTTTATTTCCCTCTTTTTAGATGTATATACACATTATGTCCCTCAGAGACTATATAAATTTCAATTTGCAATGGAAATGAGCAAATCCACCACATAGTCCTACATGTTGACTTATAACAATATCACATAACTCACAGACAAAATATCCCTTTTGTTAGGGGTGTGTGCCAAACAGCCCAGCCCCTCCCATCTTGCAAATGCCGGAGAACTATATCCAATGTCTCGAATAGACGAGTGTTTACTCTTCTCTTAGTGTTAAATCTCTCCATTCACTGTTCTGTTAGCGTGGTACAAGAATAGCCACTACTTGACTATAGTCACTGCTTAAAACGCCGGACTGCGGACGGAAGTGACACGATATAGCGCTCTGACTACACACACTGGACCAGAGATTATCGCAGCCAGGGGCACTAATCTGGTTTCAGCACCATGGACAGCGATATAGTCACCGATAGCGTTTCAACATGCATCCATCCTTTCTAAAGTTATTGGCGTACCGTATAACCTCGACGGATTTTCAACTTTGCAAGAAGTTTTAATACTTTTCCCATACTTTTCTCTGCTGCGATTCTAAAAAGGTCTCGTAACTATGTTTCCATTAGCAGATAAAGAAGCTCAGGCCTGGTTTATTTTCGGGTCGACTGCTCTTAATTCTGGACACATATAGGTACGTGTGCTTTAAAACAGAGTCTAAATAATTTGGTTAAATATATATTTTTAAAGTTGTACTTTAAAAAGTACACTGTGTGAGTGAGAAATCCAAGTCGGAGGGAGCAGAGAACCAGGCTGCGCTCGGGGGGAGTGCGCAAGAACCTGAGCAGAGCGTCGGTCGGATCGAGCCTGGAGCCGCAAGGATGGAAGTCCGGCCGGACAGGTTTAAGATTGTTGCAGCCAGGACTCTCGGGAAAATATATAGGTAGGTGGAAATGGATTACAACATGTATAGTGTTAGCACTAGCAGAGGACAATGCTACACTTTTTTTAAGCACTCACTCACCCATCAATCAATAACATGCACAAAGTTTACTTTCGGTCAAGCTATTGGACAGCAGGGAATCAAAACAAAGAGTGTTTTTTGTACCAAGTCATTCTTAAAACGTAAATGTAATAACTGAGAACTGATGAAGATCAATAGGTCATGGACAGGGGTTTGGTGACCTGCATGATGTCTCTGATAAGAGTGCGATCAAAATGCAAGGCTATTTACTTAATAGCAAACTGTATTCTCACATGCACTGCTTCGTGAATTTGTCATCGAGGGCTAGTTAGAACCTAGAAGGCTGTTATGTATTCATTATGGTGTCTTTATCTAGCCTACATCCGGTGCATGAAATAAACAATTTATAGGCCTATTTATAAACACATCTCAAATGTCTCTAATGGCAAGCAGCCCAAGTTCGTGTAGGGAATGGGATATGTTGTTGTAGCGGTAGCCTGGCCTTAAAAGCTTTGAAAGTTCCTTTCACTCGTTGTGGGTAATGCTCACATATGGGCCTGGGTGGAGTGGGCCAGTGCCTGGCTAGTGGCTATACTGTAAAAGCCTTGTCTATATCCAAGGTTTGAGGTGAGGTGACTAAACGAAAAACATTTTCAACGCTTAACCTTAATTGGCAGTGTTTCAATTTACATTAAAACAGTCACATTCGTGTGAAGTGAGGGGCGCCTGACTCCTTTAAACAAACATTAAACATCCATAGACTTGGCTGCCACTATAGGTTTGTTTAAAGTGCTCAAAACAAACATTAAAAGGGTGCTGCCAATGATCGAAAGCCATGATGTTGGAGGGGCTAAACATACGAGCCAAATAAAGCAAACGGACTCTTTTCGTATTCCAATGGCCCATACGCTTAATTGATTACTGCCCAATGTTGTGTTGTTCGCCCCGAATTGTTGTAACCTATACTCCAGGTAGCTGAAAAGTTTTCTAAAACCTGTTATTTAGAGATATAATAGAAATTAGGAAATACAATGTGAATAGCCTATATAATATGGGGATGAAATATAAAATGTAAGAAATAAACTTGATATCCGAAATCTTATTGATATTGAATTGATTGGGTAGGCCTATTATAGCCTATTGTAAGGCGAATTGTCTTTCTGTGACGTGCCTGATTGGCTAAACATGCACGCATTTCTTTGCGGACTCCGTTTCTTTCTCTCAGGATTTGAAGTACCGTCTGAACACAAATCCTCTCCCGAAATAGCCCTCTCTCCCTTGTCCAAGCTGTCGGCCCACGTAAATCCCTATAGGCCGCACACCCAAGGCTACGGTTCTCCCTTTCTCCCTCGTCCCTCCCTCTCTCTAACTCTAAGTAGCCCTGCTGTAGCCGGTAACACAAGCTCGCTACGTCCGCGGTTCGATCTCGTCATCATGTTCCATCCCCCTCGGGCTGAGGCATTTACTCTGAGGATTACACTCACTGTCTGTTCATACTAGCCAAGCTTTTATTTCCTCTTAGCACGTGCTCTGAGGTGCAGGCACAGCCACTGTATCAGAGCAGGCCTATCGTGTGTAATGCGCGTTGACTTGTGACGGTCATTTGCACGCAACTTCTGAAGGCTTTCTATTCTATTCAGTTCTAGTCTGCAGCAGCAGCTATTGCATGTTGAGGGGTGTGACTCAGTTCTAGCCTCTGTTATCTTCTATAACGTATAGTCTGTTACATCAAGGGCAGCTTCTACATTGTCACCTCTTACACTTTGACTATGTCATATCATTTAGTAAACATAAATAGTTGATGTTGCCATTCAGTTTAAAAATGGTTGAATATTTGATGTTGCCATTCAGTTTAAAAATGGTTGAATATTTGATGTTGCCATTCAGTTAAAAAATGGTTGAATAATAGTGACCCCTGTCCAACTATACTTTTTATGCCAGTGCATGCACTGTAGGCCTAATCATTATCACACACAGATCAAGGCTATTTCCCAAGGCTATTTTTGTGCATCAATATTTATCACAGATCATAACATTTGCTAAACATGATGAGATTCGCTACAAGTCACCTGTATAGTGAAATATTCCCATCCCATAATATTTTAGAATTGAGCACATACAGTATACTTCCTTTCAGTTTGTTTAGTAAGCAATGTTCTTGGAATTCATGTAGTGCAGTTAATTGTTAAACATTGGCATTTTAATAATGCTTGTTTGTAAATAATTAAACTTGGGTAAATGATGTTGAACACACTAAAACAATTGCAACATCCCTGCTGATGCCCTGTAATGAATGTCCTTTAACCTCTCTGCCTTCAGTTTATGTTGTCACTGCTACCCCCCCCCCCCCCCCCCCCCCCCCCCCCCCATTACACGCAATGTAGTATTATGTTTGATATTGATTGTAGTTCAATGTTTGTATCATGGAAGCATTTCACAAAACTTCTTATACGCCATAATTTCTTCAGCTAATCAATGGTTCAAACATCAACAAAAACAAATGGCTGAGTATGTCAGGGTTTCCAAGATGATTCCAAGATCTTTGTTTTGAACTCTGAACTGCATTTACTGAATTGTTGTCCTCGATCCTCACACTTGTCCTTGAGTCGTGAATTAAGAGATTAAGTTTGAGAGAGTACCTGCATGGAGAGTTCTCTGTATGTCTTGTCTGTCTCTCCAAGCAGAACTTTGGAGGCATGGACTTGGGTAATGTAGAACTATGACTATTCTGAGATTCCTGTTCCTATATTGACTCAAACTATGTCTAGTCTGAGATTCCTGAGTCCTGTTCAAACTGACTCAAATGACTACTGTCAGCAAGCAGACCTGCTGCTGTGTTTGTGCGACAGTGTATGAAGGGGAAGGGTCAGGTAAACTGCTGAAGATTACAAGGGATATTCTGTAACTCAAGGTCAAACATAGTCAGCCGGACATCAATGAGCCAGAGTAGATGTGTTGAAACATATTTGTGCAATGGTTTGACAGATTGTCTTTGGAAGTATTTTGCATAGATAAAAACTATGAATATTATTATTAACAATAATTTACACTGATCTTTATTGTGCATGTTGGAAGCAGGTCATTGCTTGATTGATTGATTGAAAATTGTATTTACAGTTTGTAGAATAAGCACAGTTTGAGGAAAGCACAGTTCAATTCAAAGTCTGCTAAGAGGATTGAGATGCAGAAAACCACTAAGACTTGTTTACATTGGGGTCCTTCATTTTCAATTCAGACCCAGATAAAATAAAGCAGTGTTGTGAACTATGTGTGACCCAAAGGGAGAAGGGGTGGATTGAGGAAGAAAGATGAGCGATGGACAGGAGGAAAGAAGACACACAGAGAGAGAGAGATGCCCACAAAGACAAAAATAGCCAGAGACAGCCAGAGATATTAATAATTCAACACTGAGAATCATTGATACTTGATCAATGTCAAAGACAATTCAAACTGCATCTCAAATTAACTATTTCATTACAAGAGTGCGTACCAAGTTGGAGTTGTGCACATAATATTTTGGACCAAGAATGCACTTTGTGTTTAAACACCAACGTTGTTTTTTTGCTGACTGCACTGTGCAGCTTTGGTGTCAAGAACACAGAGTCCTCCAGTCTTTTCGTCTTTGAGCTGTGAGTTGTGATCCCTGTCATTGTTTGAAGACTCCACCTTCTACAGTGCAAAGCAGTGTATATTGACCGCTTCTGTACTTGTTGGGATGCTTTGGTGGTCTGATGGTGCACCCTGTTCAGTGTTTCAGCTACAGTATGTGTAATTAAAGTCAAAACTGGGTTAGACAATCTGTATAGCACGATTTTTCATTGCTATAATGATGCACTCTATTTACAGCATTCCCACATCAGAAATTGCAAGCCTCTATGTTTCAAAAACCTATTACAGTATCTAACAGGGCGAATCTGTCCCCTGTGCTTTTAGATATTATGTTAGCATTGAAAAGTGGAGTGCTGTGTCTCATAAAAGAACTGCAACTTTTCCAAAGCCACTCAACTGTCATAACCTGAAAATGGCCATATGGTATGTTTGCCGCACCACGTCGCAGTCATTAGCCAGGCATTGAATTCTAACTATGCCTCCTGTACTCCCCCAATCTGACCTTCTGTCAGTGTATACTGGCTGTCTCAAAGACAAATACAAAGTGAGTTGACTGCCTGTAAAAGGCGTTACAGATGTGTCAGTATATTGTAGTTAATGAAGCAAGCTAGCTGTCTTCTTCCCTGTCCTGACTTCTGGGAAGTCAGTCTGTATCTGTGAATTCTTATAACTACAGTATACTTTCACACTGTTCTGGATGACTGGCCCAGGGTGGATTTATATTTCATGCCTCCTGGGCCCTGGCCTCCCAGACTGGAGATTGCTCATAGTCTTTTTTTATTTTATTTTTTATGTTGCGCAACATAGTAAGTAAGTATAGGTCGGAGTGGCTTATTGTCGGTATCATCCTAACGTGGGTGTCTACAGTGCTAAACCAATGTGCTAAACCAGTGTTTTTAGCACTTTTTCATGTCAAGGACCCTCAAATTAATATGCATTTGGCTGCAGACCCCCATCTAAACATATGTTGTGCAAAGCACCCCATACGAGATATTCCTTGTTAAATGTTTAGATCAGCTATTCTTCTTCTTTTTTGTTTTTACAAATCTCTTTATTGCTTTTTGCACAGATAACAAAAAAACAAGTGACAAGTAATAAATACAAAGAGGTCTGTCTTTTGTCGAAACAAAAAAAAAAACAACCAAAACAAAAACGGATCAATATAGGGTTAAATGGTAAATGGTAAATGGTGCATTTATATAGCGCCTTTATCCAAGGCGCTTTACAGAGATTGTGCATTACATTCACCCATTCACACACCGATGGCAGCGGAAACCATGCAAGGCACAGCACATCGGGAGCAATTTGGGGTTCAGTGTCTTGCTCAAGGACACTTCGACAGTAACTCTGGGGGAGCCCGGGTTCGAACTGGCAACCTCACGGTTACCATCCAGCCACTCTACCCCTGAGCCGGTTAAAATGGTTAAACTCTTTGATGCTATATTAACTAACTTTGCTCCCTGGAACCCCTGGGCATCTCACCCTGACTGTAAGAACCACTGCGCTATCCACCCCTGGGAGATAGATAGCATATAGTGGAGTGCAAAATCTACAGTCAGCTCCCAGTGCTTTTCGTACGGTACTGTATAGTTATGATATGCAGAACCTTGTGGCCAAAGGTGAGTGATCAACCTGGCATTGAACGCAGTTGAGCATAAAAGCTCAGTGACAGACACAGTGACAAGATGTGACTTAATAGTACTAGATCCTAGGCCGGTTTCGCTCTAGTGCCACGGGGGAAAAAAAAGGTGTAACGCAGAAACCTGTGGCCTGTAGAATTATGTTACCATAGGTGCGCGTTGCTGTTTGATGACATTGCGTAGAGTGGGCCTAATGGCCAAAAGAGGTGGCTGAAATGTGCCTGAATAATGCATTTTTTATTAACTGTACAATATGTGAAGACATTGAGGGCGGGATAATAAGCCTAGATCATAGACAGGGAAGTGATGAAAAGTGTGTGGCAAATTTGGAAGTAGGTGGAGTGCTGGTCAGCCCGTGATGAGCTGACACAGAAACATTGCTCTGATTCTGGTAGTGGGATGGGATAATGGTACGTAAAGTGCTAACCATAGGCCTATTATATCTATCTATAAAAGCACATAATCTGTGCTTCTTCTTCTTTCTTGTGTCATCATCAGATGTCCAGCTCAGTAGCGTGCAGCCACGCCCTCGTCTCAGGTCCCACATCGAATAGGCTGGCCTTCGAGGGTTTATACAGGGGACAGGTGGTGATTATCTGGTCTGCTCCAGCTCCCCACACTCGCACGCTGCTCCGTCCGTCAGGCCCCACTTTGTCATGGATGTTTTGAAACATCCGACCCCAGTTCACATGGCGGTTCAGCAGGGTCCATTGCCGGCGTGGCAGTTCCTCTCCTTCAATGCCACCTCCCGGGTCCTGGATTTAACGGTGGATGCGTGTTGGCCCGGCTGACTCCCACTCCTGCTTCCAGGCTGCTGCCAGCCATGCCTCTGTAGACAGGTCCTCAAGGATGGACCTGAGCAGCTCTTGTGCCGCCTTGTTGTACGGGTGGCAGGACTTGAGTCTATTTAGAGGCAGTTCTGTTGTGGTGGTGTTGTGCAGGATATGCCAGTCGTGTATTCGGGCTTTCCTTGCTAAGGCTAGGGTAGCAGCCTCTCGTCGGAGGCCGGCCAGGGCAATTCCTGCTAGTACTGCATGCAGATGGACCACGGGGGTGGGCTTCAGACAGACCAACAGTTACTTTTTTGTGAAAGTGTAGGGGTTTAGCAAATGAAAATAAAAGCCTGGGTAGGTTAGCAGCGATAGGGACTATAAGTGTGTGTGTGTGTGTGTGTGTGTGGGAAAAGGAAATCAGTGATATGGTCAGAGTAGTTTTCATACATTTTGACATGGTTGATGGGTTTTGCTATGAGCAATATACTTGTGCCATGTCTGTCTGTCTGTCTGTCTGTCTGTCTGTCTGTCTGTGTCCGTCTTATGCACATACAGTATATGGAGATCCCAATTTGACTGCAGTAAGAAAAAACAGGAAATTGAGAGTCAGCGAGGTAGAGGATGTACGGCACACATTAGTGGACCTTGTTGAACATACAGTAGCATCTCTGTTAGCTGGGTGAAAGGTAGAGCAGCGGTACCGGCTAGCGGCTGCAAGAATACAGTTATAAATAATAGAGACGACACTGGAATTCCCCTCCCAGCCACTTGAGTTGAGTTGCTTACCCAACGTGTGAGGCATTTTCACCACTTCTTCCGGGTTGGAAAAGTGGTTGGCTACGTCATCGTGCGTGCGTGCGCCACGGTGCACGTGCGTCATGTACGCACCCGTAGTGTCGTCATTGGCCCAATGCCGCTCGAGCTGCAGTACCTACTTTCGGCCACCATGTCCATTTCGCTTCAATATTTACTCTCAGTGGTCAGGCCTTGGCTGCAAGCCTGCAACCTTTTTATTTGTTGACCAGGGCTCACTTGCCAATCTCAAAAGCATCTGACCGCACTTAACCCATCTGACCACTTGAATGGCTATCATGTCCGATTTTCCGTATTAAATGGTCAGATGGGTGGGTCGCATGTGTCCAGAGCATGTTTATTAATTATCAATCAATTGATAATCGATTGATTGATTGATTGATTCATCAATGGAACTAACATAGCCTAGTATACTTTAAATTCCTATCAGGATTTCTTTTATGGTTTTATAGAAAACATATGGTCCATTATCTTTTTATATTATCTCTGTTATATTATCTATACAATCATAGTGTTTTATTATTAATTATTTGGGGGCCCACTTGCAATACCCTCAACTCAAGGCCCAGTGGGCCCCGGCCTGCAAGTTGGGAATCACTTTGAGGTAGAGGTGAGATGAGAAGATGCTAATGAGGAACCTTTCTTGTGAGTGAATCCACATCAGTCTGGCAAATTGCCATATTGCATTTGGACAGAGACCAGAGGGAGCAGAGAGAGCAGAAGAAGACATATGATTCTACTCTATTCTCACTGCACTGCTGGAAGTCAGCCCACCCAGGTCATTCATGTCAAAGACAAACCAACAAACAATCTAAATTATATTGTAGCTGTCACAGTTTATTTAAAGGTTTTTAATGTGTCTCTTTTCGTGCGGCATACTTTATTGACGTCGCTCCTGTAGTGAGTCTAGTGTCATCGCTACAGGTAATTTCATTATAGGCATATTGAATGGACAGATATGACGTTATCGCAACCTGGAACATTAATTGAGTTCACCTGTTTGTGTTTGAGCTACATCATGTAATCAATGGCTCTGCAAGTCTGCATGTAATTAGACTAGGCAGCAGAGCCAGGTGGTAACCATAGACTGTAAAACCGCCTCCTTTGTTTACGTCAGAGTGGAGCGAGTGGAGTCTCTGAAAATATCAGAAAACTAAACGGTCCTGAATATTCAGGGTAGAAGCCCCTAGAAGGCGCAGAAGATAGCTAGCTGCTTTGCTTGTGCAATTCATTGTTATAATACATTTTGTATACTATATGGACGTTTGTTGTTAACCTATAACATTTCGTGGACACTTAAAATGGCTGTCAACATAATTAATGCTATAAAATAACCCTTGTGAAACAGCAGTTGGAGAGTGATTATTGTGCTGTGCGCAATTACATGGATTCTCTATAAAGAGGGCAAGTTGGTAGGCTACTCTAATCAGAGTGCTCCTATATGTTGGGTAACTTGAGTTTTGTTTGAATTTGGTTTTGATAGAAAAAGTCTTCTCAAGCCTTGGACACATGATGTCACCAGAGCTGTCACCAAGCTGACCAACTTTATTTTGAGGAAGCAATCTGATTGGTTGAAGAAACAGCTTCTAGCCTCAACGGCTAATCAAAACAAACAATCCAGCCGTGCTTTTCTCTCAGAGCGGCTCGGTGGCTAGGCTAGCTAATTAAAGTTTCTTGGGACATTTGCACCCTCTCGTGTAATATTATACAGTATGACATTTCACTCATCATAGCGATTAGGTTAATTGTCTTTACTGCCACATGCAGGTGCCTTTAGAATTAGATAATGTGATGGCTTTGGAATATGATGGCACAATCTGAGGGCATGGCTACACTGACACAGAAAAAAACACACATTATTCTACTACACAAGTCTGAAGAACAACATTTTAACTGATGCAATAAAATCAAGGGGGATTTATTTGTTACTTATGTGTTACTAGCAGTTAATGTTCCACAGAGACTGCTAATTTAAAGATACAATATTTAGTTAAAATAAGTCAGAAATGTTTTATTTTAATAAAAATAAAATAGTAATAACAGGCTACTGGTCTGGATGTATAAAAGAAAAGTTAAAATACAGATAGAATAGCAGGTATGATAAACCTCTTAAGACGGGTATGATATGTAGTAGTATTAAAAAATGGTAATTAAATGTGGTGATTCCTTAGTTTTTAATTCAACGATTAAAAACAAATCCTTAACTTTTCAAATCCGTATTGTCTGCACAGTGCGCTTGAGAAGAAACAGGACAATGCAGAAGAGACCCTCGAGCTGTCAGCGGAGGGCCGCCCGGAGGTGGTGCAGGAGAAGGAGATGCCCGTGGTGGACTGCACCTGCTTCGGCCTGCCACGCCGATACATCATCGCCATCCTCTCTGGCATTGGCTTCTGCATTTCCTTTGGCATCCGCTGTAACCTGGGTGTGGCTGTTGTCAGCATGGTCAACAGCCACACCGTCTTCAAAGACAATAAGCATGTCATAGTGGTGAGTGGCCCTATGACCCGTTTCGGTAACCCTAACCCCCCGGGACCGGGGGGTGGGGGGGATAGACGCTGAGGATGAGATGAGGATGTGAAGTGACTAGTGAGAACATCGAGTAATGTTAATATGCAAAGCATAACAAAGGAGCCTGCCAGGTAGGTAGACGGCGCCACCGCTTGCTTTGTTCTAGGTGCTGAGCACGCCGTCATCGCACATTGTCGTGCATGTGGGGGCGTGCGTGCAGCTTCGGAACTACCGGGGCGGCACCCCGGGCAGCCCTACCGCCAGCTCACCGCTGAGCAGGATACAGCACAATCATGAAATGTTAAAATACCAACATGTTTCGACTTACAGTAGAGGTCTTCATCAGGGCAGGATTGATGAAGACCTGGCTAGGGCAAAACATGTTGGCATTTTAACTAATCTCCTCTGATGAATAATTGGGAAAAGTCAGTGTGGTTTTCAATAACTTGTGACATGGTCGAAGGGTTTTGCTACGAATGACATGCTTGGCCAATATACAAAATTTCAATGTATAGAGGGTATGCACGTGACATCATCATCAAACCCGAAAATACTGCAGGAACGCCTACTGAGTGGCAAAACACTACTTTCTGGCCTTGACAGCCCATACATCCAAACAGAAAAGTCCTATTTGATTGCATTAAACGACATTAAACAATGTTAAACTCACTTTGCCACTCGATTTGCCATTCACTTTATGCATGCGCATACCCTCTATTCCCACCACCGTTATATTGCTCTATGCATGCATTATTATTAAGACTATATGTAAAGATTTTCACTGATGTACTAACCTACCATGGTGTATTAGTTGAACAATATCAATGGGAGTGTTTGTCAGCTTTCATTCCAGCTTCAAGGGTGATGTCACAAGTTTTTATCTTGAATACTGTCAATTTTTACCCCCTTTTTCTACCCAATTTAGTCGTTTAGTTTTCTGATTAATTCCTCCCCACACACATATTTCTGTGTCACTGTTGTTGTATCCTCTGCCAGTGAGGAGCCCCCACCGGGAGGACGTAGGGCCTTCGTCCTACTCCTCCCACCCCAATCATCCTTGTTGACAGGTGCCGCCCCACTGCCCCAATGTGCAATCACCATAGCCGCCCTGCTTCCCTCCCTGAACACAGTTGTTTGCATAGACGCCCCACAAATCCAGATGCACCACAGTGGATTCAAACCCACAACCTCCGTGGTGGTGGGCAGGGACTTTACCACTACCCCACCCGAGCAGCATCATTAAGTGTTTTAACCTGAATCCCATCATATCACACAGAGACTTTGAAAGTGAGCTCTGCACACAGAACGCATTGGTATGTTTTATGTCCGATTTTGACACAATAGAAGCATATGATTCAGGTTAAATGTCCGCATTCTTTTGCACTTGCATTTGGTCTTGTGACCATATTGATTGAATGTTGCCTGAAGACTGAGAGCGCTCGGAGCACAATGAATTTCATTGTATTTATTCCTTGTATTGTGTATCTATACATATGACAAATAAACCTGAACCTGGACCGCAACATCGCCCTTTGATGCCTGATTGTCACTCTGATTCCACTGACAAGTATATATATACAGTATGAGACATTGACTTTGTACAGGACATTTTCATTATGGCTGTTATATGTCATTCTATTTAATTCCTCCCTGGTAATTATTCATTTTCTTCCTGTGTCTCTGTTAGCCAGCTCAGTTTGACTGGAGTCCAGAGACAGTGGGAATGATCCATGGCTCCTTTTTCTGGGGATACATAGTCACTCAAATTCCAGGAGGATTCATCTGTCAAAGGTTTGCAGCAAACAGGTATGACCTTGTTACATTGAAAGCTGGCCTGGGATAATAACATAATGTTATATCTAATACTTGTCTTTCATTCTTTTTCCTCCTGCGCAGAGTCTTTGGATTCGCTGTAGTGGCCACATCTTGCCTGAATATGTTGATTCCCAGTGCAGCGCGGATGCACTTTGGCTGTGTTATCCTTGTCAGGATATGTCAAGGACTTGTGGAGGTGCTTGGCTCTTGGCCCTGCTCTGTGGCTTTTGCTTGCGCTGACAAAATTGTACATATAGCATCAGCTGACAGCTACTGTAGCTGCTTTCTCTGTCTTTATCTTGCCATATGCCATACTTCAATTGTTACCATACACTCGGCCTGCTAACATTGGTCATGTTAATAAAATGAAGACAGAGAGACTTTAAGGTTATTTAAAGTTATTTTGTGCTAAGGGGAACCTAGGTTTACATTGTCCAGGGCCGCTGAGTTTAAGAGGAGTCTAAAATTATACTGTAATAGTCAGAAAACCAGTAACATTGGCTGTTTATCTTTCAGAAGTACATAATGTAATAATTAATATCACTGATATCACTTCCTGAAATGATGCCTTATCCAACAGGGTGTCTCATATCCTGCCTGCCATGGTATCTGGGCCAAATGGGCGCCGCCTCTGGAAAGAAGTCGTCTGGCCACAACAGCCTTTTGTGGTGAGTTTATGTTGTCATTGCATGTTTCTCTCTCACCTTGTATGTCCATATTTCGATCTACAAAGCTTGTAGATCGGCTATTTTCACTATTTCTGAAAAATGTTGTTCCATTTCCAGAAAAGTAAAATGTTTAGACATATGAGGTTTCCACCCCAGAAAGCGACAATATAATATAAAGACATTTAATGATGTGTCAGAGAAAATAATACTTGGGCACTTAAGGAGAGAGTACCCAATTAAAATTTACCAGAGCACTCTACGTGTTTATTGTTTTGTAGGGGTGATTCAATGTCACCCCTGTCGAGTGCTCCAGTATATTGTATTGTATTGTATTTTGGTAGTCTCTCCTGAAGTGCACAGGTATTATTTTCTCTGAATGCAAGTTGTCGCAGTTGAGCACCGACGACCCACTCAACCTTCTACTGACTGAAGTGCCCCGGACTTCTTTTTATATTTAATGATGCTACTGTATGATGTGTGTCTGTCTACTGTATATCCTAGGCTCTTACGCTGGAGCAGTGATTGCCATGCCTCTCGCTGGTATACTGGTCCAGTACACGGGGTGGTCATCAGTCTTCTATGTCTATGGTCAGTGACCTTCGTCCCATTTAACTATTATGTAGAGGTTGATTATCTTAACTGATTATCTTACTATACACATAATTCAAAGTTCCGTTCCCCTTGGATTTGGGTTCCCGTTTGTGTATCTAATATAGTTAGACACTACCTGTTCTTTAACTTTTCTCCCGCCCATATCCTTACCCTGATGGTGGTGGGTGCACTCACATTCACAAAACGAGGAACTGAATTAACAAAATTGAGGGAATGGAATTATATATAACGTGCTCACAAATTACACTAAAATGAGAGAACAAATTGTATATTGTTCACATAAAATAGCTTTTTGTGGGCTCAGTCTCGGCTCAATCTATTCATATAATTCATATTTTACTCAATGTCCGCTCTCCGTAGAAACATAATGAACATTGAAAATGCGATCATAAATCTCTGTGAGTGAGTGTGTCACCAGTGTATCTCAAGAACCGCCTGACCAGTGTAAAAATGTTAAATACAGAATCACAAAATTAAGACTGAGAACATTACATCTACAGCATTTGTGTTTGGTATCGTTGGAGTAGAGACATCTATCATAGCAAATTAGCAACACAGTAAATATTTTGAAATTAGATGATTTACAAGCTCTGAGATCTACAGGCTCACAATGCGTCGCAGCTTGTAGATCTGCTATTTTCAAATGGCTGAAATATATAGGGCTGAAGTGGTTAGTGTGTGTTGTAATAATCAAAATCTAGTAAGTAACTAGTAACTATAGTTTTAAGTGTTAAGGAGTAAAAGTACAATCTTTTCCTCTGAGATGTAGTGGGGTAGAAGTGAAAGTGAGAAGGTATTCAAATGATTAAATACTGAAGAAAGTAAAAATACCGCAAAATTGTACTTAAGTACAGTGCTTGAGTAAATGTACTTAGTTAGGTTCCACCACTGCTTTTAACTGTAACGAAACAATACTGCCCCCACCACCCTGCAGGCACCTTTGGTATCATTTGGTACAGTTTCTGGATCTTGGTGTCCTACGAGAGCCCAGCAGCCCACCCCACCATCACAGAGGAGGAGAGGACATACATTGAGGAGGCCATTGGTGTGTCGACCATGAACACAACTCCAGTAACGGTCAGGATATAATATTTTATTCCGATATTCATGAAAGGGTTGGTGGTTCAGTGCCTTGGTCTAATGTTTTGTTAGGTGATGGCTATAGCCAGCCAATGGAGGGTGCTTTATAATGGTTATACATGATATAAATATCTGTATGTCTGTCGATGGTGGTGTTGATATTAGAGGTGAGGTTGCTTCTGTTTTGTGCAATATGATTCAAGGATATTTTAGTATTATTTACATTTCCTTTACACTCATAATTAGGGTTAGCAAGTGATTATCTTTGCAAGGGTTTTTCGGTGAGTGTAGGCCTACTGTGGATTGACAAATTACTGCAACTAAAGGGGTTTTGTGCATGTTTCACACGTTGATTTTTACTGTTTTGTTGTGATGTGGTCAAAATGTAATAATGTATTTGCCATTATCATGTAGTTACACACAACAAAGGTCATGACAGCAATGGTACAAAAACTGATAAAAACCTAAATGATATATAATCTTAATCATATTCAGCTATTCGGTTTTCAGCCTATTGTTTCCTACCGTATATTCGGTTTCGGCCAATCATTTCCCATTCGGTGCATCTTTATTTCTATTCTGCCACCTATTCTATTGGTAATAATATTCATTCACCTGGGGGCATCAGTGGCTCACTCTACCTAGTAGCTGCTTGGGAATTGGAAGGTTCCCATTTACAGTATATCCCCAACCATGCTCCATCTGGGTTGGTGCAGAAGTGTCCTTGCATTTTGTAAAGCGCTTTGGGCAAAGAACCATTTACTGTACCATTTATTTTACAATTTATTTGTATGCACTTCTATCTTCTATTATGTTATACTTTACCTATTGAAAAAGAACAGATCTAAGAGCTTGTAGATCTGTTATTTTTGAAAAATCGTGAAAATGTGGCGCAAATCTTTAAATAAATTCTTTCAGAGTGAACATTTTTAACTAAAATCTTTGCTTCTGGGAGGGTCCCTGGAAAAACATTTTTTCAGAAGGGGGTCCGCGGCCAAATACAGATAATTGTGGGGGTCCTTGACATGAAAAAGGTAGAGCACCACTGACATAGAAACATAGGTTTTCCAGGAAACTTAAGGATTTAGAAGACATTATGGTGTAAATGGGTTAAGTACACTTTTGAGGATTTATTTTTACTTTAGTGTTTCCAATTTTCTATACTTTTAGTTCTACTCCACTACATCTCTAATGCAAATATTGTACTTTTTACAACATACATTTTACTACAATTCTTTGAAAACTTTAGTTACTAGTTACTTTGTAGATTATTATTATTACAAAATCATTCATTAACCACTTCAGCCCTATGCAGACTTAGGCTATTTGATAATAGCGCTTTGCAACGTGCTCTGAGCTTGTAGATCTGCTATTTTCAAAGCATGTTTATACATTTGGAAACGTGTGAAATAACTATATACCGCAGGACGCAGGTAGTTTCAAGGAAGCAATCTGATTGGTTGAAATAGCTCTCAAACGAGCATCACTGCACACCTAATCAAACCATAAAAAACAGCTGTGCTGGGTAGCCCCCGCAGGCAGTGGCTACTAGCTAAGCTAGGTGTTTTTACACAGGACATTTTCGGTCGTAGTGGCTATACATCTGTCATTAAAACAATGTTTTTTTAATCGAATATGTTAGTTATAATAAAATTGAGTTGACATGTTTTTTTTTTACGGGTAACTGTGGTATAATCACAATATTACACTAGAGGATGTCCATCCATCCATCCATCTTCAACTGTTTATCCATAGTCGGGTCATAGGGGCAACAGCTCCACCAGAGAGCTCCAGACTTCTCTCCAGAGCAACATTAGTAACTTCCTCCTGGGGGATCCCGAGGTGTTCCAAGGCCAGTGTGGTGATGTAATCCTTCCATCTCATTCTTGGTCTGCCCCGGGGTCTCCTCCCAGTGGGACGATCCTAGGGAGATGCTCGAGAGGCATCCTAACCAGATGCCCGAACCACCTAAGCTGGCTCCTTTCCAGGTGAAGAAGCAGCGACTCTACTCCGAGTCTCTCTCATGTGACTGAACTTCTCACCCTGTCTTTAAGGGAGATGCCAGCCACCCGTTGGAGAAAACTTATTTCGGCCGCTTGTATTCGCAACCTTATTCTTTCGGTCACACTTCATGACCATAGGTGAGAGTAGGAACGAAGATTGCTTGGTAGACAGAGAGCTTTGCCTTCTGGCTCAGCTCTCTTTTCGTCACAACAGTGCGGTACAGCGACTGCAATAGCGCCCCTGCCGCTCTGATTCTCCAGCTGATCTCCTCCTCCGTCCTCCCCTCACTCGTGATCAAGACCCCGAGATACATTTATGACTCTGATGCACACACAATGTAATATTGCTTAAGTATATTTTAATGCAAATTCTAATGTACTTTTACTCAAGTTCCTTTTTAATACTGGACTTTTTCTTTCTGCGTTGTGGTATTGTTAGTTGTTACTTTTACTTTAGTACAAAATGTGAGTACTTCTTCCACCACTGTGTAATAGTCTGTCATAGAATAATACTGATCACTGGTATTGATCTGTGTTCTCCATCTGTACTCAAAAAACAATCCATTTATATTCATGTCTTCATACGTCACCCTTCATTACCACAATGGTCTGTCTTCTGCTGCTGATCGTATCTCCTGGGACTGGTTTCATGCATTCGGAATTAAAGGACCATATCGCCATCACGTCGGTGTTTATTCAGAGCTTCGGCCTTATACATAAACATAGACCACTTTCCCATGAATGGCTTTATTTTTATTAGATTCTTTTTTACATTTTGTCCAAAGTCATTAAAGCATTACTGAACGTACCTGACCTGAATAACATCAGTGCATGGTTAGTATGTTTAAATTTCATTCATAAACCAGTCTCTTCTTTTTTTCTCCAAATGTTTTAACATGCATTAAAATGCAATGATTACTTATTAGATTACCTAGAAAGATCCAAGTCTCTGCAAGTCATTCCATACTGAAATGAATGGTATTTGATGGCTTTCTAGAAAATCAAACAAACCACGGTATGCTTTGGTAAAATGGTCAGCAGCAGTAATGTAAAGTATACCGTGAGTTGTACAGTAGTCAAGCTAAATATTCCAGACCTCAAGTATGGTCGTAAACAAAGTATAAGCATAAGCTTTAAATCGGAATCAACTTCACATCAAGTTTAAATTTGTAAAGAATTTGTTGAATTAGTTTTTGTGCAAGCGATAGGAGGGGACAGGGAGAGCAAAGAGTTAAAATGAAACAATAAATACAAACATGTGAATGATAGGCAAAAATCTAATATATTTACACATCTACATCTATATACATATGTATTTTTTGTCAAATTAAATTTATTGGAGAAGCATGAGTACTCTAACCTGACTCCGCCAGATGGGGCAGCAGAGAGTACACTGGCAGCTAGAGGCGGGATCAAGGCATACACAGTGCTGCCTTTATCCCGCCTCTAGCTGCCGCTGATTGACCAGGCCGTTTGGTGGCCGGAGCATCAAGTCTGCCTGAGAGTTCCCAGATGGGAGCAGGAGGGGGGAACCCAGTGTACTCTCTGCTGCCCCATCTGGCGGAGTCAGGTTATGAGTACTCATGCGTTGAAGGAAAGCATGAGCTCAGTTCGGAGCTCTCCCCAGGTTGGCAGGGGTAGAGTAGTGCCCAGGATTACAGGCACCGGGTCAAAAATGGGTTAAGCATGAGCACAAAATGTAAGGTTAACAGTAGATATCTCCAGGTTCTTTCAAATAATATGCAACATACAAATAACATAAAAACACCAATGAACCAAAAACAACAACACTGACCTGTGAAGCAAAGCAGCCATTTGTCATAGGAAGGTGAAACATCAGGGAAAAGCCTGTGTAGTCTGGTCTTTGAATAACGAAGTCTATGAATTGCATTATTGAATAACATTATTGACTTATACGTCTCCGGTGAGCACCTGGTGCTCACCGGAGACGTATAAGTCAATAATTTCTCTGAAATATACATATATTTGAGAGGCCATCTTACACATTTCATGTGTGTTCTTTTCCTGTAGAAATTCAACACACCATGGAGAGCGTTCTTCACATCCATGCCAGTGTACGCCATCATCGTGGCCAACTTCTGCAGAAGCTGGACCTTCTATTTGCTGCTCATCAGCCAACCTGCTTACTTTGAGGAGGTGTTTAAATTTGAGATCAGCAAGGTAAGAATGGGCAATGCGCAAAGTGGGGTCGGGCGATATTGTATGTGAAGTACTGTAATCCCACAAGAATCCATACACACTGCAGTGTGTATGGATATCACTCTAAACAAGAGTACGTCAAACTTGATATTTGGCACACAAGGAGTTTCACAGAATAAAGTATAATTTGAAACATAACCTTTCACAATGCCATTTACATAATACATCACACAGAAACCATAACACGAGAGTGACCATGCAAATGTGCACATGCATATACAGTAAGGATGTGTGCTGGCATGTGGGTTATTAGAAAAATATATGGATATGCACCTTGGTGAGAATAAAGGATTTGGGGCTTTAGGTAGGGTTCAAATACAGACAACTACAGTACCAGGGGAGGGTGAGAGGATCATTTTTAACCTTCATTGGTAGCATGTGTCTGTGAAAACTGTCTTTGGTCAGTATAACCTAACTTCCATCCCATCCACCACTGTCCTAATAGGTGGGAATGGTTTCTGCCCTCCCTCACCTGGTCATGACCATCATTGTGCCCATTGGGGGGCAGTTAGCTGACTACCTACGATCCAACAATATAATGACCACCACCAACGTCAGGAAGCTCATGAACTGTGGAGGTACAATAAGAGTACTGTGAAGAGTACTGTAGATAGGAGTTTACATGTCCTGGGATGTTTTGCTTATTGTTTCCATGCGTGGCACTTGGTACTGCTGGCTCCTATGTTTGAATACCACTGGGATTGGGGTCTTTGTGTGGAGTTTCCATGTTATCCTGTGTTCACTCCCACCAAAAGACACATGCCAGAGAATAGTAGCTGCTCACCACTCGTAAAAGTTAGGATGGGTGAAATGCAGGGAACAATTGCAGGTATGTGTAAATGTACTTCACTAGAAAATGCATTAAATTAAACTACTTGACAGTCAATCAAACTACAAAGCCATTCCACTACACTGATCTCTATCAGAACTGGATCATAAGGATTATGTTAAACTTAAGTGCTCAGTAATTCATATTCCAAGGTAGGGATTCTCAAACCATTCTGACAAGTGAGCGCATACTGTCAGCCAAGTTTCCTCTCTGGGTTGATTCCAGCTGGAGTAATTTATTTCTCCCTTTCTATGCGCATCTTCCTTCTTCACTACTACATAATGTATGAGTAATTGCCCCCAAGAAATAATAAAGACTTCTCCATCCAATCAGTTGAGCAGGGGAAACTAAGGACAGTCAGGTTGTATGTATTCCTCGGTTGTCTCTACACAGTCCAAATCTATTCATCAGCCATTTAATTCTGACTATATGCACATGTCATGAACCCATCAGATATGGACCTGTGAATTGTACTGATAACTGATAACAATTATGGCGTTAACTGTAGAGTCAGCTGAGGTGAGAAAATGATAGCTGCATCATAAGGGCAAATTGTTAGTCGCAACGGTCAGGCGAGGACTATTTCTACTATAACTACAGAGAAATCAATAGAGAAACGAGGGACATGGGGGAGTATGCATGTCGCACTGTGGCGAAGCTGCATCATGACGGAGACTGTGCTGGGCTAATGTTATCCCCCATTGCTAACACAGCTTTTTACAATGTGGAAGATAGACTTTTCCTTCCTACCAATATTTGATTATAACAATGTCCTCCTGTTGATGCATGTTTTCAACACAGAAAACCTGTATTGTAACAGTACACCTTTAGTCCATTTATGTTCATCTTCATGTTTCTATTATTGTTACCAAGTGGTATCGGTATTTAATGATGTTGAAACATAAGCAAATGATATACACATACTGTACTGTATATTGTTCCATACATAATACATCACATTCTACCTGAAATACTTTTCCAACAGCAGTTTTACAAACTGGTATACAGTATGTGTTCAGTTTCTTCCATTTCTTCTCTGCAACAGGCTTTGGAATGGAGGCAACATTACTGCTGGTAGTGGGTTTCTCTCATACAAAAGTCGTTGCAATTACATTCTTGGTCCTGGCAGTTGGCTTTTCTGGGTTTGCAATTTCAGGTGAGATACTATCAATATAGTACTTTTCTATACCTCCAACTTCTTCTGGCTGCAGTTACTTTACTTTATTTGTTTATGTGGATAGGACAGCTCATATTAATGAGCAATATACATACATACATACATACATAATGTAATGTAAATAAACCGGATTTAGCAAAGATGCTAATTTCCATAGACAGTCCCCCCAAACATAACATAATCCATTACAAGAAAGTTACACAGCATTCAGTATTTTTAGCTCTCTAACAGATCAAAAGGATTTTCATCAACACCCATAAGCTCTAATTCAAACTCTGTCAGCCTTGATCTCAACTGAGGTGCTTGCCTTGATCCCTCTATTGAGAATTGCTTCATTGATAAAGCATGTGTAATTAATAAGATCTGTGTAGTTGCCCTGAAGTTTACAAAAGAAATAAGAAAAAAAAATATTAGTCTGAGATCTTGACTTTGACATAGATTTTATGATATAGTTTTTTGTGCATGTGGTTCTGGAAAACAACATAATATTGCATTATGTTAGTAATCTCACAATATGTCACATAATAACTTAGAATAATACACAATCCGCTGCACCCAAAAACTGTCAAACACACCCAGCCAACTCGGCATGTATTATTGCTTCAATATCAATTCGCTTAGCATAAACGATAAACAGGCAAACTTGCAACAAAATTAACAATACTGTATTTTCTTATAGATTGTCCAAATCCATACAATTTCACCATAAAATGTAAACAATACGTACCTCAAACAAACGCACTTATGTAACGCACAAACACAGAGAATATGTATATGTTCACAGTTGGAAACTGAGAGAAAGTGCCAACTAAATGAAACTAAATGGTTAATTGTAAACCATTTTTTTACAGAATGTTGTAATTGGGCTAAACCAGCTTCAGCTTGAGACTTCAATAGTGTATAAACATAATAATACACAATCATAGTGCAGACTTCCTGTGTTTGTGATTGTGCTCATGTCATTTACATGCTTCTCCACAAGGGTTCAATGTCAACCATCTGGATATTGCACCCCGCTATGCCAGTATCCTCATGGGCATCTCCAATGGTGTGGGCACTCTGTCTGGTATGGTTTGCCCTCTTATAGTTGGTGCCATGACAAAAAATAAGGTGAGAACTGTTTCTGAATATACTGTGTTATAATTCAGTGGTTTTTAAGCTTCTGCTTTGGTGCTGGAGATCATGTTCTGGTGAAATTTGATCTTTATACTTTATCTTTATTCTCCTCTCATCTCACCACCTAATCACTATTCACTACTATCTCCTATCCTTTCCTTCTCTCTGTCTCTTCCCTCTCTTAGACACGGGAAGAGTGGCAGGGTGTATTTCTCATAGCCTCACTCGTTCACTATGGAGGGGTTATATTCTATGGTGTGTATTCCTCTGCTTTCCATTTTCTGCTTGCCTTTAATTCTCATCTGCATCATTCTTACTCATCTCATTCTTATTCTTACTGCAAATGTGTACAGTTCTTTTTTTTACACAATTATAATGTTTTCATTCTAGTCTCCAGGTTTTCTACAGAATATGTATGACATTGCACATTACGTGTCCAACTAGTACTAGTGGTTCTTAAATGTTTTATAAAACGGACCCTTGCGGGTCCATTTTAACACTCTCAGAGTTGCAGACCTGTTATGGTCATTCAGGGTACACTATACTATTATTGTACACTCATTTTGTATGTCCGTGGCAAAAAAGATGTTGACAAAAATGTCCACCACAAGCCAGCATGGCGATCATGACCCCTGCTGTGAAAGCTCCTCTGTGTGCTGTAGGACTCTTTGCGTCCGGAGAGAAGCAATGGTGGGCCGAGCCGGAGCAGCTGAGTGACGAGAAGTGTAACATCCTGGACGAGGACGAGCTGGGCAACGAGACGGAGGAACTGTACCGGACGACCGGCGGCGGCGGAGGCTATGGCGCCATGAACCAAGATCCCAACGGAGGAGTCGCCGATGGTGGCGGCGAGGGAGGTGGAGGGTGGGTCTCGGACTGGGACAAAACGGAGGAGTATGTTCAACCAGCCGGCACCAATAACTACCTCTACGGAGGCGATGACTCCCGGGAATCTAGATAGAATGAGGGCGTGTTGTTGGTAGTCTTTGGGGGTTCGGGTGGTGGTGAGTCTTTGGGGGTTCGGGTGGTGGTGGTGGTGTGGGCACAGGAACGGGAGGTCATGTGTGGAACACAGAACTTTTTGAAAAGGAATTTGGTGGGGAAACTGTATTGTGGGTAGGGATGGATGGACTATTATCATTGAACTGTAGTGATCACTGCACAGTGGAAATGAAGGGAGATGAAGGACGCATAGGTGTGTGTGTGTGTGTGTGTGTGTGTGTGTGTGTGTGTGTTTGCATTTGTGTATCTTGTGTGACAGACATGGTCACTAAGACTATTTCGGGGTAACCCTTTGTCAAGTCCCGGCCCTGATCCCACCCCTCTTCCGTAAACATTTGTTGCTGTTCAAAAATCTTCTCTCTCTGTCCAGTAGCATTGGGAAACAAGGTGTTTGTAATTTCCTGGTTGGACGGTCAGGGAGTCACAGCCAGGGACAAATGAGAAGGCTGACAAACAGGATTGTAGATTAATAGACCTAGTTTATGTTATCTTTATGTTTAGCATGTTATTCATGTCCATTTCATTCCATAGTTTAGTGGTTATCTATTCTATCTACACAGCAAAAACTCTGAAACCTTCATAGTTAAATGAAGAATGTTGCATTTTACTGTGTAGTTTTGTCTATAATTTGAACATTTTCTAATTTCCTTTGTCAATTTTTGATCTTCCAAGAACACCAATCAGTGGACAAGAGATTGACCACATGTTAGTTCATCAGTGAAACTAAACACTCTTGTTGTGCACAACATGTACACAAAATACTGTTAACTGACAACCTATTTTCAAATTCAGTCCTTAATAATGTGCACAATTTTAATCCTCCTTGTGCCAATACAGTAAAGCATTTTGTGCTGTAGTGTGGGTTTGCTTATCCACTCAGTGTTAGTGTAAAAGAGTAATAAATGGACCTTACAAGATGCCACTTTATCTGGTGCTGAGAATCAAGGCAGAGAGTTAATATCACCAATAATAAACATATAAACATGATTGCACACAATAAAATAATCATTACAATTCTTCAGTAAGTGTATTTTAGAGATATAGTTCAAAACTTAATTGATCAAAGGAAGTTTTTATGACGCATTGAGCGACTGAGAATCCTATGCGTGCGTGCTTGCGTGCACACACAAAGGCCAGCTGGTGCTCTCTGCCTTGGTGACTTAAGTACACCGTGGTAAACTGACACTAGTGTTGTGATCTCAAGCGATAAATCAGAGTGTCCAACCCATAAATACAGTACAGGTTAAGACTCACCCTCTCCTCCTTTCTCTCCTGTTCTTGTTCAGTCTCTTGGTTACTCTTTCCGTCTCCCTCTCTCTCATGGAGGAATTTCTCATTCCATACCTTTCACTTCACTTGTTAGCCAACTTGTTTTTATGTATTTAACTGTGTTATTAACGACAGCACAACAATGTCATTCCACTGTACATACATCTTTATTGATAGGTGTTGTGATTATTTAGCTAGCTTTCAGAGTCTAGGCTATAAATGTTAAACACCGCTGTTAGGTGATGGTTAAACAGCACAGGTAAAAGGTTAATCCACACAGCATCACTTTGACTGAATGTTTCATTCACATTCATTTACAATCAATTGTTGCTTAGTCTCCGTCACAGTCGCAAAGAAATTATTAAAAACATCTTAGGATTTTTACTGTTGTATCTTCATTTTGTTTTATTTGTTTCAGAATGTTTTTGACTGGTCTGTTGGTTTATTTTATTTTACTGCAAATGGTATTGCTCTTGACTGTAAACAAATTGTATATGCAAAAGAAAAAACGTACATGTGGAAATATTGTTTAATAACAAGTTAGAAGTGATTACAATATTTCACTTCAATAGTTATGGACGGGTTTTAACATAAAATTGTTTAAGTTGACTTGACCCGATTTGCTTGTCATTTAAGAATTGTCAAACCACAACGTGATCATCTGAGAACAGCATTGGGGTGAGTTTTTACAGAATGTCTTGTCTAGCTGCAGGTGTGAGTCCTGCAATATTGGTCTCCCCATCGGCCCTCAAAGTGGTTTACAGTAAACGGTAATGGGGCTTGGGATCCTTCTGTCCTGATACAGTGGTGTCCGGTTCCCGTTATGCTCTGCCCCTTCCCAGGAAGCGCATCGATCATGGAGCAAACAGATATTACACCCGGGGAAACGAAGATAAATCGACCTTTTGATGGGACAAGAAAGCAGGACTGGTGGCCGCTGTCAGCGTGGTTCCATATAGACCTGTTACTATGGGACAGGGACTTTCTGTGCCCTCTCGGTACAGTCTAAAATCAGTTGGATTATCCCGCCCTCCGTCTCCCAGCAAGCAAGAGAGTGAGTGAGGGTGGGGGGTGCAGAGATATTCATTGCATGCTGATAATAATAGCCTGCTGCAACACTATATGATTCAATTCACTGTGGGGGGGGGGGGGGGGGGGGTCACAAAAACAGAGGGTGTGTGTAAAGTAACAATAGTAAGGGATGGAGGGAGATGGCTGAAGTCTGAATCTGACTGACACGCTATACTCAGGTCATTCCCTTATGGAGAAATTATACAATAATACATTCAGAGCTTACTAATGAATATTGTGTGTGTGTGTGTGTGTGTGTGTGTGCGTGAGAGTAAATATACTATAATGTGTATGTCACATTTTGGTCCTTTTACAATATCAATCAATTTTTAGTTATACCATATAAGTCACACTTTTAACTGCCTGCTTCCTGAATTACTGCTGAGGTATTTTTTATTTTGGAGAGAATCCAGAAATCAGAAATGGCAAGGAATCTAATCACTGAGAAATGGCTAGACTATTATGAGTTTTACTGTAGCCTATGATTTATTTTTTAAACATACCACTTTAGTTCTACCATAGCCTATCATGTAATTAAGAATGTTGTCCAGCAATAACAGTTGAAGTTGAAACACATGAAGTGCTAGGGTACTTAGAGTATCAAACTGCAAGGCAAGCGCTGGTTGCAGTTGGTTGGTAAAAACTGTAAAACAGTGTCTGGTCTGATTTGGAGTGACATGTATTAGCTCTTTTTCCACAGATAAGAACTGAGATGGAGTATCTTCCTCTTCTTTGGACATTACCCACTCACACACTGAACCGTAGAGTCAGAGTGCTTGGAGACAGCAGTCACTGTACAGGTATGCTTTCTGTCCTGAATGGATGTGTTGGCTCGATCGAGACCTGAAGCCATGGCGGACTCTCTCTTGGCCTGTTGTCACAACTCACCACTAATTGTGTCCCCAGTGGATAGAAATGCAGGTAACGTTGAAATTAAGATGACACAGAGAGTGACAATGACGAATATAAAAGTGTAGCTACTGCACAGCAGTGGTTTTCAACTCTTATCTGGTCCTGCTGAGGACATGGGATTATTCTAGTTTTCATTATAGGCCTAGCTGTATCTGGCTGTGCAATCAGGGACTACTTTAGTCTAGGCATTGTAGGCCTACAGTATAAGAAAAGTGAGTAAGTATGTACCTGGAATAATATACTGTAAAACCAACAATAATCCAGGTTCACAGGGCAGTGAGGGCACAAGAGCTGAAACCTGCTGCTGTGAGCTTTAGTGCAACCATATTGAGACCTGACATTTGGGGTATCTTTTAAGTGGCAAAGCATTACCTTGCATCATTGCTACCACCTAGTGGTATTCACTTGACATGAGTTTAACTCTTATTATCTGGGAGGCTGGGACTCCAACATCCCAGCTCTTTAATGAACAGAAAAGATTTTCAGGTAGGTGACATGAGGGGTGAGCGTGTATTAAATGTATCAGCTTAATTGTGATACTGTTCCATTTTGTCTGCTAATTTATTTGTGTTATCACTTCCAATTTATACCCTGACTGGATTGGATAAAATTACTATCCCAACCTGAAGAGTGGCCGGATGGGAACCGCAAGGTTGCTAGTTCGAATTCAGGCTCCCCCAGAGTTAGTGTCAAAGGGTCCTTGAGCAAGACACTGAACCAATAATATTGCTCCCGATGTGCAGGTTGGTGCTTTGCATAGTTTACTATGTATGTGTGAACGGGTGAATGTAATGCACAATCGAGCAGGTTTAATACAAAGGTTTTATTAACAGAGGAGGGGGGAGAAGCAAGGGTTTGAAACCGAAAGGCAAAAAGCCACAACTCCAGAGTCCAGGGACAAGCAAAGGTCAAACACACAGGTAAGACAGACAGAACAGAACTGAACAGACTCCGGAAAGCAGAACACGGATACAAAGGAACAGATGCTGAGACGGGACTCAGAAACATGACACATACCCTATGAGGTTAGGGAGCCAAGACAAGAAACACATGGTGACAATGTTTAGAATCTGGCAGGAACAGCAGGGCTTACAGACGGATCATGACAAAAGCTTTTGTCAGGACTCAGGACTCAGGATGATGATTTGCTCTTGAACACAACACAATATATTTTTGCTCCAGTCTTGCTTCCAGGTCTTGTAAGGTCAGGGAACCATACCTTTGTATTTATAAATCCACAAGCCACTGGAGGTTATAGTCTTTACACCTGGACAATTTGCCAGGTTCAAATGTAGACAATTACTTATGTATAGAGCACTAAGTATGGACGTAAAATATATTGAATTTAAACTTAGAATAGGGTAATGTATTTGTTTAGGGTGGACTATACTGTATCTAGACTTCACCACACGAAATATCTTCACCTAAAATAGCTAGTTCTACAAGATTATGAGCTTGTAGATCTGCTATTTTAGCTGACCGTTCGCCCCCAGAATTAGGATACTTGGGTTCATGTGGTTAAGCACTATTTTATAGTAAAAAATAGCCAATCTACAAGCTCACTCACACATTGCATTTGTGATTAAAAATATGAAAATAAATAACCATTTTCCAAAGGAATTTGGAAATCTGATATTTGTTTGCTTTTACCCACGGACTGGCTGAAAGTGGTCCCCTCTCCACCCACTTTCAGTTCCTTTTAACGGCCACCAGGGCTCACCGCTGCATTGTTCTTCCCCTAGCTACTGTGCCATGCAGCATGTTGCCATTTGCACTGATTCATACAGATCATTCACATGATGTAGTCTACACAGCATCTAAGCAAGAATATGATGTATAGGCTTCACAGCGTCTAAGGAAGAATTGGCCAACAAGGATTGTCAAAATCAAAATGATTCACATTGCTTTACAGTGTGAACCTAACCGAAGTCACATGTATGTGTTTAACCTGTGGTTTTAAGTGAGGCACGCTTGGCTGAGGCTCCTCATTTCATCACACAAGACACCTCCTCTTTTCCTATGCCTTCACTTAACCCTACATCTCTCTGATACTCTCTCTTGCATGCATGCGTGCGCACACACACACACACACACTACACAGCACATTCTCATTGCACTGTACTGTACTGTACCTCATCTGCCCGTGACCCACTTTCCTCCCCTTGCCTTTGGCATGACAAGGGTTAAACCAGAAAGCACAAGGGAAGCCAGCTTCTCAGAATAAGGACAATGGACACACAGTAGACCCACTGAAACCACTGTGATACATTAAAACATGCTGGTGATGGAGTGGTTCACCATCATAGGAGAGCACTCTAATGTGTCATCCCAGCCTCAATAGCCTGGATGTGGTACATTCTGCACTACCTTTGTAACCACTTAAGCCAATTTTATACTTTGGTGTCCTGCATTTAAAATCGGCAAACTACACATGGCGTTGCATAGTGACATGTTGAGAGCTTGTGGATCTGCTCTTGTAGTTAGTATACCATGTCCAGAATGATCTGCTCCTGTAGTTAGTATACCATGTCCACAATGATCTGCTCTTGTAGTTAGTATACCATGTCCAAAATGATCTGCTCTTGTAGTTAGTATACCATGTCCAAAATGATCTGCTCTTGTAGTTAGTATACCATGTCCAAAATGATCTGCTCTTGTAGTTAGTATACCATGTCCACAATGATCTGCTCTTGTAGTTAGTATACCATGTCCACAATGATCTGCTCTTGTAGTTAGTATACCATGTCCACAATGATCTGCTCTTGTAGTTAGTATACCATGTCCAAAATGATCTGCTCTTGTAGTTAGTATACACGGGTCCAAAATGATCTGCTCTTGTAGTTAGTATACCATGTCCAGAATGATCTGCTCTTGTAGTTAGTATACCATGTCCAGAATGATCTGCTCTTGTAGTTAGTATACCATGTCCAGAATGATCTGCTCTTGTAGTTAGTATACCATGTCCACAATGATCTGCTCTTGTAGTTAGTATACCATGTCCAGAATGATCTGCACTTGTAGTTAGTATACCATGTCCAGAATGATCTGCTCTTGTAGTTAGTATACCATGTCCAGAATGATCTGCTCTTGTAGTTAGTATACCATGTCCACAATGATCTGCTCTTGTAGTTAGTATACCATGTCCACAATGATCTGCTCTTGTAGTTAGTATACCATGTCCACAATGATCTGCTCTTGTAGTTAGTATACCATGTCCAGAATGATCTGCTCTTGTAGTTAGTATACCATGTCCAGAATGATCTGCTCTTGTAGTTAGTATACCATGTCCACAATGATCTGCTCTTGTAGTTAGTATACCATGTCCAGAATGATCTGCTCTTGTAGTTAGTATACCATGTCCACAATGATCTGCTCTTGTAGTTAGTATACCATGTCCAGAATGATCTGCTCTTGTAGTTAGTATACCATGTCCACAATGATCTGCTCTTGTAGTTAGTATACCATGTCCACAATGATCTGCTCTTGTAGTTAGTATACCATGTCCAAAACCAGGTTGAAAGTGGTCAACACACCAGTGTTTGATGTACCCTCTGTTGTATGACTTGTGTGCTTGTGCTGTAGATCAGCTATTTTCGGCGAGCAAAACCATCGTACGACGTAATGTAATATGTGCTATATACAGTATATATCAGGTCTAAATGGCGGACATCACTTGTCATTGTCAATGACTCCACCAGTCCATCCCCCCCCCCCCCCCCCCCGTTCGTGTGCTCTCTCTCGCTCTCTCTCTCTCTCTCTCTCTCTCTCTCTCTCTCTCTCAAGAACATCAACTCAATTCACAGTAACTCGTGATCATGGGTGCATTCGTCATCACAATATCACAATATGTTCCTGTTTGCGTCTGAATGATCAGTCGATATGTCATATTGTATGTTATTCTCTTTTGTAACCGTAAACTCGTTTTGATGTCAGCTTTGATATCTCTATAATCTTCCCATGAGCTACTGTACCTGTTTTCTTTTTCTTTTTTTGCACCAGGTGTCAACGGCAATAGACCGTGGAACAGATGTCTTCCACAGCTCCTCCTCCCACTGGGACACAGATGTTTGTAACAATACATCTCACCACACCTTACTGGGGTAACTGTCATCTGTACAAATTGGGGATAGTTTTGTGTAATTTTTTTTTTAAAACAGATATGATTTCGTGTGTGTGTATGTGTGTGTGTGTGTGTGGGGGGGGGGGGGGGTGTATCATCATGTTGTCCTTTTCTGTCCATTTCTTATTTTTAATTGTCTGTCAGCATCAAAGACACTGGGAACAATGAGATGGCCTGAATCTGACTGCTGGCAGAGTGAAAGAAGGGGGGTCGTGTGTGTGTGTGTGTGTGTGTGTGTGTGTGTGTGTGTGTGTGTGTGTGTGTGTGTGTGTGTGTGTGTGTGTGTGTGTGTGTGTGTGTGTGTGTGTGTGTGTGTGTGTGTGTGTGTGTGTGTGTGTGTGTGTGTGTGTGTGTGTGTGTGTGTGTGTGTGCGCGTGTGCGTGTGTGTGTGTGAGAAAGAGAGAGAGAGGGAGAGGGGGGGGAGAGTGGGATGTAGCATATTGAGGCTCCAACAGAATAGGAAAGGGATGCACGTGGGTGTGAGAGCAAGAGAGGGTGGGGAGATACTGATTGTGAATGAGAGGAGAGAGAGTGAAAGAGAGAGATCAATCGAGGAAATGGAACGAGAGGAAGGAGAGCAGGTAGATACGGATAGAGAGAGCAGCTATTAAGATACTCCACAGTGGAGAGTGTGTGTGTGTGTGTGTGTGTGTGTGTGTGTGTGTGTGTGTGTGTGTGTGTGTGTGTGTGTGTGTGTGTGTGTGTGTGTGTGTGTGTGTGTGGGACATGTGAGTCAGACAGCTATAGAGGGACATGGAGGAGGTGAAGGGTGTATATGTGTGAGTGTGTGTAAATGAAAAGAGAAAGAGGGAGTGCTTGTCAGAGCCTCCCTGTATTAACAGAAGCTGTACAGTAGACCGCATTTGTTCAGATTTGTTCAGGATTCAACTAATGCCCATTTACAGACCATAGGGACTTCAGGGGGTACGGAAATGTGATTTCAAAAGAGAAAAAGAAAATTGCTTTATTTATCCACCCTCCTTCTTCTCCTCCACCCCCCTCTTCCTCCATCTCTTGACTTCACTGGATCTTGTGCACGTCTGCTCTGTAGTCTGTGGGACCTACTTTCTCTGTGGCTTCATGAAGGAGGTCACTGCGGACACAAAAAGGAGCAGCGTGGACATCAGCCGCGCGCTGGAAGGTATTCGCTATTTTAAGTTCCTTTTTAATTGGTGTGTTTGTTTTCAGACACATTGTAATCATACAGTGTATGACTTGTACTTGTAATGTTGAATAAGGTGCTTGTGGTGTCAGGAGCGGAGAGAAAAGAGGTGTGAGAGAGAAACGGGGAGCTGGAGATAAGTGTTAGTAAGATAACAGAAAGTTGCAATGACAGCAGCCGGGTGCATATGAGCACAGGATACATGAGAAAGAAGTGCAATCTGAAGCTCTGGGCATCTTTGTTGCTGCGAGGTGTGTGAGGCTGAAAGTCGCAGTGATATTGAGAGGAAAGTGCGCGCTGGAGTAAATGTAGCAGAGTGTACCTGAGGGGTGAATAACTCCAGTAACCGATATGAGAGGTCTGAAACTCACATATTTTGTGTAATTGGGATGGGGATGGAGCAAACGTGTAATGATAGCAGAGCCTTCCGAGACAACTTTTCAGTAATTGCGCAAATATATTCAGAACAGCTTTAGACGAGCTTAAATGGGTTAACTCAAAGCCCACATTACCATTGATTGATCTTTGTTAGCTATTGATTCACTTCTTTCTGGAAAGTGAGTTGAGTGAAATGTAATATCGATTGTGTGGCAGTGATGCAAAGATTTGTTGTTCTTTGTTATACTGTCTATAGAACCGAATACTGAGGCACTGTTTCAAGCATTAATTTGTATATTTATGCACTCCCACCTCTCAGGCAATATTGCCTAGAGTTAAATTAGCCTAAGTGGGTTATAACCTCTGGTAACGCACAGTGACTGAATTTGGTCTGCAGAGGTGATTTCTGCTGAGACAGGCAACATAAAAGTCAGCCTAAGATTGCTCCAGAAATATAAATACTCTAAATACTAAATACTAATAAATAAGTCAGTTTAGTGCTTCAAAATTTGCGAGACAGACAGGCATGGTAGACAAACAGGCATGGTAGACAGACAGGCATGGTAGACAGACAGGCATGGTAGACAGACAGACAGGCATGGTAGACAGACAGGCATGGTAGACAGACAGACAGGCATGGTAGACAGACAGGCATGGTAGACAGACAGACAGGCATGGTAGACAGACAGACAGGCATGGTAGACAGACAGGCATGGTAGACAGACAGACAGGCATGGTAGACAGACAGGCATGGTAGACAGACAGACAGGCATGGTAGACAGACAGACTGGAGAAGAAAGTCATTGGAGAGCTCATCAACACAGTGGTTTCCACACTGTGTGATGGCTTGTCAAAAAACTGTAGATCGTTAACTGATCTGTGTCAGCGCCTCGCCCAGGGCGCGGATTCACCTGCACAGACACATACATGCGTACTGTATTTGCAATACGCATACTGTATTTGCAACACATGCCCACATGATAACCATGAACATGAATGTGTGCACGCACGCACGCACGCACGCACGCACGCACGCACGCACGCACGCACGCACGCACGCACGCACGCACGCACATAGTCTCACACACACACACACACACACATAAGCACAGAAGCACACTTGAAAATGTTTATTTCATTCCAGGCCTGTAAGAGCGTGCGCGCGCATACACACACACACACACACACACACACGCACACACACACACACACACACACACACACACACACACACACACACACACACACACACACACACACACACACACACACACACACAGCACAAAATGTTTACTTCTTCATTCCAGGCCTGTAAGCATGTTTGAATTAGCATGTTATGTGTGTCAGAGGCTTGTAGTGGCGGTACAGTGATGCGCTCTCTGCCAGCGTAAGCAAGTCATTCTCTGAGAGCAGCTCAGTAGACTTTGATCTGTTGGGTACAGACTAATTGGCTATACACAGCCTCCACACTACAGGCCCTACACTACACATGGTGTAATGCACAGCAAGCAATATTGACTTTAATAGCTTATTTTTGTATGGGAGGACTGGACCCAGGGGAATTCATTTGCAGAGAGGGGGAAATAGACAACTGGGGCACTTTGCAGGAGAGTGGATGCACAGTAAGATTAATGGCTCCCTTGCCAACAGAGAACAATTGATCAAAATTGAACAAAGGCAGTCTCCTGACATTATCAAAGCCAAAAGGAGATTAAGCAATCATAGATGCTGTAAATGTGAGTATGTCAGAAGAGGGCGTGTGTGGGGACGGGGGTTCATTATTAAAGATCAAAGGAATAAAATAAAACAAAAGACTTATTGTTTTGTGTATGTATCTTAAATCCTTTCCTTCCTTCCTTTACAGTAAAATCATCTGTACTGTTAATTGGTCCATTTGTTACGCTGAGAGAGTACAGATGTAACCGGATGGATACTGATGGGTCCATTTGGTTACATTTGTACACTCTTGCTGTGCCCTTTCCTTTCCTCTCCCTTCCTTTCCCCTTCCTGTACTCTACTGCAGGGGTTCTCAACCCGTGGGTCGCGACCCCTCGGGGGGTCGCCAAATTATTTTAGGGGTCCCCAAATTATTAAAAAAAAAAAAAAAAAAAAAAGATTTATTTTTAAATTTTATTTTCACGATTTAAAAAAAATAGCAGACCTACAAGCTCGTAGCGCGCCACTCGGTGGCGCGCTATGAGCTTGTAGATCTGCTATTTTTCAATAGCTAAATTATAACAATGCTTAAAACACCAAAAGGGGTTCCCGCCCAAAATGGTTTAAGGTTATTGTAGCAGTCAATTTATATTGGGGGTCGGGAGGGGGCGGGGCGGGGGTCCCGAGACATTGCCAAAGCATTTCCGGGGGTCCCCGGCCACAAACGTTGAGAACCCCTGCTCTACTGTACTATCCAGTAGTTTCCTTTTGTGTTGAGTGCTATTCCATCACGGACGTATACTGAAGTATAACTACGGTGTAGGTCACTATAGAAGATGTGACAATGGCATATGCTGCAGTAATTCTCCAGGGCTTCCTATAGGAAGAGAAAGAATAAGACAAAGGAGAAAATGTTCCAAGTGGCAGCTAGAGGAACTGCTATGGAGGACATGTAGAAGTATAGGCTCCATTATCCACCTCTGGAAACAAAATGCAAAGTCCAATGTTTGTGATATTCCTAAATTCAATCCCAAGAGAGGTATTAAAGTTACAGCTGAATGGAACACACGCACGCACGCACGCACGCACGCACGCACGCACGCACGCACGCACACACGCACGCACACACACACACACACACGCAAATACATTCACACACGCAAACACACACACACACACACACACACACACAGACCACAAACGCATGCATATATTGCCCTGATTTGCATCCTGCATGGTGGTTGAGCAGAGTTGTTCATTAGCCCTGTGAGGTAATTTGATACTTAATTGAGATAATCCTCAGTCTCGGTTTTAATTGAACCGTATATATTGATTGTACTAGAACAGACTAGTAGAATCAGAATGAATGCAGTTGAGCCGCTCATTAAGACGGTGGAACACAACAAAATAGCTGTTTCTCCTGATTCTGCAACTTTTATATTACATTCAGGCAGACATCCCCCCAAGGGAACGATATTGTGAGGATTTCTGTAAACTGTGAAATGGAAGTGGTACAACTATACAGTATATCCAACCTTATAAGAAGATGAAGTAACCTAAGGCTTGCACTACAGCAACTATGTTCTATGTATTGTAAGCCTTGTCGATATTTTAAGCAACACGGCAAACACCTGACAGTTGCTTGCTTCACTTCACGTTTGCCTTTGCTTTGGTTGGTCTTTGTGGATTTAATTATGCTAGGGTTACAGAGGTTAGGTCAAAAGGTGCAAGACATCACAGTGACTGTACAGTATGTAGCAAACTAATTGCAGTCTGATAGTACCTAGTGAAAGCAGAAGTAGTTCAAGTAAAGTAGACTGTATAAAGCTGCAGTGAAGTGTCCCAATTAAGTTGACTGCCTCTCCCTGTAACCAATTACACAGTACACACCATTAATCAGCAGTGGGGCAGACCCTAATGGGACGTGACAGTCATGGCTTATAGACTACCGTTCTCATTCCGTGACAGAGGCCTCCTGTTTGTCAGCCATGACTGGCAGCATGTATTAGCATCTGGTTTGCTTCGGTCTATCTGAGTTACCTGCATTAACAGACATACGCAGTAAGTGGATCTGTCACTACGTGAGGCCATCGGTTTGGGCCATTTCTCCATGCCTGTGTTACACATCTGAGTGGCGAGTTTATAGACTCTTCTTTGTCCTGCTTTCATTGCAGTTGAGGCCTGAGGTTTTTACTCAGGAGTCTTGGGACAGCGAGGAAACATATGCCCTTGAATGAGTTACTTTATATTAGATTTTCAAGTAAATGCTATATACTTCGTTGTAGTAGTAGCCTTGCCGAGCCATGAGGCCCATAGGGCAGGAGCCTTTCTCCTGTTTCTGTAGCGTGAGGCAGCTTGATGTACAAGTACACCCCCTGGACATGACACTAGTATGTCGCAGGGACTTACCCCCAATCCAACCCTTGATGCTGAGTGTCAAGCAGGGAGGCACTGGGTCCCATTTTTAGAGTCTTTGGTATGACCCGGCCGGGGATCGAACCCCGACCTCCCAGTCTCAGGGCGGACACTCTAACCACAAGGCCACTGAGCTGGTTCAGATTTTCAAGTAAATGCTATATACTTCGTTGTAAGTCAAATGGAAAAATAGTGTGTTTGCCTATTTTCACCAAATATTTGCCTATTTTCATCTAGCCTGGCCCAGCCACCGTGATTTCTGGTATAGAGGGGCGGGTGTCGCCAGGAGCAATGCGCTGGATCATATTGGTTCACCGATCTGAGTGCCCGCCCCCCTCCGCCCTCTGGTAGGAAACAGCGGGCAACACTGACTGATCACCAAATTTGGTGTGACGCCCTTCTGCATTGTAGTTCACTCCCACTCCTAGACCAGGTAATGTGTCTCGTTTCCCCAGGCTTTCATTTTTTAGCTGAATGCGAACGAAAATAAAAGCCTGGGTTGGTACCGAGGCTGATTTTCATCAAATGTGGCACGACCAGAATCGGGACGCTATACGTTCAAGTGGTTATGCAACAGGGCTTATTTTGATTGTAAAATCCTGGAATCCAGTTTGTTTTGAAGTTTAAAGCATTCAGTGTAGTTTGACTTGTTTATCACGGAACAATCAAAATTTAAAACACAAAAGTATTCATCAGGTCAGGTTTTGTGTAATCCTGGTCTCTAAACTGCCTCCCCCTGGCCAGCCGGGGTGCCTGATGGAGGGGAAAGGAACTGGTTGGAATAACGTGTTCCTTCCACGCGCTACGTCCAACCAGGGAACCCCCCCCAAGGTGTAAAGGAGCAATTTGGACACTCAGGCATGAAGGAAGCATGAGTTCAAGTCCGTTGCTCTCCCCATGTCCCCCATATATGGGGACTAGGTTGGCGGAGGGTGTGTAGAGCCCAGGATCACATTAGATAATTGTCACAGGGGTGAAAAATGGGTTACAAAATCGTGGGATAAAAATTATAAGTTTAAAAAAAAACATGGTGCATTTATATAGCGCCTTGTATGGCGCCTTTATCCAAGGCGCTTTATAGAGATTGTGCATTACATTCACCCATTCACACACACATTCATACACCGATGGCAGCGGAAGCCATGCAAGGCACCAACTAGCACATCGGGAGCAATTAGGGGTTCAGTGTCTTGCTCAAGGACACTTCGACAGTAACTCTGGGGGTGCCCGGGTTCGAGCTGGCAACCTCACGGTTACCATCCAGCCACTCCACCCCTGAGTCACTGCCGCTCCTATAAGAGAAGAAACTTCCAGCAGAGGTCAGGAGGAAGTGGGTTTCATGGTGAAGAGGTCATAAAGATCAAATTGGTCATTGATACTTAAAAATAGCTGTGACTAGCTTGACATTTTTCCATCTGGCCTGTAACAGAGGTCAATTACTATTGGCCTGTAACAGAGGTCAATCATTATTTTTTCTTTATTCACAATTGCACAATTTACTGGATAAATACTGAGTAGTACATCATTTAGGACAGAGAGGAACTGGATCTGACGTAATCTGAGAGATATAATGCACCACAGACCTCCAGAATGTTTTAATCTCCTCACATGCACATGTACAGTAGCTTTGTAGCTTGCAGCGTAGCTTGTAGCGTAGCTTGTGGCTGTTGTGGCTTGTAACTGTTGCTTGTAGTGCTGAAAGGATTAGCAGTATCTTGTCGATCTTGTCGATCTCGCCGATCTCGTCAATACTCCCAGGGCCGCGACGTGGGCACTCCTTTCATGTCCCAAGCAATGGAATAGGGTACCTTTTATGTTCACTACATTTATAACATAAGTCAGGAATGTTAGGATCGGATTTATTCAATTTCTCCGGGGTTATATACAGTACACTGTAAACTCTCATTATCCAATTATATTGAATTAGTCTTAATCTAGTATTGATCGTTTGTGCCTCGGAACATATTAAACCTCAATCAATTTTCCACTTGAAGGTCCTCCTGTATCCATTTTTGTGTTATATTCTCTGAGTCATCTTTATGAAACCCTTCTAGTATACAGTACATTTGTGAGACCAACCCTTTTCCTAAACAATCCTGTGTGGAAAACTTCTCAAGCACGGTTAAAGGAGGTTGTTTTGTATTTATGAAATTATGACACATGTATTAATAACATTTCTGATCTGCAAGTATTTGAAGAAGTGGTTTTGTGGTATGTCATATCTCCTCCTCAGCCCCTCAAAAGACATTAGATTGCCATTTTTATATAGATCACCACTTTCTTTAAGACTTTATTGAACCATATTTTAAATCCCATGTCCCTTTTAGCTGGAATTAAATGTTAATTTCCCCAACTTTGTTCAAAGCAGGACAGCTCAGGGGTGTCTCCTACAAATGTATGGATTTCAAACCAAATATTTATAGTATTGATGACAAAAGGGTTAAACACACTTTTCCTTAGTTTCTTAACTGGAGCCGAGTATAGCAAGGAATCCAGAGACAGATCTCTTGAGGATAGGAGTTCAATTTGGACCCAGGATGGCTTAGAATCTCCAGTAAACCAAAACCACTTCTAAGGGTTTTTCATTTCAGGTATCACATGGATTCTTTTTTTCCTGTTAATTAGTTTATAACCCACAGTATCACAAAGCAGCAGCGCTTCATAACCTGAATATTAGTTTAGTTTCACTGCAGAAGAAATGTGTACAAGGGCCCAGAAGTCATTGAGTGTTTCTTTTTATTGCTGTAGGGAACGTTCATTGACGAAAACGGAAACAAGAGCCTCATAATGCAGAATTATGACTCATACATTACTTT
This sequence comes from Electrona antarctica, assembly GCF_951216825.1. NCBI lineage: Eukaryota > Metazoa > Chordata > Actinopteri > Myctophiformes > Myctophidae > Electrona > Electrona antarctica. Next base: position 24,627,280 of record NC_136805.1, read on the forward strand.
TGGTGTAAACAGAAAATCTGCCTACAGGCTCAAATTCTAATAACAGAGCGTGAATTATATTTTACTTTCATAGCAGATTGGTTGAACACACATATTCATATTCCAACTTGAATGCGTAGGGTCTGATATTGTCATGCGTCTGACAAATGTTAAGAATCAAGTGTTATTTCTTTGCATTTAATAGAGTAATCATCCTTTTTTGGAAGCTTTTTAAAGCAGGCTTTTGGTGTAAAAGGGGGAAGTCTAAAAATAGCACAGGGGATGTTGCTGCATTGAGGGCTCCCAGCCCTTGCTGCCAAGTATAGCCCAAGTGAAGTCCTCGGCACATGCTTCACCTGACCCATTTACACACCCAGACTGCCCGCTTTGATCTGCAATACACCACCCAGCTGAGTTGAGTGAGTTCATACTCCATCTCACTACAGTGTCACTTGCCGAAAAGAACAGATTTTCACTTTAACAATGTGATGTGTACTTTGCTTGAAAATATATATTTTTCCGGCAAGCTCTAACGTAAATTAGCTATAGGTCTGGCACTTAGAGTGACTTTATGCTGCAGCCACTTTTCCAGGACAGAGGTGTTTGTGCGCTGGCTCAAAAGTCAGCAGTCCCTCGATTTTGTGTCCCAGATGTACCAGATGATGAATGGCCTATTATTCTTAAATTGGATGTGCGTATCTGTTCCTGCTGCTTGGGTACACCCCCTGTCAACGCCGTACAACGCTTGCAGACTTAAGGGCCATGTGTGTCTATGAGCTATGGTGAAAAGACGAGATGAGTAACTTTTTCAGCTCTTTGTCGTATGTCGTTGAAAAAAGAAATGTAATATTTTTAAGTGTAACGAAACCATGAAAGCCATGAACATGTATCACGTGAACTTTGTGACGTAGGTGGTGTTCATTAGACGCAGATAGAAGACATGTGGGGCTCTGGAAATGGATAAAACGATTGGTGCAATAATTGGAGAGACTGCACAGTCAGTTACAGTACACAGTAAAACTGTCAGTGAGTATTTCACTCAGAGAATGTGTGGTCCATTTCGTCGATACATCTCAGATTACACAAAATATGATTTGGTCGAAGCAAGCATTCTTCAGCTCCTGATTTCAGGTCTAGGTATACATACAGCTGTGTAAACTGTATACAGTATACATTTTATTGGCATTCACTGATGGGTACAGGAGCTCATTTGAGTGATTGATTGATTTAATTATTTATTAACAGATTGGAGAATTACAGTACATTACAAGCACAACTCAGCTCTCCGCCTGCAGTGTCTAAGGCAGCATATGCAACAGCCTTTGGCGTGCCTACAGTATGGTGCACTCTATGGTGCACTGACACCACAACTATGGTTAGTTTGCTGCTATTAGGTTCTGCACTAATGTACCGGTAATTGATTTTGCACAAAGAATGAGGCAATTCTAAATAGATGCCAGTGCCTATTGCATTGTTGTTCATTTTGAATGTACCAGGGACAAATTCAGATGTCCTACATAGACATCTGAATTTTGTCCCCTGTGTCTACATGATACAGTTTGAAAACCGGGAAAGCATCTGTGTCGTTTTAGATTTTTACGTTGACTAAAATAGCAGATATACATTAAGGTCATGGTACGTAACTTCGTGCCGCACTGTGAGCTTCTACATCTGCTATTTTTGAGTGGTGCAGCCACTCCATTGCCCAGCAATGTGTGTCCCTGGCTAGGTCCCTGGCTGGACCTAACACACACACACACACACATGCACGCGCACGCGCGCACACACACACACACACACACACACACACACACACACACACACACACACACACACACACACACACACACACACACACACACAGTGTCACACACACACACACACACACACACACACACACACACACACACACACACACACACAGTACAATTACAGTATTTTCTTGAAAGTGTAAGAACTATACTATGTCTTAATGGTATCAAAACTTATTGCATATAACACATGTTTGTGAATGACGAGGGGGTACAGTATGTGGGGTGTGTGTGAATGACGAGGGGGTACAGTATGTGAGGTGTGTGTGTGTGAATGACGAGGGGGTACAGTATGTGGGGTGTGTGTGAATGATGAGGGAGTACAGTATGTGGGGTGTGTGAATGACGAGGGGGTACAGTATGTGGGTGTGTGTGAATGACGAGGGGGTACAGTATGTGGGGTGTGTGTGAATGACGAGGGGGTACAGTATGTGGGGTGTGTGTGAATGCCGAGGGGGTACAGTATGTGGGGTGTGTGAATGACGAGGGGGTACAGTATGTGGGGTGTGTTAATGACGAGGGGGGTACAGTATGTGGGGTGTGTGTGAATGCCGAGGGGGTACAGTATGTGGGGTGTGTGAATGCCGAGGGTGGTACAGTATGTGGGTGTGTGTGAATGACGAGGGGGTACAGTATGTGGGTGTGTGTGTGAATGCCGAGGGGGTACAGTATGTGGGGTGTGTGTGAATGACGAGGGGGTACAGTATGTGGGTGTGTGTGAATGACGAGGGGGTACAGTATGTGGGTGTGTGTGTGAATGCCGAGGGGGTACAGTATGTGGGGTGTGTGTGAATGACGAGGGGGTACAGTATGTGGGTGTGTGAATGACGAGGGGGTACAGTATGTGGGGTGTGTGAATGACGAGGGGGTACAGTATGTGGGGTGTGTGAATGACGAGGGGGTACAGTATGTGGGGTGTGTGTGAAGGACGAGGGGGTACAGTATGTGGGGTGTGTGTGAATGACGAGGGGGTACAGTATGTGGGGTGTGTGTGAATGACGAGGGGGTACAGTATGTGGGGTGTGTGTGAAGGACGAGGGGGTACAGTATGTGGGGTGTGTGTGAATGACGAGGGGGTACAGTATGTGGGGTGTGTGTGAATGACGAGGGGGTACAGTATGTGGGGTGTGTGTGAATGACGAGGGGGTACAGTATGTGGGGTGTGTGTGAATGACGAGGGGGTACAGTATGTGGGGTGTGTGTGAATGACGAGGGGGTACAGTATGTGGGGGGTGTGAATGAGGGGGTACAGTATGGGGGTGTGTGAATACTGAGGGGGTACAGTATGTGGGGTGTGAATGACGAGGGGGTACAGTATGTGGGGTGTGTGTGCTTAATTGTGCGTGTAAGTGAAGTGAAGTGTCTGTGTTCATGCGTGCATAGTGCACACACCTGTCGGACCTGTCGGTGTACTCTACTCTTTATGTGTCTTTGTGTGACTTCACAGGTGTGTACTAGGGTACTATTTTTGTGTGTGCGTGTGTGCGTTCATGCATGTGTGGTCAAAGCATAGTCTGCCTACCTGTCTGTAACCGATCCAAGGAGAGTTGTGCCTCCCTTAAAAAAATAGAATAAAAAAAATGAATGTGCTGCAGCGGCAATGGAGAAGATAGAACTAAAGACTAGAGATGAAAGGCGAGGAAATTGTTTACTGTCATGTAGGGCTAGGGGCAATTATCCACTTAATTAATGATTAGATGCAGAACTTTTTGTTTGAATAGAGCTTTGATGCACATCAGGCTAATTGTTTGATTAAAATGTTCTTTCTTTTATTGTTGCTGGAGGGGATCATTTAAGGGATGCTAGTATTGGCATCACTGTTCTTTTATGTGTGTATAATATATGTAGATTAATCACAGCAGCAGGGATTGTCAATTAAGTACTTAACAATTGCACTTGCATTGCGTCACATTTTCCAAAGTCGCAATCAATTTTAATTTGAAACACTTTCAACGTGGAGTCTATATTTTGGGTACGTCAAAAATTGCAAAAATAGCCGACCTCACAAGCTCACAATGCGTCACACCATGGCGCAATGTTGGCCATTTTTTTAAATAGGGCTATGGATAACCCCTTGCCTTTTGGAATTCTTTATAATCATTTCCCGACTAATGGAGAACACATGATGTTTTTAAAGAGGGAGAGTGGGAAGGGGAGTCGTTGTCCTTTGTAGTTGTTGAGTGGTGCAACCACTCTATTGCCCAGCAATGTGTGTTTGGCTGTGTCCCTGGGTCCCTGGCTGGGTCTGAGCACGGAAATAGCATTTTTTCACCATCAAGTGTCACTGTTGCGCAGCCTAACACACACACACAGGCCAGGGAGGAGGGCTTGTACAGTACAGTACAGTACAGTACAGTACAGTACAGTACAGTACAGTACAGTACAGTACAGTACAGTACAGTACAGTACAGTACAGTACAGTACCACTCACTTCCGACGGGTCTGATTTTGTGCCTTTATTGAGAGGGAATGTGTAGGAGGGAGGAATCAGTCCCAAGCCAGCTGGGGTACAGTATGTGTGGGTCTATACAGACACCTGACACAGCAACATATACGTTCCACTAGTATTTCTTTAATCTGTTTGCGGCCGGCTTAAGTGAGTCTTGGTGCTGTGCTGATTGCTGAATACCATTTGCAGCCTAGTTTAGCCCCTCACCCAGATATTCCCATCAAACAATGTTTGGTAGATCTGAGGTAGCATTGTTGCTACCTCACCTGCATGATATAAATCCAAATCTTGTCGATTACATTTAAGTTTTGCTTCTGTGCTCTCCCTCTGTGAGCGAGAAACAGCAAGTCTTCTATGTCTTCTATCAATGTTTGGATGTAGCAGGTCTAAAAAACACACGTTCGGTTTAGCACATAAATAAAAAACACAAAGTGGATTCTGTCAATATATGAATGGTCTTCGTACTTAATTTTTGGAAGGTGAAACGGCTGTATTCATGTTGTATTAATCTTGACGGACGGATACTGCAGGTATACTGTATACATTTACAACATTGGCAAAAAAGAGAATGAATGGAATCAGTACTTCCAGTTCCATACTCTCAGAGCTCAGAAAAAGAACAATATTTGAACTTGCCCAAGGTTGTTCACATCACTTCCATCATTAATGTCTCAATGTGACCCTCCCCTATATACCCAGATTAACCACATTAATCTTGGTGTCCCTATTTTGGACAGGTTGTTATATGCGAACATTCTCAAAATAGTGTGTATATATGCTTATAATAATGAATAGACCTATTTGATCCCACAGGGGAAATTCAGCTTTACCCAGCTGATTGCTGCCCAAGTGGTAGACTGCTTAATTTATAATGTATCGTATGCCGGTATTGCGAGCTGATCAACAAGCTTACTGTATAACCCATTGCAATGCATGGTGTTGTGATTTTTGCCAAGGGTATACTATAAGTGGTTTAAACTTCTACCCTGTACTTGGTTGATTCGATTCCCAAACCCACCCATGGCAGTATTATACGTGTCTTAAGTACCAGGTCTTATGACTTAACTTAAGACCTGGAGGCGTGGTCAATGCTGTTTGGCCAAATGGCATTGATCACGCCTCCAGGTCTTAAGTTAAGTAATAAGACCTGGTACTTAAGACACGCATAATACTGCCACCAGAGGCTGAGGTCGTGCTGAAACTACAGGTCTGGGAATGCCCATATATGGATTTTTTTGTTTTTTTTGTTTTCGTGTGCTAATTAGTAAGGCCAGACGGGAGCTTGGGCCTTCATTTTTGGGCCTGTTTTCGCTCGCTGTCGGGCGCGAGTGCACTAATAACTTTGGGGCGGGCCCGTTTAGAGTTTGAATGGACAGGTATCGGTCAAAAGGGAGACATCGAAAAGGAAGGACGGGTGGGGAAGGATCAACATCTGGAAGGTCAGAACAGGTCAGCTCCATATGGAGATCTAAGGGTTTGAGGTCAGATGTAGAGTTGCTGGCCGGCGCAGATCTAGGTGAAGTCTTCTCCATATATGGCTATCCAGGGTTTGATGAGGTCAGTGTCGTGATCTTCAGATGGCCATATATGGAGCGTGTCACGAGGCGTGACGGACTGACGGCCATATACGGAGGCGTGACGGACGGACTGACTGACGGAATGACTGACTGACAGGTTTTGCAGGTTTTTATAATAATCTGCGACCTAGTGTCGCAACTAGGCCCCCATACTGTTTTCGCTCTACTCACTAAACGTCTTCACCAAAAACAGCTGATCTCCAAGCTTTTAGAACTGTTCCTTTAGCCACATTTTAGCCCCAGTATAGGGATGCTAGTGTGGATAAACAATTAATTAATTGACGCTGTAATAGGGTTTTGGTATTCTTGAATGTTGCCTGTCACATCCAACAATGATGGCCTGGAAAATGCGGCTGAAGGATGGAGACCTAGTGGAAGGGAAGGAAATATGGAGGACAGTACTTGGCCGCTCCACTTTCACGGGGACGTAGAAGTGGGACAATCTGTTCCTTGGATGATCTCCAATTCTACTTTCTGGGGACCGATACACTGAAAATATATCTATACACATGCTCTGTCCTACATAGAGAGAGGGAGGGAGAGATAGAGAGAGAGGAGCGAGAGAGGCAGAGGGAGAAGGCATAAGCCCTTTAAAATGCACCCTGCTGTGTCCGTGTTCATGAATGTTCCTGTAAGATTGGGCCAGCACTTTTTAGACTGTAAATGACAGATCCAGCCTTTAGATCTGAGCATGTTATTGACTGACTGACTGACTGACTGACTGACTGGTCTAGTGCATGCATTGCACAGTATGTGTGGAAAATACTGGATTCAGTTTTGGAGTAGGCAGGCTCTAGACGGGATGGCACTGACTAAAATGGAATATGTGACGCAAGGTTAAGGGACATTATCCACAACTTGCAAATGTGTTTACTGTTTAGTGTATGTTGCGTTGTTAGATCACCCATTGACAATGTTGGTCAGATGTGTATGGAAGCATAAAGCTGTCAAAATTCAAATGAAATGGCAAATACGAAAAGTCATTATTGAAATAAGATAAATGCTTTTTCATTTTCAAATGCCCTGCTAATTAGTGGACAATATTAACCGTTTCCGTACATAGGACGTCGCCACACGTCCTAGGGGTCCCAATCGACGCGTACATCCGACGTCCTCACACGTCTTAGCGCATCCTCAATGATACGGGGCGAGATAAGAATATTCTGATTTTTTTCCTATTTTTTATTTGTCAGTTCGCCTTTCGGCTACCGTATGCTACACTCTAGGCAATTGTTAGCTTACCATTGACTTAGCCGTTAGCGCGGCGGAAAGAATGACTCATCTCTCCTAATCCAGGGCGCTCTCCGTGGTGTTGAACGGATCGATATACTGGCGCTTCATTTCTGCTCCTCATCCGTCTCTCCCGCAAAATATGAATGCTTTTTGGATCATATATCTTTTTTTTGTGGATTGTTTCCGGGTCGTGGGTTTCCGAGTAAAAGCGGCCATGTCTTTCCGGCACCCCAGAGCTCCTATTTTGAAGGACTTCCGGCACTGATTGTGTTAAGATAGATAGATAGATAGATAGATAGATAGATAGATAGATAGATAGATAGATAGATTCTTTATTTTTGTGTCATGCACCCAAGGCGCCCAGCCCACATGGACTTATAGGACACACCATACAAATCATTGCTTCAGTATTGCATTGTGTACAAGAAACAGTTTCTTTTTCTTTTTTGTGTGTGTGTTAAAATGAAAATGCAACTTTGATAATTCAAAGGAAATAAGATAAATGCATTTTCATTTTAATATTGTCCACTAAATTAGGAAAATTTTAAATCAAATGATCTTTTATTTATAATTTGAATTGTGTCATATAATGAGCACATCTGTAGATTAAATGTAAATGCTATTGCATTTTAGATTTATTTTTGTCTCAAGAAATGCGTTAATGACCTGAAAATGAAAAAGCATTCATCTTATTTCAATTGACTTTTCGTAATTGCCATTTAATTTGAATTTTTGCAGCTTTATGCTTCCATAGAAGTGTTCACCTATTAACCAGAGACAGACCCTGACTCTCTGCTTTTCTCCTACCCGCCTGTGAGCTCTCCTGTTGAGCTCCTAGAGCTCACATTAGACTACAACTCCTATTAATGGTGATACTGTACATTAGGCTAATAGGCTGGGTCCCTCTAGGCTATGGGATGAAGTGAGCGGAGTATGAGTTGTGCTCGTGGCTTATATAGACCAAAGGTTCTCGACCTTTTCCATGATAAGGCCAACTTATTCTTCATTACCACTGTCACTGTCTGTCAGGGCCCATAGAACGAATCATTTCTCATTTAACATGTATTAGTGCCACAATTAATGCAGTGCTTTAATCAATTAATTAAACTTTAAACCTAACTTTAATGATTAAAGTGTTAGCTAGCTTAAATTGAATCACTGGTGCTTCGTTTGTAAATGGCACTTTAAATGGCACTTAAGGGTTTCAATGCCTAATTTGGAAGCATCAAACTCAACCCACTGGGCTTTTGGTTCAGTGTCATCACTTCAGGTAAAGCCATATTGAATTAATTCTGGACTATAGAGAACAGCTTTCCTGTTTGTTTTTCATTTGTTTTTCCTGTTGTATTCTGCCACAATCCACATGCACACATACACCTGCAGAGTGCCTGCATGCTGACTTAATGACACAATTACTGCTTTGATATACAGTACCTGAATATTTTACATTACACTTGAACATCTATTTTATATTAAGTTGATCATTTTTCGTTGAGAATCCCTGCTCTAGTCTAGAGACTACTCAATGTAGTTAAAATGTGAGAAAATGTCTTGCCTGTGCATTGTAATTTGCAAGCTTCTGTGGTAAGTGGGTGAATAGGAACAGACTGGACTCCAGACATATGTAGGATGTAGCTCCCCTCACAGGCTCACACTGACTTAATATTGAATCTCATTGCTCAAAATAATATATCATTTTATATAAAATACAGAAAAGTGTCCAGAAGAGCCCAAAGTCAACGTGACTTTGCGTTTCTTGGCTGAGTAACTAGCTCAAGATTGTGTGTTCAAACACGACAAGGTCAAAACGACAGATACAGGAATTGGCGACATGGCCGGCTGACCAGTGGTGTCACTAACTTCATCAATCAATGACATTCAGCTTGTCATGTTATCCCCATAGAGGTTCGGTCGTGCCAGTTTAATAGATCACCCAGGCTGACTGAAACCAAGGGTTCCAGATACAATATGTATTCAACCATGACCATGCAAGTAGTATCAGCCCTGCCGTTCTTTATGCTTGATTGATTTCTGCACATAGCCGTGACGGAAACTGCGGACTGGGTCTGCACGAGTTCATCCAAGCATCTTAAATCATTATGCTCACAAACTACAGGAGCTATATCCACTATTATGGATAAAAGGATATCTGCAGTCTGCATTCTATAGCATAGACTGTACACAGTTGTGAAGTGCCTGCAAGTAGTGCTTGCTCAGTCTCTCTCTCTCTCTCTCTCTCTCTCTCTCTCTCTCTCTCTCTCTCTCTCTCTCTCTCTCTCTCTCCCCCTCCCTCCCTCCCTCCTTCACCCATACACAAACTCAATTACTCACTCACTCACGCACGCACACACACATACACACACACACACACACACACACACACACACACACACACACACACACACACACACACACACACACACACACACACACACACACACACACGCAATCACTCACTCTCTCAGCCTGCTGTCCAGAGGCAATACGCAATTACAACTATCCAATCAGATTACAATAATTGTTTTAGGATTGCTTGAGATTTAATACATGGGGTGGGGGCAGGGTTAAGGTTTGGTGATATAGGATTCTTTCTGATTCTGGGTAGGATTCTGGTTCACAGGGCCAAATGCAAGTGAAATACTCACACTCTTTGGAGGCCAAAAGGCAAAGATAGACAGAGCCGTGTGAGGTATCAGTAGCACTATCTTGTGATCTCTCCATCCATCCATATTTTCATCCCAGATGCAGAGGGAGGATATCCATCTCTGTCATCATTATCAACATTAATCAGCGCCTAGTCCTCATCTCACTTTCAGTTCACTTCCTTCTGTGCTGCGTCTGCACCCACCACAGAGAGACAGACAGACTGACTGACTGACTGATAGCTGCGTCTGTACCCACCACAGAGAGACAGACAGACAGACAGACTGTTCTTCTGTGCTGCGTCTGTACCCACCACAGAGAGACAGACAGACAGACTGACTGACTGATAGCTATAAACCAATAAAAGCGAAAGTTATATTCTTTATATACACAGTTTTATTTCATGATTAAAACCAACAATCAGCAGTGTAGCTGCTCTTTAAAGAATCCCTTTGCCTTTTGTCAAACCATTTTTACAGTTTGTAAAGACACTCCTTTCCTTTGTGATCATTGTAACAGCACGGGGACGGGATTAAATCATGCATTCTCACAGACTGGAGGGGAATTGCAAGCAGAAATGATAGGAACTGCCTTGCAGTATGGAAACATGCATTCACTGTTAGTTATGCTGTCTGTGTGCTATAGACGCCCATGTCCATCCTCCCTGTAGCGTCTACACTCCACAGGGCTTCTGATGATCAGGCGTCAGGCTGCAGTACCTACAGTAGCAGAAACTGTCAAATGCCTGGGATTTTTCCACGAGCAAAGCAGCTTCTGAAATGTTCAAATGCCAACCGCACCATTATTTTCCATTGCACGTGACTTATATGTGTGACAGTATATGGTCTGCAGAGTTGCTCTGGAGGAGGAATTCTTATATACTGTGCCACCAAAAATTAGACATTTACATATCAGACAATGCTAGCGTATATGAAATCGCCACAGCTAACATTACATTACTGTAGCTGGTTGAATGGGCAGTCTCTTTCATGTAGCCTATCTCTTTCAGAAGAATGGCAGGAAAAGAATACATTTTATATACTGTAGATTTCTAGTTTTTGAGTGGTGTAAACCACTCCTACAACTGGCTTTGTTAGTCTGTCTGTCTGTCTGTCTGTCTGTCTGTCTGTCTGTCTGTCTGTCTGTCTGTCTGTCTGTGCAGAAAAAATGAGCATGGTTGCTATGTTCACCCTGTTCACCCGGGTGTGATTTCATTACGTCAGACATGATTTCATTACGTCAGACAGGCTATATAAGACCTTACACCACTCAGTTCACACGGGTGTGATTTTTTAGAATAATATTAATCTCAGTCCAAGTGGGCTGCAGATTTGGTCATTTTTAACGAGGGTTTACTGTATTTCACTCCATCTTTGGTGTTTGGTTACTCTTTTCATCTCGTCTTGTTTTGTCTTTAGGTTACTTTGCTCATTTCTCTAGTCCCTCTCGTTACAGCTCCACCAAGGCTCTCATTCCCTTTCCCTGTCTTAATGTGATTACACTGCTTTATGCAAAATATAACACCCTCTCTACTCTCTCTCTCTCATGTGTTCCCAACCTTCCCAATTAATTAGACCCTGCCTCCCCTCTGCCCGACCCCCACACTTTCTTATCGTTCCCAATGCAGACTCAACGTTCTTTAATATTTAATGACACTTTGTTCATATATCAACCTGCTTGTGTCCCTGCGGACAACCTGAATGATAGTGTTAATCTCCTGAAGACTTGTGAAACTTAACACACAGCAGTCTGTCAACTTTTGTCTACCGGGCTAAATGTGATGCGTGAATTTACAGCTTCCGTCTGAGCTTAGGTGTTCGCCAGTAATGTTGGTGTAAGTAAGTCTTACACCAACATGGGTCTCCTTCTCCCACAAATAGGGCTTACGTTTCCTCTTGACTGTTCATCATTTCCAGGCACAGCCTTGCTCTATTAGGAGGCTACTGGATGCATGCTTGAAACTCCCACACTGGAAGAATAGGATTCATATGTTTTTCTTGGATTATTTGACCCATTATTAGTAATAGTAATAGTAATAGTAATAGTAATAGTAATAGTAATAGTAATAGTAATAGTAATAGTAATAGTAATAGTAATAGTATTAGTATTATTTACCAGCTTCTCATCCATGCTTGCTTAATTGGTCCACTCCTCTTCTTCTCTCTGTCTTCCCTGCCTGACTTACTTTCGTCAGACGTTTGCACATGGTGGATTGGCTCACCCTGTCACTCTCCGAGCTCCCAGGGGTCTGTCCTTCAATCGTGACATGGTCAATTCCTACAGCTATAGCATCTCTGCTGTCACCCAAACTGCTCAAGTGGCACACTTCCTTAAACGCATTCAGACATGACATGGACATGTACAGACTAGGCACTACAGTATATTGATTTGCCGCCATCCAACCTGCCATTCAACAATAAACAATTATCTGGGTTGAAACCTGATCTTCAAGGCTCTGTATGTCAGTATAACCCCAATCTGGGAACCCATCGGCAAAAAAAGAAGAAATCACTCCCGTATGAAGTGAGGGGCGCTTTGTGTTGCCACAAATGTACGTCATATTTGGCGGACATTTTACCTAATTTCTCCTTTCATTGTCAATGGCAAATATGAGACGTGTGGGACAAGATTTATATCATATTTGGCGGACATTTGACCTAATTTCTCCTTTCATTGTCAATGGCAAATATGAGACGTGTGGGGACAAAAGCTGTATATAGGTAAATGGTAAAATAGTAAATGGTGCATTTATATAGCGCCTTTATCCAAGGCGCTTTACATAGATTGTGCATTACATTCACCCATTCACACACAGTGTGAATGGGTTCAGTGTCATGCTCAAGGACACTTCGACACTAACTCTGGGGGAGCCCGGGTTCGAACTGGCAACCTTGCGGTTACCATCCAGACACTCTACCCCTGAGCCACCGCCGCCCCTATTATGGGGCCCCTCAGAAACAGAAAACAAATTTCTGTGTGATAGGTTTAATTGCGAAATTTGCGACCATACAGTAGGTCGCATTTACTATGAAAACCTGCATCTCCCATCCGTCAGTTAGTTAGTTAATCACCCATGCCTCCATAGTCCATATATGGTCACGCCTCGTGACATCACACCTGAATATATGGTCACGCCTCGTGACATCACGCCTCCATATATGGTCACGCCTCATGACATCACACCTGAATATATGGTCACGCCTCGTGACATCACGCCTCCATATATGGTCACGCCTCATGACATCACGCCTCCATATATGGTCACTCCTCGTGACATCACGCCTCCATATATGGTCACTCCTCGAGACATCACGCCTCCATATATGTCACGCCTCGTGACGTCACACCACCATATATGGCCATCACGACACTGACCTCATCTAACCCTGGATAACCATATACGCCATTTAGGGCGAGGTCGCTTCTCGCCCTCAGGGTGTCTTAATGGTTCTAAACTACTGAATGTGTGTGTGTGTGTGTGTGTGTGTGTGTGTGTGTGTGTGTGTGTGTGTGTGTGTGTGTGTGTGTGTGTGTGTGTGTGTGTGTGTATAGGCTATATCCTAACTACAGTATAAATGCGTGAAATCTCTATCTGTGTGTCTGTAATTCTCATATCTCAAGAAACATCCGACTGGCCGACTTCAAAATTGGCATGGAGACAACCAGATGGGAGTGCCGTGCCTGTCGCCAAGTCTGTTAGATTGGCAGTTGTCCTGAACACCGATCCGACCTTTATATCCATATATGGGCCTGCCCATTTATAAAAGGGGCATAAAAGTGACACAGACAGACAGACGGGTACAAGGGGTACTCTGACACTGGTACAACAGGTATTGCATAATAGGGTGGTGCATGCATTTTCAACTATTTATTACACTGATAGTAATCAAACTCATTTTCAGTGTCGTCAAGTAATTACAATATCATATAAAAAATCACACCTGTGTGAACTGAGTGGTGTAAGGTCTTATATAGCCTGATCAGCTGTGGTCTGACGTAATGTCTGACGTAATGAAATCACACCCGTGTGAACTGGGTGACCGTAGCAACCATGCTCATTTTTTACGCACAGACAGACAGACAGACTAACAAAGCCAGTTGTAGGAGTGGTTTACACCACTCAAAAATCACACCTGTGTGAACTGAGTGGTGTAAGGTCTTATATAGACTGATCAGCTGTGGTCTGACGTAATGTCTGACGTAATGAAATCACACCCGTGTGAACTGGGTGACCATAGCAACCGTGCTCATTTTTTGAGCACAGACAGACAGACAGACACGTAAACTAACAAAGCCAGTTGTAGGAGTGGTTTACACCACTCAAAAAAGAAAACATCACAATACATCAGAAGAGCAATAAAAGGTAGATGTGAATTACATATGTTACAAATAAAAGCTAAGCTAAGCTAAATCCCTGAGTAGTCCGGTGGCCAATGGGCACCAGTCTAGTACGGTATAATGTACTGTATACTATACGTACAGTACATAACATAATTCTGTATTTAAAATATACTGTAAGTTTCAATCAATATACATTTTATAGTTACGAATAACCTTAAATGGGTGGATGTGGATCCCTCGGTTGGCGGTTCGAATCCCGGCTCCTACTGTCCACATGTCGAAGTGTCCTTGGGCAAGACACTGAACCCTACATTGCCTCCAATGATTTGGTCGGTGTGAGCTGTGGGAAGTGAGGACGCTGGCACTGGCAGTCTTTGAGCACTTGGAAAAGCGCTATAAAAATGTAATTAATTCATTATTAAATGGTAGCCTGTATGTTTTCTTTCTTTCTTTCTTTCTTTCTTTCTTTTTGTTTCCTCTCCTATGCACAGCTTTGTGCTTTGTGTGTGCTGATTTGATTGGCTGAGCACGGAATGTAATGTATGATGATGTATGATGATAAGAGTGCCCCTCACTTCATACAAGTGTGATGTTTTCTTTTTTTACTAGATATAATTAGCGGTAGGCCTACAATACTGTATGATATATTAAAAAAAAAGTAAAGATAAACAAAACGGTACATAATGATAGTGAGAAACAACATACAATAAAAAGGCAATAAAAATAGTACGCTATTTAATATGTTTTTGTAAGAAAAGTCATAATTGCACGATTGCAGTGCAGAGAGTGCTGCTGAGAGTATTAAGCGACTCTGAACAGTGGGAAATTAGATTGTCTCTTTACAATATGGTTAAAGAAGACATTCCATATCCATACTTCATAAACAGTCTTTGTGGCGCCCCTTTTTATTTTATTTTCTCTAACATGAGGAAGTACAGCGTATCTTTGATCCAGTGAGTGGTGCTGTAAGTGGAAAGAAAAGTGACCTTTATTTATACTGGTAAAAAAAAATCCGATTGACATACAAGATCTCTGTAGGGAAGTCTGGCAGAAAAACACCTGTCTGTTATGTTTATATTGTATGAATGCACTTTTATATTTTCTGCATGTCTCCATCAAGGTGACTTTTGACAGTGGCCCCAATTTGCAGAGGGCTGTAATGGCACCTTATTGCACCAAACCCTATCTACTACAACCTGAACTAGAACGTAACATAGAGTATACATACTGTATACAGATGCACCAACCAGTCGAAATTTTACTCAACTAGAAGATAACATACAGTACAGCGGCACAGGCACCAACCAGTTGAATTTGCAGCAGAATAAAGTGATGAATACATTTTGAACGGCTCATACTGCAAGTCATTAGTCCAGGGTCGTCTCTTAGAAACTGTAGTTGGGTTTTGATAATTCAATAGTAGTAATATTCCTGACCACTCGAGACATTCTGTTTCATATCGCTCTCACCAGCAATGAATCTGTGATGCAAATTCATTGGATGTATATATAGCTATTCCCGCATGCATTCCCAGCAGCTAAATGGAAAAATGTGGACCAGCTTTGCCTCTGGCTAGTGCTTCTATTATTGGACTTGTCTTTTACCTCAAATGCCTCGAATGGCACCCTCGACATCGATTAGTACTACAGTGCACGTGCACACACCGTACACCTGCATGCACGCCTACGCCTACGCACGCGCACACGCACACGCACGCACGCACGCACGCACGCACGCACGCACGCACGCACACACACACACACACAGTGCAGTGAGCACACGAGAGAGTGAGGTCCTGTTGGCTGTGTAAGTTCTTGCGGTGCAGAGTGAGATGTTGAGCATTGGTACTCCACTACTCCTGATTAAAGTGGTACAGACTAACCTCTGAGTTTCACTCTTGCTTCATTGCTTCTGCCTTCCACAGCATGTTTCAGAGGATGAAGCCATGGGAGCCACATGGGGCGGCCATGACGCCACGTCGCCATGACAGCAGTGTCCCTCTGCGCTCTCTGCAGTGACCCCCCGCTCAGCGAAGGATGCTGGGAAATAACAAGCACTTTTATCATGGACAGGATGACAAGGACGGGGATGATGAGGAGGAGGAAGACGAGCAGTGGGAAGGTGGACGCTTCAACGAGAACGGAGGGCTGGAGGGACTGGAGGAGTTGGAGCTGAGGTCCAGGCGACAATCGTGGGAAGGGAAAGGCAGCGATGGGGGCAAGCCGGCGGCCATTGTTGTCGGGAGGCAGAGGGCAGAGCGGCAACTGAGGTCGGCCAACCCGGGGAACAGGGGTAACTCCAATCAAGTCCCCACTCACCATCAGCCATTGAATAAGCAGCATCATCATCATCATAAAGTTATCGCAACCAATCAGCAACTCCATCACCCCGGAACAACCAATGCATTGCAGAAGAGGCGGGCTCATATGGAGCGCAGCATGACCACAGTAGGGCCATTGGAAGACACTCACCTGACTATGATGGTGTTCCGCATTGGAATCCCAGACATCAAACAAACGGTAGGTGTATTGTGTTGTGACTGGGCTTGCTACTGCAGGGCCTGCTACAATATGCATGACTATGTAAGCATTCAAGGACAGGTTCATTAAGCACATTGCCTGTTGTTATTTTCATATTATAATTCCTCTCCGCATGCCAGTGATTCCCATAGGGAAAGTCTCTGTTTCAGTGTTTATAATACAATTTCACAGTGAAAAGATACAGGAAAGTATGGATAGAAGGGAGGGGAGGGGAGGAGGGGGGTGGTGATGATGTGCAACACAGGTCTCCAGTCAGATTTGAACCGGGGATCTTGCAATAATATGGGGTTACGGGTTAGACATATTATCTGGTCACTTGCTCGGAAATGAAATTCTCCTCTCTCTGTCTATCTACTGTACTATCAATATAGGCATAAAAAGACCAAAAACGGAGTGCAAAACATGTTCTCTCCCCATGTCTTTGGCCTGGTGGAGACAATACATCTTTAAAAGGTGGAAGTGCAGACCCAGCTACAAAACAGTGCCCCTTGGAGCCAGGATTCATCACTTACTCTAGGTCTAGGACACTTCAGCAGGGCAGACATGGAACTTCAACCTGGGACTAGTACCCATTGACTAGTTGCATCCAGGCGATGTTATTTTCGTTCTGAGGTATTCTGTTTGTAGTGACTCATTGGAAAAGACTATGTGACAACCAGGTATAGTCTGGTGACCACCGGAGAGACGGGTGACAGCCGGAATGTAGACGGCACCCCGGGAGCAGTATGGGTTAGAGCCCCAGCCTGCATCCTCCGTGAGGAGGAAGCCCAAAAACCTTCGATGAGGCCTTTAGGAGGGCCATTCGAGCCGCAAGTGGAGTCTGCAGTACTACCGTTGCCCAGCGGTGGAGCCTGCAGAACCATTGCGGCTCAAGAATCCACCACTCCCAAGTGTCTGGTGCTACGCACAGGTCCTGGCGGTACTCCTGGTGAGAGCAGAAGAAACCCCGATGACCTTGGGATACATCACTGAGGATACGTCCCAGTTGCATCCAGGCGATGTTATTTTCGTTCTGGTGAATGTACCCAGTGTATCTAACATCTGCTGTATGTAAAAGAGTAGAGTTTTCAAATGCAACCTCATTAAAAGTATAACTGTCACTGGGCCCACTTGTAATTATAATTACCATTTTTATGACTGAGGCTGGCACCCATATACTGTACAGTCAAGTACTCTCTGTATTGGGGTGGAGGTAAGTGAGAATTGGCTGGGCCCACACACTCCACATCCAGGTGACAATGCATGCAACCCCATGCAACCCCTCCCCCCAAGTTACTCTCTCTCCGTCTTCCAACTCCCTGAACATTCTGGCTGTTCCACATGTCAGCTAATCTGCTCTCAATATAACAGTAGTTGCTAATTATCTAATAAGGGTTTAATGAGTTTGCAGTGGGCCAGAGAGGGGAGGGGAAGGGGAGGGACAGTGGAGGCAGGCGCAAATGTGTGTAAACCATTTGTGTTGGTCTCGGGGCACTGTGTCAGCCACTGGCTGACACGCTCCTATACCGCCCACCGCTTACAAACATTAAGCAAGCTAAATCTCAGCTGAAATGTAATCGGAAAAGATTAAAGGGGCGCTGGGAGAAGGAGAGAATATTAGAAACACAGTTTGATGGAGAGAGAAAGAGAATGAGAAAGAAGGAGAGAGGTTATAATCAGAGAGAGATAGTAGGAATAACAAAACCCCACCATGAGAACAACTCTACTTAAATGTTGACGCAGAGAAGGCTCCCTTGACTCAAATACACCAGAGTAAGGCCAAGTGTGGACAAGGACGGATACATGCACACCGCACAGACGAACAGTCTGGTGAGACGTAGGAGGACACTAGGCAGGAGGCAAACCATAGTCCTAGAGACCTCTCAGTGCCTGCTATCCCCCAAGAACGCACAAGGCAGAGAGAGCTTCCTTTTCGTTCTGGCAGGAGCGAAAAGACAGTGGGCGGTCCGCGGGGGGGTGCCCTGGGCGCAGCGGTCACTGGAGTGTGGTCAGCGCTGGTTTGCTGCACCTGGCCGGCAGGTTTCTTACTTCCCTGTTGGCCTTGGTGGTGGCTGCGCCTGGGGTGCCCCACCGTGGACTTGTCTATAGCTGGAAGCCTGGAGGAGAGGAGCAATGACTTGGCCAATCACTGCTGACCCGCCAACTGGAGAGTGTAGTGGTTGAGGGTTGAAACTACATTCGCATCTTCGATGTATTTACAAACTTAAATTGCAGGAATCATGTCTCAGTCATTGATAACGGAATGGTGCCACTCAGACAACACTTGCATCCTCCATCCTATACATATCGTCACTGTCGGGTGAAAAGCTCAGTATGTCCAAAATATTATATTTGTATTTAGAGTAGACAATTATCTCTCCCCCCTTTTTGCTTACCAATTTAGTCATTATGCCAATTAATTCCTCCCCTTACACATTTCTGACTTACTTGCCATTGAGGAGCCCCCACCAGGAGGACCTAGAGCTTTCGTCATACTCCTCCCACCCAACACTCAGGTGACTCAACTGGCAGGTTGAGGCCGCCCCAGCCCATACAGGAGTGTGTGTGAAATAACCAATATCACCTACCCCCTACCCAGTCTAGGGCATTTACAAAAAAACATAACATTTTTAAACATGGAGATACAAGGTTTCAGCTTGACAGCAACGAAATGTTTACACTACAACTACACCATCTCACTAAAGTGCCCCCCCCCCCAAACACACACACACACACACACACACACACACACACACACACACGCACACCCTCATGCGGTTTACCTCCCATCGAGACACCAAGAGACATTGCTACGGCAACGGGTGCCTGGCTGCTCTAATGAACCGGTTGCCATGCCAATAGTGTTGGCTACAGCATCACACAGAGCGACCTGGTGGGGAGAGGTGGGGGAGGGAGAGGTGTGTGTGTGTGTGTGTGTGTGTGTGTGTGTGTGTGTGTGTGTGTGTGTGTGTGTGTGTGTGTGTGTGTGTGTGTGTGTGTGTGTGTGTGTGTGTGTGTGTGTGTGTGTGTGTGTGTGTGTGTGTGTGTGTGTGTGTGTGTGTGTGTGTGTGGTGGGGGGTTTACAGGGGACGTAGAATTGTGCTGAGCTCTGCCGTTTTACTCACAGGTCACCAGAATGGAACAATAGCATAAATCCATATCTCATTCAGACACTACAGTCGCCTTGTAAATGCCCTGCCAGGTGAACTCTGTGCGGCTCCGGCCTTAATTGGGGCGAAAATGTAAAGCTTGTCCTTTTCCCCAGGAAATGCGTTGGACATAATCCTTGGGCGAAATATGAATGGAGCACATGCATCACCATGAAATCTAATTAGGTCCACACCAGATGCACATACAACATCAAAGATATTGTGGACTGTGACCATAGCCAGCCAGTCTCGTATGCTCGCACACAGACGCAAGACGCAAAGAGGCTTTACTCTCTATACGACTTCTCCACTTTCTTCTCTCATATTGCGGAGATCTAAGTTTAATGTATGGGAGGATAAAAGCAGAAAAATAGCCAAGTAGATATTTCTACCCAGTATAGAGAATCCCAACTTCTCCATCTGGTTGAAAACAAACAGTACTGCATAATGTGGCTTGAATAACCAGTCCACCTCCTGTAAGTCATCTTACTTCAATGAATATGGCAGCTGATACATTATTTAGATAAAATACATTCATATGCAGCACACATACCGGTAAGCGTGTGCGCGCACACGCACGTGCTCCATTCTAATGCACACATAAAACACTAACTCGCGCACAGGCAGTGCAGTCGAGCTTATTCATAACCTAATAATAGATGCCATTTTATATGTCTACCCATGCTGACTTCAGTGACCTGCTAACACGTGTGTGTGTGTGTAAGGAGACCACTCCAATCAAATGCAGATGGACGCGTGTGCGCACACATGCACAGTACACTTATTTTATACCTTATCTTTCAGAGGTGTCTCCAGTTTGACCCTGACTTCCTGGTGTGGGGCGCCAAACAGCAGATTATCTGTTCCCTCAGCGAGCCCCTGTGGGACGTCCATAACTATGGCCTCTTCCAGCCAGCTGGGGAAGGAAGAGAGGCCATGTTCTTGGACGAGGAGCGCCCCCTGCGAGACTACCCACAGTCCTTCGAGCAAGGGGTACCTTACCTGGAGGTACAGTACTGTATGGCATACCTGTCTTCATTGTCATTAACATTAGGGACATTGTTTGAACTCCAATAAGTGGGAGCTGGTGCTGCACTCTCAAACCCTTATACACTGTATGGGGATGCAGAGGCATACAGGGCCAAAGAAAGTGGACTTTTACCTCAAATTGATACTTGCTCACTGAAAATAAACAAGGGATATGGTCATATAAGACAGAGTGATACATTAGATTTGACTTATTATGTATTAAATGTCATGTAACATAATGCTGTATTACAGCATTGCTGTAAATGTGTCTTGAAACAACTTGTAATTGGGAGTGTGATATCTCTCGAATCGTTTAGGCATTGACTGCCGTTATTTTCCTGAAAGCTTGAGGTTTCACAATCAATGAAAATGCAGTTCTGTTCATCCAGCATTTTAGTGCGTCTATGCGAACCCAATTGGTCCGTGTTTGATTGATTGATTGATTGATTGATTGAATAATTTATTAACAGTTTGGAGGATTACAGTACATTTCAAGCACTACTCAATACAAGACTGTTAACTGTGGACAACACCATAAAGCATTACACTTGTTTACAATAGGGTCCACCATGTTCAATTCATCATAACATTTAGAGGCGTACAAATATACACTTCTATATAGCCAAAAACAGGAAATCATCAAAGAGGAGGTAAAAAGGGAAAAAGAACATATACAGTGAGGGGAAAAGGGGGTGGGTGGTCAGATTTTACGGGGGCCTGTTTCGAATTGCAGCCGTCCGTAGGTGCCCTTTGAGAGTGTTCGGGGAGGGATGCCGGGCGGCAAGGGTGATATTTGTCACTGCATGTACTCATTATGAGCTTGGGTGGCACCGGTTTTTGCACAATGACTAAATTAGGGAGAAAAATGGGGGTAATTGGCTACTCTAAATTTAGAAGGAAAGAAAAGGAAGAAAAAAAGAAGATGCAGTTCTGTGACATCAGTGGACTGAATTATTGGAGATGGGAAATTGTTTGCATTGGCACTTCCCTTTTTCTAGTTTTATACTCAGAGTTACTGTATAGGGATCACATTTTTTTGCTTCCGATCTGATTCCGAGCATCTGCCGCTACTGATTTTTCCCGATCCGATATTTATATTCTATGGAACACGTTTATGTCATATCACAGTAGTACAGTATCCCAAATCACAGACAATATCCAGTCTAATATCATGATGGTACTATTATACATATTCATGTTCCACATTTAGCACCATGACTCTGACCTGAATGGAACAGAACCTCCTTAATTAGCATCATTCCATTCAGGTCAAGTAGCTGTGTTTACCCTACTGTGTCAAAATGGCTGCTGTGGAAAGGGTCTATTATTAAATGGCTACAATGAAAACCAACAGTACAGCCACTGCTATAGATGTACAGTTGGAGGCCATCGATATTGTCCTTTTCTTTTTGCTGAGGTTTGCGTGATCTGCGCAAAAGGACAGTTAACCCATTTTGGGCGGGAACCCCTTTTGGTGTTTTAAACATTATGTTATAATTTAGCTATTGAAAAATAGCAGATCTACAAGCTCATAGCGTGCCACCGAGTGGCGCGCTACGAGCTTGTAGGTCTGCTATTTTTGAAAAATCGTGAAAATATTTATTTCAGAAAACTGGAGGATTTAGAAGGATTTTTTAAAATGTTGAGGTCAGGCCTAAATGGGTCAAATGATAAGGGACAATATCGGTGGCACCCAACTGTAGAGATGTAACCTACTCATTCTAAACTGAAGGTTGTTTCCCCAACAGTGGCTTTTAAGTGGGTTGTTGTGAATGGGTGTGACATGCCATAGATTTCTACTATGGTTTACTCACACACACTGTACAACGATGTTACAGTGCCCTCTGCAGGTGAATTTACATTAAAACTGTGGGCTCAGAAATATGTTCATAATTTGTGTTGAAAGCAGAAAACCACATACAGTAGTTGGGGAAACATGTAGGCTATTTTAAATATGGCTTTGTGTACTGTCTGTGACATCACGGATCACAAAGTGAGAGTTCACCCAGCTGTTGTTCCTGTGATCTTTCAGTCAATACAATCTACATTAGTGACCACACAAGCAACTCGCTAGCAACACACAGGCTCTGATCAAATTTAAATAAGATAGGATAAGATCAAACTTTATTGATGCCCAGAGGGAACAGCACGTGAAACACCGGATAAGAGCTAAGCCTGATTTATACTTAGTAGTTATCCAGCATCGCGCACTGAAAAGAGGTTAACAAACTCAGGAGCTCATAGATTGGCTATTTTCAGTGCGTGACACAATGCAAGTATAACTCAGCTGATATAATACTAAAATAATTAGGCTTAGGTTGAATATAGTCTATCACAAATTGATCTCTCCCTGGTGCTGTGTATATTGCGCTCAGATCAGCCGATGCAGGGAAAGCCGGGTCAATCAACGCTCCACACGTCCCAAACTCTTCTCCCTTCTGGCTCCAAAACTATGGAAAGCACTTCCCATTGCAATCATTCAGAACTACAGATTCACTCCCAATCTTCCGCCGCAGTCTGAAAACGCGCCTCTTCAGACTCCATCTTAGCCCATAGCACTTAGTAGTACTTGCCCTAGCCTCGACCTTCTACAGGCGTATGCAAAGGCTCAACTTATGTAACTTAGATAGCATTTTATGTAGACTTAGATAGCAGTTTATGTAGACTTATAGCATTTTATGTAAACATAGCACTATGCATAGTTTCATTATATAGATATTCCACTGTTCTTAGTTTATGTATGATTCAACTACTTTGTAGGCCTATGTATATGATATATTGCCATGCTTTTTTGTTCTTGCTTAATGTAAATCGCTCTGGATTAAGAGCGTCTGCTATGCCTAAATTGTAAATTGTATATTGACTGATCTGTATAAGCTTATGGATATAATACACACCTTAAAAAAAAAGAAAAAGAATACATTAATCTTTTTGTTTTATTTATGTTCCACAGTTTAGGTACAAAACCAGGGTTTACAAACAGACAAATCTGGATGAGAAAATCCTCTCCAAACTGAGCACCAAGGTATCCGTTACAAGTCTATTGAAAGTACCAGTTTTACAATGCCATTGCTTTTACAAACGAGGGAATTCTACCTCCTTTTCAGGCCAATCTGAAAAAGTTCCTTGAGTACGTTCAAACAGGAGCTGTGGAGAAGATAGCAAAGGTCCTGGACAAAGGCCTCGACCCTAATTTCCATGACCCTGACACTGGAGGTGAGTTACACTGCCCTGAGAGATTTATCCTGGCTCCCAATTGAAAAACAAGAGACTGACCCGGGCTGCTGGCATAGCGGTCCGGGCACCTAGGCTGCAAA